>NW_006399814.1:6943243-6958544 GCF_000299155.1 Elephantulus edwardii
CCCGGAAGCCCCGCCCCGGCCCGGCGGACACACCCCCGCACGGCGGCGGCCGATTGGCTGCGCTCGGGGGCGGGGCGCGGGGCGCAGTCCCACCTATCGCCCGCGGAACCGGCGGGGAAACTGAGGCTGAGCGCGCGCCCCCGCTGCCCAAGGTCACCCACCTGGCGCCCTTTCGGACCCAAGCTCCCGGGGACCGCGGAGTGGGATGGCGCCCGGCTGGCTGTGCCACGTGGACAAGGCCCTGTCCGTGCGCCGGCGACGTGCAGACCGGTGTCCGGCGGGGACCTCGAGCCTCAGGGGTGCGGAGGTGGGCGGAGGAGACCCTGTCCCTAGGACCTCAGGGTGCAAAGTGAAGGGGAAGGGGACGCAAGCGTGGCCTACAGGGGCGACGCGACAACAGGTGGCGGCGGTGCCAGGGCACGGGACGGAGAGGGTGAAGGACGACGGGGACGGGCGCCAGGAGACACTGCCAGCGCCGACCCCCACTGTGTCCCGCAGCCCGAGAGCCGAGAGCGGGGCGGACTTCGCGCAGGGGTGCCAAGGTCCTGGGCCTTCGCCAGCGCAGGGGAGGTCGCGGCCTGGCAGCCAATGGAGCGCCAGGACAGAGCCTGCAAAGCCGCTTTGTGCGGTGACGCCGAGCACCCCGCGCGCGGAATGCGCCAAGCCACGCGGGCCGCGCTCCGCTCCGGGCGCCCCTCCTCTGGGAACGGACTGTGAGCTGTGCCAGCCTGTCCCCGCCCCCCACGGCTCCTGTCGCTTCTATTTGTGGCAGCGGGTTCCCAGGAGGACCTGAGGTGGAGAGAGAACAGCTCCAAACACAGACCTTCGTGTTACCGGCCGAGGCTTGCACAAACCTCTTCTAAAGTCACTTGTTGATTAGCTGGGTGCCACAAGTGAACTTTGCCCCACCTGCAAACACCCACATTCTGCTTCCCGCGCTCACCACACAGACAAGCCCAGCTTTATTGCGCATGGCAGCTAACCCTGGCTAAGGTTTGTACCGGGCACGGTCCCATGCGTCCTATCACAGGTATGTGATAGCCGCATCACCCTAAGGATTCCTCAGTGCCAGCTAGGTCCCAGGCAGAGTGGGCGTAAAGCTCCACGAGCGTGGGACATAGGGGTTAACAGATGTTGTAGGATGTGCCCCGGAGCCCAGCGCCCAGGTGCCAAGAGAACACAGCCAGGTGCGCTGGCTCCCCCTCCCAGAGGGCTGCTAGGAGCCAGGTCCAGTCCACAGCTGGGGAGCCTGGCCAGCAGACCCCTGCGGGAGGACCGAGGAAGCCGCACAGGGCTGACTACCCTGGCAGACAGAAGAATTCCATCTGGGGGCTCCCAGAACTCAGGGGGAGGCCATTTGTCGAGTGTCTAATATTTTATTGTGGTTTTTGGTAACGGTTTACACAGCAAATTAGATGCCCACAATTTCCACACAGGTGCTCGGTGACCTTGCAGTGGTTACCAAGTATGTCTCGTGTTCTGGCTGTTGGGGTGGTACAGTGACTACAGCCATGCGCTTGAGTATGACGGACATGTGAGGGTGGCACAGGACAAGATTCAGATCTGTGGTTCTCCGGTCACTGGGAGTTGTGTGCTCAGCTGGACAGCACCCCAACAAGTGGTTTCACTTCCATGAGGTCAGTTTGGAGACTAACGTGCACCTGATTCAGGTCATGGTCTTTTCAGTCATTTGTTTTACATCTGGAGCCGGACAGTGAATAAGGACGACAGAAGAACGGATGTCTTTGAGTTGGGATGTTGGAGAAGAGCACAGAATGCCCTGTAGATTGCCGAAGAACCCTCCAGCTACGTCTGGGGAAAGCGCAGCTGGAGTGCTCCTTGGAGGCAAGCATGGTGACGCAGCATCTCTTCCACTCTGTCTGTGGCTGGAAGAGGTTATTCCTTGGAGGGAGACGTCATGCTTGGAAGAGTGGAGGGTGGGCCAAAGAGAGGAAGACCCTGAGTCAAGTGGAGTGAGTCAGTAACTGCCACAAGGGCCTCTGGGGTGTCGGAGATTGTGAGGACGGCACAGGACAGGAGAGGGTTCAGATCTGTTGTTCACAGGGTTGCTGTAAGTCATACTCAACTCAAAGGCACATGACAACAACAACAGCGAGTTTCCCGTCACTTGTCATTTTTACGTTGGAGTCATCATCACTGCTCTCAAGGACAGTCGTGCCTCTGCTGTTTCACTAACAGGCAGTCTTCGAGGAATCCTTTTGGTTCAAGGTCAGGAGTGTCTCAGATACAGTCTCAGAAGTTGCCTGGTCTCAACAGGCCCAGTCAGTCTGGCCTTTCTTAGCATTTTAACTTCACTCTCCATTTATTTCCCATTTTATCTGGTGCAATCTATGGTGACCTTGGTCAGCACCCTAGTGACCTTAGGGACATAATGTTGGGAGACATCAAGGTCAGTTGGCATCAGTCAGCAGAGATCATCTACACCCTACTTGGGTGGGATCTGAAGAACTTGGCCTCTCTCTGGAATAAAGGACAAGCAAAGATGCAGAGAAGCCTCTATTCCAAAGCTCCATTGTAAATGGACCACTCGAACTTCAACTAGTACCACCCTGACACCAGAAGAACTGACTGGTGCCTGGCAACCACTGCTGACCACTCTCCGAAGGGGACCACAGCGGAAGATCCTGGATGTTGTTGACATTAGGTGCTGGCGAGTGGAGCACAGCTCGTAGCGACCCTGTGAACAACAGACCTGGATCCTGTCCTGTCCTGTCCATCCTCATCCTCTCTGACACACTCGAGCCCATTGCTGTGGTCACTGTGTGAACCCATCTGGCTGAGGGTCTTCCTCTCTTTTGCTGACCATCCATCTTTCCAAGCATGATGTCTCTTCCCAAGGAGTAGCCTCTTCTAGCAACATGTCCAAAGTATGTGAGACTAAGAGCAGGGAGATGTGGAACAAGATGTGGAAACATTAAAAAGTCGGGTCTAATGGTCTAATAGAGACTGGTGTAACCCCCAAGATGGGCTTCTTGTTGTTATGTGCTGTTGAGTTACCTGTGACTCATGGCGACCCTGTGTACAACAGCTCTGAACCCTGCCCTGCCCTGAGCCAGTCTCACTGACTCTGACACACCTACCCCTATTGTCCTAGTTACTGTATCAATCCATCTCATCTGGGGTCTTCCTCTCCTGTGATGTCCCTCCACCCTCCCAAGCATAGTGTCCTTCTCCAAGGATTGGTCCCTCTTGGCCACATGCCCAAAGCATGTGAGACAGAGCTTCAAAATCATAACCTCTAAGGAGAAACTTGTTTTCACCTTCTCCAAGACAAACCTGTTTGTTCTCTTGGAAGTGCATGGTATGTTCAGTTCTCTTCTGCAGCACCACAACTCAAAGGCATCAATTCTTCTGTCATCCTTAGTCGTTGTCCAGCTCTCTGATGCTAGCAAGTGATTGTGAAGACCATGGCCTGAATCAGGCACCCCTTAGTCTGTAGACTGACATCATTGCTCCTCAAAACTCTAGCGAGATCCCTGGCAGTGGACTTCCTCAATGAAATTCACCTTTTGGTTTCCTGACTGCTGGTGCCAAGGGTGTTGATTGAGGAGCCGGGCAAGCTGAAATTGTTATCAACCTCAATGGTGCTGCCAGTTGGCCCAGTGGTGAGAATCTGTCTTCTTGATGTTGAGCTCCAATCCATATTGAAGATTGCAGTTTTGACCTTCGGCAGCAAAGCACTTCAAGTCCTCCTCGGTTTTGGCAGCAAGGTTATATCCTCTGCATAACACAGGCTGTTGGTGACTCTTCCTCCAATCCTGATGCCACACTCATCATATAATCTAGCCTTACAAATGCTGTTCTTCCTATAGATTGAAAAGGTATGGAGACAGGATGCATCCCTGACACACTCCTTTCCTGATTTTGAACCATGCAGGGTTTCCTTGCTCTGTTCTGACGACTGCCTCCTGGTCCACATATAGGTTTCACATGAGCACAATCAAGTGTTCTGGGATTCCCATTCTCAAGGTTAGGCACAGTTTTTGTGATCCACACATTTAAATGCCTTTGCATAGCTAACGAAACACAGATAGACATTCATCTGGTACTCCTCTGCTTTCAGCCAAGATCCATCTGACATTGGCAATAATGTCTCTAGTGCTACAGCCTCTTCTAAACCCAGCTTGTATTTCTTGTAGTTCTCCATCAATGTACTGTTCCAGTCATTTTTGGATTATCTTCAGCAGGATTATGCTTGTGTGTGCTATTAGTGATATTGTTCACTAATTTCCACAGTCTGTCAGATCATCTTCAGACCTGGGCATTATTTGCCCCTATTTTTGGTTCATGTTTCAGCCAAAAGGTAGACCTTTAAGATGTACTACTTGGAGGCCCGTGTGAAGTGGTTAGATTCTAGAAGACGGTGTCTCCAGTTTTGAGAATCAGACATGAAACGTTTGGTTGTTTTGGGGGAGTATTTTGTCCACAAGTGGGTGTCAGTTGATTGTACTTGCCAGATTTAGCAAACAATGAGCTGTGGGATGGAATTCCCTTGGTTTACAGTTAACCAGCACTTGGTGGACATGCCTGTATTTAAAAGCGGTAGGGCCCAAGGGCCCATGGCCCTAGGGCCTAGCGTTAATTGATTTGGGGATGAACATTCTTTTAAGCAGCACAGCACTGATCTGTCTATTTGCTGTATTCAGGTAACGGGGTTGCTGTGATGCTGAACACTGTGCCATAAGTGTGTCAAACACCATAATGGTTACACATCCTGAACAGTGTTTGGCGGAACTCCCAGATTGATTCAGGTTTGGAAGCAGGAGTGACGTCCATCTCCTAAACCACAGGCCTCTGGAAACTATGAACAGAGAGGAACAAGGATAGTTATCGAACAGGGTTCGGATCTTTTGTTCATAGGGTTGCTGAGTTGTACTCAACTCGACGACACTTAACAACAACAACCAAGGAGACATTCACTCCTTAGAATCTCTGTCTCTCTCTTATTGACATCAAATCAGAACAGACTCACAGCTGACCCTCCATTGGGTCCCTGAGGCTGTGAATTGCATGGAAGGAGCTTGCCCATCTTTTTTCTATGGATTTGAACTACCGGAGAGGTGTGGCTTTTGGTTGGTGACACAGCTCCTTTTGCACTAGGCCACCACAGCTCCTTGAACTCCTTAGATTAACCAAGCACAGGAAGAGGGTGGATGGAAATGAGAACCATAGGAAGGAAGTGGGAAGAGTGTGACTACCTTGTGGGTGTTATAATTAATGTTATAAAACAAGATGTGTAATTGATTGAGTAATAAATGGCCAGGAAGCCAATTTCTTTCCTAAACTTTCAAATCACAATAAAAGGGAAAGCACAGTCAGAGGTGGCAGCAGGGTGCCCTCTAGTTCCTCTGATCTCAGAGTAGAGGAGATATGTCTCCGCCTGGCTGCTGTGTTCCTTGATGAACTACCTTATACCTTCTTAGTAACCTTCTTACCCTTAAGACCGTGGATGCTGCTCTCTTTGGCAGGAGGCAGAGTGTGGCCTGCGAAGGTGTTTGGTTAAGTGTGAGTAGGACTTGTGACCGTGTTTCAGCTGAGTACACACGCCTGCAGGCACCGATCTGTTTGTACACACACACACACACAGATGCCTCACTGCACACACTCTGAACTCCTGGTCAGGAGTGGCCCGTCGTAGGAAACAGCCACTGGGCTGGCAGAGATAGCGGGTCCCAGTGGGCGCCACAGGGCAGGCTGCGGGGGAGCTGCAGGATCAAGTCCCCAAGTCAGAGCTGTGTCAGTGGCACCCAACAACAGCAACAGCATAAGCACTTCTAAGAGCCCCAGTGGCACAGTGAGTTAAGCATTGAGCTGTGAATGAAAAGGCCGACGTTTAAAACCACCAGCTGCACCACAGGAGAGAATGAGGGTCCTGAAAAGATTTACATCTTGGAAACCCCACGGGGCAGTTCTCCATCCGGCAGGGTCACAGGGAGTTGGAATCACCTTGGTGGCTCTGTGTGTGTGTGTGTGTGTGTGTGTGTGTGTGTACACACATGCGTGTGCAACCTTCTATCCCAGAGGACACTGGCTTTTCATCCATGGTATGAGTGACCTTTGCCAACACTCACAGAGTCTCTGTCCCCTGCTGGCCACCCGTGTCCCTCAAGGCTGACAGCCTGGGAACCCTGTGGGATGGCTCTGCTCTGTCCTTCAGGGCCACCATGAGCTGGCCTTGGATTTGACTTTGGGCCCCATGTCTGTCATCTGTGATCTGAGAGTGTGGGTGACCTGGCCCCGAGGCCAGACCCCGAGGGGCCCAGGGAGGCTTGTTTGCCTGACTGTTCGTGTGTTCCGTTCTGGGAACTGTCAAGGCCTCCGTGGGTCACTTGTTTACTTTCTGCTGACCTACACAGTCCTGCAGACGAGGTGTGTTTGTGCTTGTAGGGTGTCAGTGGTCAGCAGCCTCTGATCTCCTGGAGTGGTGCCCTGGGTCAGGTGGTGGAAGTCCAGGCCGGGGTGGCGGGCCTCGGCTGCACCTGGCAGGGGCCGACTTTGGATGTGTGTGCAGCCCCATCCTAGTGATGCTGACGGGCCACAGAAGCCCAGGTCACTAAACGAGGGGCCCACTTTCTCTCTATTTCATAAATGAGCAAAATGCGGGCCAGGACAGTCACGGTTTCGAAGGGACACACATTTTTTCTTTTCATTTTTAAAAAATTTTAATGAAAGTTTACAGACTTTGGATTTCCATTCATTTATTGTTGCACACTTTCCTCCCTGCCCACCACCCTCTCCCCAGTTTGCTTTTCTCTTTGAAAAGTAAAAAAAAAAAATTTTAAAAATTATTTTATTGTTATACAATCCCCCTCCCCATCCCCAAGTCCACTCCACAATGCAGCTCTCATTCTGGACTCTTGTCATGACAATAATTCCTAAACACATATCCTTCCTAAACAGTTCTCTTCCTTATCTATTTCAATGCAGTATACTTTATCCCCCTTTTCTTAGTTTCCGCCAACCCCAATGTCAGTCCCGCTTTACAACGGTGGCACCATGCAGTATTCGTCCTTTTGTGACTGAGATACTTCACTCAGCATAATGTCCTCCAGGCTCACCCATTTTGAATAATATTTCATGAGTTCCTTGTTTTTCAGTGCAGCGTAGTATTCCATTGTGTGGATATACCACAGCTTCTCTATCCATTCGTTTATTGATGGGCACTTGGGTTGTTTCCAGCTCTTTGCTATTGTGAACAAAGTCATGATAAACATGGGTGTGCATATATCTGCTTGGGTGGTGGTTATGGTTTCTTTAGTGTAAATTCCCAGTAGTGGAATTGCTGGGTCAAGTGGTAGTTCTGTTTCAGCCTTTTTGAGAAAGCTCCATACTGCCTGCCATAGTGGCTGCAGGACCGGGCATTTCAGGCCCACGTCTGCTCAGCCTGTGTGCCACCTCGAGGCAGCCCAGCAGTGACCATCTGGTCCAGCAGCCTCTGTTCTCCCAACCTAACACCTCAGTGTTCTGGCAGGTACTGTCCGGGAGCCACAGGCACGTCCACAGCTGTGGGCTTGACCTCCTCACTGACCCCTGGCCAGCTGGCTCAGCCCCAGCGATGGGCACGTGGTGTGGCTGTGTAGGAACCCAGGGTAGGAGGGAAGGAGAGGCGTGTTGAAAGAGAGTGGAGGTGGTTGGTGGGCACAGCCTGGAGGACCCTGGGGTCTGCTGGGGAGTTTGTGGTTTGCTCTTATCCAGGAGCCTATTGGAGAGTTCCAGACAGGGTTAAGAGGGTTGAACCCCTCGGCAGCACAACCAGTCAGCATGTTCACAGGCTGTCGATTGAGCATTCCCAGGGGTACTTAAGAAGAAAGGTCTGGCAACATCCTTCTGAAAGACCAGCCACAGGAAACCCGTCCTGCTCCGACACACTCCGACCAGATGCAAGAGACCCTATAGGGGACTGTCCTGCTCTGACACACCGGGGCCCACCCGACGCAGGAGACCCTGTGAGAGACTATCCAGGTCTGACACACCAGGGGCCGCCAGACGCAGGTCTACCAGCTAACAGCTGGTGCTGACTCTGAGCCAAGTGGTGGACGGGAGCAGGAGTGTCCGTTCACCTCTCTTATTACGGCTGTGATGGTGGAGCGGTGTGGGGTCGGACCGTGCGTCCGTGCTGGGTCTGTGGCATCTAGAATCTTGCTGCCTTGGCAACTGCTTCTGTCACAGGCTCCCCACAACCCCCTTTGATGATTAGCCTGGCCCAGGCCAAAGTCTGCAGAACGGCTTGCTGCCCACCCCCAGTCGGATGCTGGGAAGTCAGATGTCCGTTTGCAGCTCATGGGGGCCAGGGCATGGGTCACAGGCCAGGCGGGGTGGTGGTGGTGGGGGGGTCTTTTCTCAGAGCTCGTAGAGGAGACCAAACACACAGCAGAGGTGGTGATGACCTGGACATGGAGAAAGAAGGGGCTGCGCTGACCTGACCGGCCGGTCTGGCGGTGCTCACTGCACACACACAGCCCTTTGAACCGCCCGGGGAGAGGGCACGGTGGAGAGATAAGGTTTGGTGGGGTCCCCGTAAGTGTGTCACAGACACTGGCTGCATGTGTTTACCTAGACCACCTCAACAGAGCAAACAGTGCAGCGAGGCCAGTTACCGGGACGCCCCCCTCCCTGTCCTCTTGGGGCAGTCTGTTACCGACGCCGCAGTGACAGCTCTAACAAGCAGACGTTTCCTCTTCACGTGTCGGCGGCAGGAACTTCCGAGCCCGGGATGTCAGCCCGAGGGGCAAGCCCCACTTTCTGTGGCTTGTGGAGGAAAGCCCTGGTTTTCCTCACCGTGTTGTGATCGCACCCCAGTGGGATGGGGTCTTTTGTGTCGGGCTGTAATCACAAGGCCAGTGGTTCAAACCCACCAGGTGATCAAGGAAGAGCAATGAGGCCATGTCCTCTTGTAAGGTGACGGCTTAGGGAGCCCGGCGGAGGGTCCCCACAAGAGAACTCAACTCACTGGCAGCGGGACAGGGGAGGAAAGGTGCAGTGGCCTTGTGAAGAGATGAGAAGTGTGAGGTCGGCCCGCCTGGGACCCAGAGGCATGAAGTGAGCGAGCACACGCTGGTCACACAGCTTCAGTCCGTAAAACGTGCAGCGGCTTCACAGCACTGTGGGGTGAGGCGACCCGGCACACACGCCTGTCCCGCCCCCCCAGGCCTGGCTAACGCATGTGTGTCCCCCCACCAAGGTCTGGCTAACGCGCATGTCCCTGCCCAGGCCTAGCTAACATGCAGACATGTCGTGTATGTGTGTGTGTGTGTGTGTGTGTGTGTGTGTGTGTGTGTGTGTGTCTGTCTGTCTGGAAGGAAAAACCCACCTGGAGGAGGTGCAGCCAGAACGCTCCTTGCAGGCGAAGGTGGCGAGACTTCTCCCCCTTTGGACATGTTATCAGGAGGGGCAGCTCTCTGGGGAAGGGTGTCCTGCTCCGTTAAAGAGGGGGACAGCGGGAAAGGGGCGGCTGCACGACACAGCGGTGTAGCCAGGGGTTCAGGCATCAGAGGCCGAGCGTGGCCTGGGGCCGGGGCCTCCCTTCTGTTAAACACGAGCCCATGGGGCTGGAACTGACTTGTCGACACCAAAGCAGAAGAACAGAAAGAGCCACGACCACTGCTGGTGGCCCTCCAGTGTCCCTTCTCCTTGCCTCCCAATGTCCCCACCCTCTGAATTCTCTCAGATTTGTAGTCAACTCTACTTTCATTCCATTCTTTTTCTAACCTTTCCTTACACCGTACCAAACCAGCTATCAAAGACATCTCCTGAGTGCTTAAGAGCAATGATGTCAGTCTAAAGACTAAGGTGCACCTGATCCAAGCCGTGGTCTTCTCATTTACTTATTATGCATCAGACAGCTTGATAGTGAGTAAAGACAGCAAAACAAGAATCAATGCCTTTGAGTTGTGGGTCTGGAGAAGAGCACTGATCATCCTATCGACTGCCAAGAGAATAAACAGATCTGTCCTGAGAAAAGTGAACCAGAGTGCTCCTTGAAAGCAAGGATTTTGAAACTCTGTCTCACATACTTTGAGAATATTGTCAGAAGGGGCCAGTCCTTGGAGAAGGACATCTTGCTTGGAAGGGTGGAAAGTCAGTGCAGAAGAGGAAGACCCTGGATGAGAGGAATTGAACCAGTGACTGTGGCAATGGGGTGTCTGAGACGATGAGGCTGACCCAGAATGGGGCAGAGTTCAGAGCTGTGGTTCACAGGATGGCTATGAGTCATAGTTGAGTGGACAGTGTGTAACCACCACCAAACCCTGGTTCCCGTCACCAGCAGCCCTGGAAGACACGGCAGAGGCACCCCATAGCATTTCTAGGGCTCAGGCTCTGTGGGCACAGACTGCACAGTGAGGGGAGGCTCTGCATCCATCAGGAGCATCCATGGCTTTGGGATGTGGCAGAATCAACAGCGAGGTCCTTACATCTGTGTCACTGGGCCTGGATGTTTGCTACTAAAGGAATTGTCCCCTGTCCCTCGGAGGGACCAAGCCACGCAGCCCCACTGCTGTGGAGAGAGGTGTGGCTCCCGGTGGCCCCTTCGCTGCACTCCAAGGTGGGGAATCCACTGGAGGAAGCCTCTGTCTGCCTTCCTCAGAGCCACTGGTGGATTCAAATCCATGACTTCCCGGTTAACAGCGTGATGCCAAACTTCTGGAAGGGACAGGCCAAGCTTAGCCAGGTTTTCCTGGTCTGCAGTGAGATGCTGCCCAACACCACCAAAGGCAGCGTGGGGGCTGCTGGTGGGAGCCCTGCCTCCAGCTTCACAAGGATGCGTGTGTCCTTCCCCCATCCCCCACCCCCGGGGCGCACCCTGCCTGCTCTTTGATTGAACACGAACTTTTTCATGAAAATGTCTCAGGTGACGACGTGGCTGGTAGCAGTCCACGAGGGCTGTTTGCTTTCACTCAGCAAAACAAAAACATTGGCAATCTTCATGTGTGTCCCCGGTGCTGCCAAATGTTGTTTGGGTTTGTGGAAGCCCAAAGTCCAGGTGCTGCTGGCCCAGGCGAGTCCCGCTCACCCTAAATACAGAAAAATAGCCAAGCGCCACCGCCCACCCATTGCCACCATCAGCACCGTGCTGCCAGGCCTCAGGGAGCCCGGCGTTGGCCTCCACTCAGCGCCGCTCCCCACCCTTTCACACCCGATGTTATTATCGGTGATATTTATTTTGAAGTCAACAGCTTGGCTCAAGTTGGGGCTTGCACCATGGACCACGGCGGTCACACGTGAGTCTGATTTTGATCTCAGGCAGAGTGAGGGAGCAGGTGTGGACGAGGGCCTGGGGGAGCACACAGGACGCCCGCCAACGCCATGGCTGGCACACGCACCTCTGTGCACCCTCCACTGCCCAGCCTGGGACGAACCTCCCCCACACCTCCCGGGCGCCCCAGGGGTGCAGGGGAGGAGCCGGCAGGAGTCCACTTCTCTCTGGGGTGGAGATGGCCTCGGGCTGGCTGTGTGCAGGGAACCAGCACCCGGGCCAGCAGTGGGGAAACCAACGGGGCACTCGTGCCTTAAGCAGAGAATGCCATCCCGGCAGGCATGTGAGCTGTTTCATTTCAAAACCAAAACCCCGGATGCCATTTGTGTTCCTGAATCACGCACAGAACAGTGGTCAAACTGGCAAACGCTCGGGTGTATATTTTACACAATAAAGATTTTAAAAATCTGTAATAAAATCAATTTCCCATATCAAACAATCAAATAGTTAAAGATTATTTTGAAAAACCATTCAATGAAAACAAACCAAACCCACACCCCCTGGCCTGCGGCCCTTAGTCACCCTTCAAACGTGGAAAACTCCCCTGGGGCTCCACTGTCCGCCAATCCACAAACAGACCTAGAAAGTGGCCAGTAACCCCGGGAGGGAGCACACACCTCACAAAAATGAGCTGCCCAAGCAAAAGACAGCGTTTACCAGAAGACAAAGCTCAGAAGGCAGGGAGGGGCAGGCCAGGAGGGTGAATGGCAGTGAGAGTCACGGGGGGAAGTGGGAAGGGCACGGGTGTTGTAATTAGTGTAATAAAAAGTGTGTTGAATGGAAAACCAATTTGCTCTGTACACTTAAATATCACACAGACAAACAAAGCCGCCCAAGCCAGCTGCTCCGGAGGAGATTCTGGCACCGCATTCCCGGCACGCACAGGAGAACCACGCCTTAGGTGTTTCTGGGTCTGACCTTTTGAAAGCAGACTGCCAGGTCTTTCTGCCAAGGCGCTTCTGAGTGGTTTGAACCACCAGTCACTAACTCAGTGCTGGTCACCCCACCAGGGACTCTAAAACTGTCCTCTGAGCCCGGTCATCCTCATATGTCCAACTCACTTGTCCTCCTCCTGAAAGAAATGCCGTCCCTGGGCACCCCATCGTTGGGAGCCCGAGACAGCCCTGGGCCCAGTCGAGCAGGGTTCTGTCTGCAGAGGAGGCTGGGCCTGGGAACCTTGGGACACAGAACTTGCTCCTACAGACAGTGGGAGCAAGGAAGGCGTTTGAGCAGCAGCAGGCTCCAACTCTGGACTCTTCTGCAAATCATCCTCAGCTGCAGGGAGGTGGGAGACGGGGGACGGGGGGCACCTGTGGAGCTGATCCAGGCTGCTGGTCAGATGGACAAACGTGAATGTGGCCTTGCCCTAAGGAGAGTGGTTCCAGTGGAAATGGGCACGATGGTCTCCTTTGAGTATTTCTTGAATAAGGACGTGGGGTTTGAGTCAAAATGTTGAAATTCAGCAAAGAGGACTCTGTTCGTAGCTGCCTTTGCCCCCCGTCCCCAACATGTGGCGCCCCGTCACGTGACTGAACAAAGCACTGCCCAGTCCTGCATCTTCCCACGACAGGAATGACCCACAGGGTTTTCACGGGCAGTTTTTCAGCAGATTGTCAGGCCTTTCTTCCTGGTCTCTCTCAGTCTGGAAGCTCAGCTGAAACCTGATCGTCCTCACACTGACGGGTGAGCGGTGGCCGCGCCTGAAATGTGCTGGCCGGAACCGAACCCGGGTCTCCTGTACAGAAGGTGAGAATTCTCCCTGCAAGGCTCCTGCTTCACCACGTGAGATTGTCATTATTATTATTGTTGTGTATCACTGAGTCGGAACAGGCCTGTAGCTGACCATCCGGCTGGTTTTCAAAGACTGTAAATCACACAGGAGATTTCCCATCTTTCTTGGGTGGAGCGGCAAGTGGATTTGAACTGTGCACCTT
This sequence comes from Elephantulus edwardii, assembly GCF_000299155.1. Lineage (NCBI taxonomy): Eukaryota > Metazoa > Chordata > Mammalia > Macroscelidea > Macroscelididae > Elephantulus > Elephantulus edwardii. The sequence goes on from NW_006399814.1 coordinate 6,956,453, forward strand.
TGCATTGGCAGCACAATTCCTTAAGGCTCACCTGAGTCCAGTGTGATGACACTTCAACCAATTGCATCTGCAAAGACCCCATTTCCACCCACGGCCTTGTTCTGAGGTCTTGATGGGACCACAGGGTTGCTGCCTGGTTTATGGGCTGGCCGCTCTAACTCCACTGCCCACACTGTGGTCCCTGACCACTGATGATGTCCCCCTGCCCCACCAGTTCTGTGCTGGCAGCCCATCTTCCCACCCCCAACGGTGGGTAAGGGAGGCTGGTGCCCCAACCAGCACCTGGGCAGTGCCAGCCGGGGTGCCCGCCTGTGCCTCTCACATGTCCTCACTCCCTCCACTGTGCCTGTGGCTTCCTGCAGCCTGTGACCTTGGACGGGCCCTGCCACCCTGCGTCCATCCTGACTGGGCAGTGAGAGCTTCGCTCGCCTCTCCCCAGAGTGCGCATCCAGCTTGGCTCTGCGTCCCTGCCGGGGGTGTGACCATGACGTGCCGGGAGCCGGGCCAGAGCCCACGGGGGAGGATGCGTCCTCTCCTTGGGGCCAGAGCAGGCACGTGACTGGCCGGGCTGAGCCCTGGTGACAACTTATGACCACGGTCTCGTGCTCTGGGCACTGAAGAACTCTCAGAGCTGGCCCCTGGCCTGGCCTGGCCTGCAGAGCTTGGGGGCCTGTGGAACCAGCTCCTTTTCTCATCCAGAACCTTCCTGACCAAGGCTGATCCGCTGAGGGTCATGACCTGTGTCCTTCCCAGCCAGTGGACGCTCAGTGTCACACCCAAGCCTGTCTGAGGAGGTGTGACGTGACCACACCACAACCCAGTCCGCCTCCTGCTCTCAGCACTGAACTGACGCATATGCTGGCTTCTTGGACGCAGTACAGGCGACTGATGACAGGTGAGGGCTCCCGGATGGACCCTGTGAGCCAGATCACAGTGACCAAAGGCCAGGTCCCCACATGTGCATGGACTCCACGAACCTCTGGACTTGGGGATACGTGTGCCTAATTGGACCAGAAGAGAAAAGAAGGGCTGAGAAGGGGAGGGAGACGTGCCTACGGAGACAGGAAACTTGCAATGGCAGTGTGTGCTCTGTGACCCCAGCGAGGTGGACTGTACTGACCAGGGACCTCTGTCCTTCACAGCCCCAAACCTGGTCTCCCCTCCTCCCCAGGTGCTCCCCGAACCACTCTGCTGTCACTGTGCGGCAGGAAGTGGCAGGCCCAAGTGGACCCCTTTCACCTACAGCCATTTCCCAAGATCGCGAGAGCCCTGCGGGGGGCAACAGCACGACAGGAGAAACAGGGCCACATCCTGACCCAACTACCCATCGTGCAAGTGGGAGCACGAGGACCAACCAGGACAGGTCAGCCAGGGCTGCACCAACCACTGCTCCTTCTGCGATCCTGCAGTTGACTCACTGCTGTTTCTACACCGTCTGGAAAATGCCGGGCCATCCACCATCCATCTGTCTGTCCATCCCTCCGTCAGCCAATCAACTGTCCATCCGTCTGTCTATCCATGTATCCACTGTCCATCTCTCTTTCCATCCCTCCGTTAGCCATTCAACTGTCCGTCCTACTGTCTATCCATGTATCCACGGTCCATCTGTCTGTCCATCCCTCCGTTAGCCATTCAACTGTCCATCTGTCTGTCTATCCATGTATTCACCGTCCATCTGTCCATCATATACCAACCCACCATCCATCTGTCCATCTGTGCATGCATACTTTATTTGTTATAATAAATCATTTATCTATTGCTCCCTCAACCATGAGGACTGATACGGTGACTGCTGCAATGCGCTCTGCCGTGGCAAAAAGTGTGAAGATGGTACCTGTTAGGACGGGGTCCAGACCTGCTGTTTATAGGGTCTCTATGAGTTGTACTCGACATGATAGCATCTAGCAACAACCACCATCCATCACCCATATACCTGTCCGTCATCCATTTGTCCATCCATCTGTTCATCTGTACATCATCAATCCACAGATTTTCTTTTTTAAAATTTTTTTCTTTTTATTCTATTATTTTTTGTGTGTGTACCATCAAATCAGATCTAACTGGTGCAGGAGGAGATTGTCCCTCCTTCTCC
>NW_006399814.1:6958644-6960405 GCF_000299155.1 Elephantulus edwardii
TGTGTACCATCAAATCAGATCTAACTGGTGCAGGAGGAGATTGTCCCTCCTTCTCCAGCAGAGCATCTGGTGGATTTGAACCACATACCTCTGGGATTGCAGTGCAACTTCTTGCCACTAGGCCACCAGAGCTCCCTCATCCATAGTTTTTCCATCATCCAGCCACTCATCCATCCATCTGCCCATGCACCCAATCATTTATCCATCTACACGTTCACCCACTAGTCTATCCATCAATCCGTTGCACCCACCATCCATTCATTCCTCATCCATCCATCCATCCATCCATCCATCCATCTGTCAATACACAAGTCCTTCTGTCTATAATCTATTCGTCATCTGTCCATTCACCATCATCCACTAACCTATGCACCGTCCATCCGTTCTTTATCCATCTGTCCACCTGCCCATCCATCTATCCATCGTCCATCCTGGGTTCCTTGGCTCAATTATCTGTCCACCATCCCTTCCAGTGTTCATCAAGTCCAAATCAGAAAGCCAGAAGAGAGAGGGCGGGGAGAGGGGCTGAACTGGTTGATGAGATTTCTCTTGGATTCAACAGGCTTCCAGGAAAGGGACTTGTGTTATCCTTCAGCCTTGTGGCCTCTCACCTGACCAGGAGCTGCGGGGGCCGAGGGTGCACTTGGTGGTGCTAGTCATCTGCTGGACAATGGCAGAGAGCAGATGTGATCAGAATTTCTCCCACCTGGCTTCCTCAAAGCCCCCTTTTTCTCCATCTACATAGACTATAAGGGATATTTACATCAAAACAATGATAAGAACATTGGCTGGAATCCCCTCAGAGCTGAACATTGACTAAGGACGACAGAAGAAAAATCAGTGCCTTTGTGTTGTGGTTCTGGAGAAGAGTATCAAACATACCTTGGACTGCCAAGAGAACAAACAGGTCTGGCCTAAAGAGGTGAAACCAAGTATCTCCTTGGAGAATAGGATTTTGAAGCTCCATCTCACACATTTTGGGCACGTGGCTAGGAGTTTCGTTGGAGAAGTATATCATGCTTGGAAGGGTGGAGGGACAGCACAGGAGAGGAAGACCCCGGAAGAGATGGATTAACACGGTAACTGGGGCAATGTGGGCAGGGCTCCGAGTCAGTCAGACTGGCTCAGGATACTTCAGAGTTATTGTTCATAGAGTTGCTATGAATCACAAGACTAGATAACAAGTAATAACAACACAACCCTCAGCTACCCACTAGCATGACTTCCTAATGCCCATCCCAGTGGCCATCCCACCCTGGGCTTGGAGGACACCTGTACGACCCCCCTGTGCTGGCTCTCTGAGCTGCCAACTGTAAGGGCAGGACAGTCCTGCCTTGAAGGTCCTGGGCGCCCCTCACTCTGTTCAGGCACGTCTACAGGGTCTGCTCATCTCCTCCCTTCCCACAGGGGGCACTCCAGGGCTCCCCACCTCAACCACGGTCTGGCCCCAGAGCTGGCCCAGGACACAGAAGGGCCCACCATCATCCAGCTGCCCAGTAGCCGTCTGTGTAGCTGAGAGGAGCCGGTGGTGGATGAGACACCCCCACCCAGATGGTGTGAGGGACAAGCAGGAGGTGAGGCATCCTGAGGTTGGGGGTTGGAGCCCTCGGGAGAGGGGGTGGGGTCAGTCCCCTCACCAGTGAAGTGGGAAGATGAAGGACCTCCATGGGCCAACACATAGAGAAGGGGGCCTGGCTATGGAGAACGAGGTTCTGAGCACAGGGGCCTGCAGGGGCCCTCTCAGGATGCCCTGCTGGTGCT
>NW_006399814.1:6960505-6996713 GCF_000299155.1 Elephantulus edwardii
TCTCCTTGGAGAATAGGATTTTGAAGCTCCATCTCACACATTTTGGGCACGTGGCTAGGAGTTTCGTTGGAGAAGTATCTCATGCTTGGAAGGGTGGAGGGACAGCACAGGAGAGGAAGACCCCGGAAGAGATGGATTAACACGGTAACTGGGGCAATGTGGGCAGGGCTCCGAGTCAGTGAGACTGGCTCAGGATACTTCAGAGTTATTGTTCATAGAGTTGCTATGAATCACAAGACTAGATAACAAGTAATAACAACACAACCCTCAGCTACCCACTAGCATGACTTCCTAATGCCCATCCCAGTGGCCATCCCACCCTGGGCTTGGAGGACACCTGTACGACCCCCCTGTGCTGGCTCTCTGAGCTGCCAACTGTAAGGGCAGGACAGTCCTGCCTTGAAGGTCCTGGGCGCCCCTCACTCTGTTCAGGCACGTCTACAGGGTCTGCTCATCTCCTCCCTTCCCACAGGGGGCACTCCAGGGCTCCCCACCTCAACCACGGTCTGGCCCCAGAGCTGGCCCAGGACACAGAAGGGCCCACCATCATCCAGCTGCCCAGTAGCCGTCTGTGTAGCTGAGAGGAGCCGGTGGTGGATGAGACACCCCCACCCAGATGGTGTGAGGGACAAGCAGGAGGTGAGGCATCCTGAGGTTGGGGGTTGGAGCCCTCGGGAGAGGGGGTGGGGTCAGTCCCCTCACCAGTGAAGTGGGAAGATGAAGGACCTCCATGGGCCAACACATAGAGAAGGGGGCCTGGCTATGGAGAACGAGGTTCTGAGCACAGGGGCCTGCAGGGGCCCTCTCAGGATGCCCTGCTGGTGCTGGGTGCTGGGTGCTGGGTGCAGGGTGCTGGGTGCAGAGTGCTGGGTTCAGGGTGCTGGGTGTCGGTGCTGGGTGCAGGGTACTGGGTGCTGCATGAAGGATGCTGGGTGCTGGGTGCAGGGTGCTGGTGCTGAGTGCAGGGTACTGGGTGCAGGGTGCTGGGTGCAGAGTGCTAGTGCTGAGTGCAAGGTACTGGGTGCAGGGTGCTGGGTGCAGGGTACTGGGTGCTGCATGAAGGATGCTGGGTGCAGGGTGCTGGGTGCTGGTGCTGAGTACAGGGTGCTGGGTGCAGGGTGCCGAGTGCAGGGTGCTGGGTACTGGGTGCTGGTGCTGAGTGCAGGGTACTGGGTGCTGGGTGCCGGGTGTTGGTGCTGGTGCTGGTGCTCGTGCTGGGTGCAGGGTGCTGGGTGCTGGGTGCAGGGTGCTGGGTGCTGGGTGCAGGGTGCAGGGTGCTGGGTGCAGGGTGCTGGGTGCAGGGTGCTGGTTCTCGTGCTGGGCTTCCAGCTGAAAGGTCTGAATTCCTGAGCTTCTCTGCCTTGGAAACCCGATGGAGGTTTGGAATGGACTAGAGAGCTGTGAGTTTGAGTTTTTATTTCCTAGACACCATTCCCCACTAGACATCTAGTGCAACCCTTTCCCGGGCTCCTGCCCACCCCCTCTGACCTTGGTCTTTCCTGAAGAACGTTCCAGAAAGGCCCCTGCTCTGAGTGACCTTGAGCCTAATGTTGCAGGCCACCCACTGTGAGAGCCAGGACTTCCCTGGCTGAGACCAAGACCACCCCCTAGCCCAGCAAAGGAGGATGGCAAGGACCCCCGACCGTTACACTGGCCCCTCTCCAGGGGAGCAGGAGTGGATCTGAGGCCCCAGCTCGCAGCCCAGGGCTCTGCCTGCCAACTGGGGCTTGTGCACATGTGTGACCATGTGTGCACCTGTAGCTGTGTTTGCATATGCATACATGCTGCACGTGTGTGGACAGATGTGCCACCGCATGCACGTGTACGTACATGGACGTGTGTGCTCATGCATGCGTTCATGTCTGTGTTCTGTGTTACACGTGTGTACATCCATGGTGTTGTCGATGCACCTGTGTGTGCCTGATGGACGGGTATCCATGCATCATGTGCACACACACTCATGTCTCCCTGTGTTCACGTCTGTGCACGTGTCTGAGTGTGTTCACGTCCAGGTGCTGTGAACAGGACCGGATGACCCAGTGAGCAAGCGGCTCACCGTCCACTAGCGTGTCTCCTACCGGCTTCGCCTGTCCCCAGCACGTCACGGTGTGGGGTGACCCGTGTGAAGAAGCTCATCACAGATTAGGAGGTGGCACGAGTAAACCTGTGGGCACTGTGCTGACCAGTTAATCGGTCCCTGGTGTGTGCATGTGTGCACGTGAGTGTGTTATGTGTGCGTGTGTGTGTATATGTGTGACCAGAAACTTCCCAAGACGTTGAGCTCAGCAAAGCCAAGGTCATCGTGGCTGGAGGGGTTCCCAGGAGCAGAGGGCAGCACTTCACCAACGCCCAGCCTTCTGCTCCAGGGTCCCTAGTCCCCGCTGCTGGTCTTCCGCCCTCCCTCACACCAGCCCCCCTTCCTACTGGATGCTTCATCTTCCCCCTCGGCCGTACCTCCTCCTCACCCACTTCCCCGACCCCGAGCCTTCTGCTTCTGGTCCTCACCCCCTGAAGGACTGTGGCAGAAGGCGTCAGGGGTAGGGCCAGCTCCCTGAGTCCCAGGTGGATGGACTGGCTGCAGGAGGACTGGCAGAGGTAGGGAGCACGGGGCCATCGGATTCCAGGGTGGCTCGGTTCCTGGGTGACGTAACGAGTTAGCAAGCCCAGCTGCTAATCTAAAGCTCAAAGTCAAGACTGGCGAGACGCCTGGGAGGAAAGGCCTGGCAATCACGGAGAGCCTGTGGAGGGCAGCTCGGACACGCACAGTCACCAGGAGTCAGCAGCACGTCCACTCCCTGGCGAGTGGTTCTCTGTGTGGCACCCCACCAGGTGTTTAGGGAGGGCTGCGCAGCTGGGCAGGGGTGGGGAGTCACCCTGGAGCGTGGACAGAGCCCCGAGCCACACAGAGAAGAGTCCAGGCCTGAGTGGACGCTGGATTCTCGTGGAGACTGCACAGGGATGAGCAGCAGGGACGTCAGGAACAGGGTGGCTGGGCAGAGGAGACACCCCCAGGGTGCTGACCTGCCACACGGCCTCCCCTTGCTCCCAGAGGCTAAGGACGATTTCCCAGTGGCCCGCAGGCCAGTCCCAGGCTGGATGGCAGAAGGAGAAAATGTGCTCTTTGTGCCCCACGCCCGGCTGCCCCGTTCCCACCGGCCTCTACAATCCCAGCTTTGTTCCCAGGTGGAGTCGAGGGCACCGTGGGCCCAAGCAAGAAGTCAGGAGGGTGCAGGGCCGAAGCTGGGGGTGAGGGCCTCTGAGGGCCGGATGGGTGGGAGGAGGGCCAGCAGGGGCTAAGAGGGGCCGGGAAGGGGCTGGACAGGGGGCTGGGTGAAGGCCAGGAAGATAGAGTGTCTGGAACAGAGCATCTGAACCTCCTCTCTAACAGGTGAGCGTGCTCGTGGGCGATGCCATCCAGGGCCACTGCGGTTCCTCTCAGGAACCCCAAGTTACTCTGAACTCAGATCCCTCTGTGCTCCCCACCTTGGCCAGGTCCCCTGCAGCCAGTCCATCCACCCAGGACTTGAGGAGCTGGTTCTGAAATTCCCTGCCTCCTGCCACAATCCTTTGGGGGGGCGGGTGAGGACCGGACCAGGAGGCTGGAGTGGAGAGGAGAAAGGGATTCAGAGGAGCCAGGCAGAGCCATTCCCAATGAGAAGAGGGAGAGTGTCAACTTGCTAGTCTGTGGCGGGCAATTTCACACAGGTCTCCCCACACTGTGACCTGCTGGGGACAGGTGAGGCTGGTGGGAGACACACGTGGGCTGTGAGCACCTTGCTCACTGCGTCACCAGGCCCTGCTCACAACACACGTACGTGAGGCACAGAAACACACACACTCAGAGACGTGAACACATAACGTGTATGTACACGTGTGTATGCTCGTAGATATAGTCACGTGCACATGCAAGTCCGCATTCATTCATGCACACACCCACACACGTGTGTGGACTAAGGCCTGTGTGTGTACACACGCACACATATCCAGGTAGATGGCACACAAGCAGATGCAGTCACACACAGGAGGACCCCAGGCTGCCAGGTGGAGCTCTGAACTAGGGTCTCACCTCCACCCCTGCTGTCCCAGGGAGGGGGCTGTGTGACCTGCAGTGGGTGCCTCACCCCCTCTGACCCTCTCTGGTCTTGGCTGGTGGAGGGGTGATGCATGGTCTGAAGAAGCTTCAGCTCTCACGGGCAGCAAGCAGCATCAGGCCCAGCAGCGGGACTGGACACTTATGCAGCCGAGGCTGTGGTGGGAGGGGCCGGCAGGAGTCCAGGGAGAGGTTTCATGGGCTGCCTGTGGGTGTGTCCCTCATGTCCCACTTCACAGATGAGGCGACCGAGGCTCTGAAGTCTTACTGCTCAGAGCTCAGCGGTACCTGTCCCAGGGCCAGCTGTGTGAACGTGCCTCACCCGTCGCTCACCTTAGGAGCAGAGGCACTGGGAGTAACAGGGGGTGTGGCGGTCTGTGCAGACCCCAGGCTGGGCTGTGTGACTCTGTGACGGGCACCTGTGACCTGACTCACCACAAGGAGGTGCCCCAGAGGGCAGCGCCCGGGGGGGAGATGGGAGCTGGCTCTGCAGGTTCACCTGAGTGGTGTGACGGGGGGTCTGAATCCCTAATGGCACTGACAGTAGGAGGGTCTGTGGCAAAAATTGATCTCTCACCTTTATGTCCCCTGCAGCCCGTAAGGACCACGGTGACCTCTGGCCCTGGGTCCAGGCTGAGGAGGGTCTGCCCAGTGGAGTCTCATGAGACAAGGGGCTGGGAACACCCCAGAGCCACCCTGCCTGGTGCCTGCCCTGAGCAGCCCATGGGAAGCCTGGAGTCATCTCTGACCAGGGCCTGCCTGAGCTGTCCCCAGGCTGCTGTGCCCAGATCCACCTCTGTGATCCTGGCTACAGAGGCCGCTCGTTCCAGGCCTCTGGCATCACCCCAAGTCCCATGCCCTGTCCCTCTGTCCCCTCTAAAGAACCTAAAGCAGCCTCAGCTTCGCCACCAGCCCCCACTCCCCACCAGGACGCCCCTGGGGCTCACTTCCTAGAAAACAGTGCCCTGCCCCATCCATTCAGGGAAAGGGAGGCAGAGACCCAGCTCCAGGCCTCCCCTGGCCTTGACCATGGTGTGACCTTGGCCTGGTCTTTGCACTCTCAGGGCCACGTCACACAGGATCCCTCTGGCCCAGTGACCCCAGGGAGGCTGAGCCGGGACAGTCTGCCCACATTACCCCTCCCGATGTTCCCTGATTCAGAGTGTCCCAGCCCACCCCCGAGTCTCCAATGTGCCCTTTGCCTCCCGAGCCTGGGCCACGGCCAGCACTCGGGCACTTGAGCAGTCACCTCTAAGGTCAGGCCAGGGAGCGCACCCAGTGTGGCCCTGGCATTGCAGACGCCTTCCACCCACCCCCTCCCGTTTGGGGCATACACACTTTTCAGTCCCTTTTGCGCCTTCCTCCACCCCCAAACCCGTCATCGCTCCCCTCTGTACAGCTCCCCCAGCCCCAGTTCGGATGCCCTCTAACCCAGAATCCACACAGCAGCCAGGAGGCATGCACTGCTTTTCCTACTAAAACTGCTTTCCTGCTAAAACCCTGGATGGCTCCCTGTGGCCTTGGTGACCCTCCTACCTGCCTGTTGCCTCCAGCTGCCTCCTCACGCTAGACCACTCTGCGTGCTTCTCCCGGCCACACCCAGCGCCTTACCCTATGGCCCTTCTCCTTAAGGGTCTAAGATCAGTGACCTCCTCTGGTGAGTGAGGAAGGAGTTACACTGCCAACTCAAAGGTGCTCAGTTCGAACCCACCAGCTGCTCTGCAGGAGAAAGATGGACAATCTGCTCTCACTTGCTTTACAGCCTCTGCTGGAAGGTCACCTCTGAGCTAGTTCTGATTCGACCCTACCCACCACCAACACCTCCTCCAGGAAGCCACATGTGGTCCGTGTCCCCCCCCTCAGTGAAATCTCAACACCTAGGGGTCCTGATTCCTGCAGAGCCCTAGCTGCCTAGGTTGGCCTTCCTCTCTGGGCAGTAAGCGTACTGGCCAGGTATAAGCATCCCCGCCTGCCTCAGTTTACCCATCTACCTTTAGTCCCAGCGCAGACAGTGGCATATGTGGCTGGGCTGTTTCCAGCCCAGCTCTGTTCCTCCCCCTGCCCAACCCCCACTTCCTGTCTGATGGCTGGAAAGGCCCACTGTCCGTTAGACTGGTGATGTGTGACCACTTCAGGAGACTGGCCAGTCGGAGGCCCCAGGGAGGCCGGAGGGGAGTGGGTCAGGGGACAGCGGGCACACGCCTGGCTCAGGCCTCACCGTTTGCCCTTGAAAGTGTCGCCAGTCCCCCCTGGGGTGGGGCCAGGACCACTGCGCTTCCAGGTACCCAGCCCCAGGGGAACCAGCTGTTCCCGAGAGCTGCCAGGCTGCCCACGGCTCATGGCCAAGTGTGCTTCTGCTTTTAGCACCAGACTAGCACGCTGCTGCCTGCCCCCGGCGACTGGGGTGCTGAGGACCCCTCAGAGGCTGAGTCCCCTTGCGCAGTACTGACAGGCCTGAGCTGGGGCTCCTGGGGCTGGTTTGGCTCGAGGCAGATGGGGCAGATGAAGTGAGAGCCTTCACCACTCTTCCCTGCTCTGTGGGTTTGTCGTGCACCATCCAGTCAGATCTGACATGTAACTGACCCTCCAGCAGGTTTTCAGGGGCTGTAAATTGCACACGAGGAGATTGCCTGTCTTTCTCCCACAGAGCCTCTCTGGTGGATTCAAACCGCCTGCCTTTGGGTTGACAGCACAACTCCTTGCCTCCAGGCCACCAGAGCTCCCACTTTATTGGAGGGAGGATTTGTCCACCAGGCAAACCTCACCACCCTGCACCGTGCCCAGCCTTGGCTTTGTCTCCACGGGCTGCTCTGGTCCTGTAGATCCAGGGCAGCTGGTCCCTGCCTGGGATGTGGGGGTGATGAGGGATGGCTGCTGGATGCCAGGGAACAGAGGCGTGCCCGTGGCCTGGAGATGGGGCACCCAGGTTGATGTCCCAGAGGAGAGACTCGGACATATTCCACTGGCTGAGGCATCAAAGCTTTATTAAGCTCTCGGGCTGCCAGCTGAGGCCCAGAGAGGGCTGGGGACTTGGACAAGGACAAGCCTATCCAGTAGCCACCTGAGCTCTCAGCAAGACTGAGAAGTCCCCCATACGGGAGTGACCACAAAGGAAGTGACTCCTTGGTGCTGGGGTGGCCATGGGTCCTGAGAGGTTTCCTTAGAGGGTGAGTCCCAGTAATTGATGTGACCCCTGGTCAAAAGAGTGTGAGCAGTGACACAGCAGGAGGGGTGAAGCCCCTGTACCTCAGTGTCCTGAGTCTCCTGTGGGGCATTGCGTTCAGGCTTCCTGCCTTCTCCCGCCTCCTCCATCAGGCCTCACACTGCTCGGTTCCTGCGTGGTCCCCATGATGTCCTGTTCTGAAACAGCTTCTGCCCACCTATGCAGCCACTGGCTCAGCTGATGGGATCGGGGAGGGGGGGTGCAGACCACACCCTGGCTCGCAGCTGTCTACACTTGAGATCAGCACCCCACCCCATTAGAGGAGCAGGGTGGTCCCGTGGACCCTCTGCAGACCCCCCAGCCTCCAGCACCTGCTTTTGATCTGAGCCCTGACTGACCACTCTGGGCCTCAGCTGAGGAGACCTGCTCTCAGAACCGCCATAGCTGTGAGGCTGGTAGGGCTGGGGCTGAGGTCGGGGGGGGGCATGGGGTGCAGCCCCCTGGGGTGGAGAGCAGGGCTGGGACACCAGGCTAGTCTAGGGGCGAGCAGAGACAGGAGACTGGACACCAAGCCGAAGGGCACATTGGAGCCTGGGGACTGGGCAGAGGGGCACCCTGGAGTCTGGGGACTGGGCAGCAGGTCCAGCCGAGAGGCAGGAGCCTAGGGGCTGGGCAGAGGAGCACACTGATGGGGACTGGGCAGCACGTCCAGCTGAGGGACAGGCGGAGCATGGCGACTCACAGGGATGGCTGGGGAAGGACACGGAGGAGATGCTGCTGTCAAGTCTTGAGGGACATGGGCAGGAGTGAGTGTGTTGCCTCCTGTACCCACCGGTCGGCCTGACCAAAGGCCCTTCTGTTTTGTCCTCAGAAGTGGCCATGGGCTTGGACAGATGACTGATAATGGACCTATTCCACTGAAGATGTCACCTTTCATCCAGTACCTTGCTGGACCTTAGTGTCTCCACTTCTCTGAGGTGTCCAGGAAGCACTCAGGGACGGGAAGCTCACATCTTGGTCCCCACCCTCTAAGAGGTGCCAGCCTGACTTGGCTTTGGGCAGGGACTAGCCTAACTCTGGCCGGGGTGGACATAGGTCCAGCCCTCAGCCCCTGCGGAGCTGAACTCTGGCTGCCGCACTCCCTCTGGCTTGTCCACAGGTGAAGGGCCAAATGAGACCTCATTGACTCGGCTGCCGACTCAATCCTTAACTGCCCCTGGTCACTGCTGGAAACCCACCCACCACAGTGCCCATTCCCACCAGTGCTCCGAGGTGGGGCATCAAGAGCCTCAGAACTCAGGACCTTGGTTGCCCGTCCCACCCCCATCCCACCTCCACAATGTTGTTGCTATTTACCGTCACATTGGAACTAACCCACAGCTGACCCTCCAGTGGATTTTCAGAGGCAACAAATCACACGGCAGGGGGCTTCCCATCTGCCTCCTGTGAAACAGTTGGTGTATTTGAACCACGTGCCTTTGAGGTGGCAATGCAATTCTTTACCACTAAGCCACCAGTGCAGCCAAAGCACTCCTTGGAGGCAAAGATGACAAAGCTTCCTCTCACACACTCTGGGCACATTTCTAGAAGAGGCTGCTCCTTGGAGAGGGATGTCATGCTTGGAATAGTGCAGGGTCAGCAAAAGAGAGGAAGACCCTCAACCGGTGCATTGACACAGTGACAGCCGCAATGGGCACTATCTGTCAGGAAGTGTGAGGACGGCACAGGACAGCACAGGGTTCAGATCTGTTGTTTGTAGGGTCCCTATGAGTTTGACTCAACTTGCAGGCATGTAACAACAACAACAACAACAACAACAACAACAACAACAACAACAACAACAGCGAGGCACCAGAACTCCCTGAGAGCCCCGCATCCGGTCCACCACCACCGAGTCCTCTTACCTTTCCTCAGACCCCCGTACCATGCTGGCCGAAGTACCCAGAATAATGCTGAGTCCCCCTAGTTTCTTCCCACCCTGGAGAAGGCTGAGTCTCCCCGACCCACCCTGATTTGGACCTGCTTTGCTGCCTTTGAGCCCTTTCTCCATCAAGAGCTGGACTTACGCAATGGTGAATAACGCTGCCATGAGCATTGGCGTACAAGTCTCTGTGTGAGCCTCAGTTCTCATTTATTCGGGGTACATTCCAAGGAGTGGAATAGCTGGGTCATATGGAATTTCTATGTTCAGCTTCTTGAAGCACCCAACTGCCTTCCAGAGTGGTTGTGCCATTTTACAATCTCACCAACAACGTTCCTATCTCGCCACATCCTCTCCAACGTTGATTACCTTGCTGTCTTTTGAAACTTTGTCACTGCTGCTGAAGTGAGATGGTATCTCATTGTGGTTTTAATTTGCATCTCTCTTATTGCCAGTGATTTGGAGCATTTCTTCATGTGTCTGCTGGCCCTTCTAATATCTTCCTCTGTGAAAATTCTTTCCATGTCTTTTACCCATTTTGTAATTGGGTTGTCAGTCTTTTTCTTGTGGAGGAGGCCCAGGAGTATTCTGTAAACTTTCGTTATGAGACTCTTGTCTGAGGTGGTATTATCAAATGTTTGTTCCCAGTTGGTAGGTTTTCTTTTCACCGTGTTGGAATAAGGTTTAGACGTGCACAGGGATTTAATCTTTAGAAGATCCATTCATCAATTTTATCCTCTTCAGATTGTGCATTTCTGGCTGTATTTGGCAGTCTCTTTATACTAGTCTCTTTATAGACTAGGCCTTCTAAGCTTGATCCCAGTTTGTCTCTGATGAACTTTATGGTTTTGAGCTTTACTTGCAGGTCTCTGATCCACCATGGAAACAGACCAGATGTCCAACCACAAATTAATGGATTGAGAAATTATGGTACATTCACAAAATGGAATACTATGCAGCATGCAGGAGCAATGATTTTTTAAATTGCTTTCTAACCTGGGAGGGACTGGAGAACATTATGCTGAGTGAACTAGCTCATTCCCATAAGGCTATATACTGCATAAAACCATTATTGTAGAATGAGTATGAGGATGGGGGGGAGATGGAAGCAGAGGGCTGAGGATGGGCCGGGGGTGGAGGAGGCGATGTTAATCATTTGTTGTTGTTGTTGTTAGGTGCCATTGAGTTAAGTGTGACTCATAGCAACCCAAGAACAAAAGATCTGAATCCAGCCCTGTCCTGCACCATCCTCACACATCCTGACACACAAAAGCTCATTGCAGCAGTCACCGTGTCAATCCACCTGGTTGAGAGTCTCCCATAATTTGATGGATGAGGGATGTGTGAAGGAAACGGGAAAGAGCTAGTGTGAAAAACAATGTATTCAAAGTTTGTAAATAAACCAGTATTAAAAAATATATTTAAAAAATAAAGAGAATATTGTAAACCAAAAATCTCTGTAAATGTTCATTTAAACTAATAAAATTTAATAATAATTAAAAAATAAAGAGAATATATGATTAGGTGCTATTTGCATGACAACAGTCCAGAATAAGAGGTGTATAGCAAAGTGGACTTGGGTAGAAGAGAGGGAGGAAATTGTGCAACAATGAAAGAACATTTTAAAGAGAAAAGTGAATGGTGCGGTGGGGAGGAAAATGTGCAACAATGAATGAATGGAAATCCAGGTTTTCTGTAAACTTTCATTAAAATCACAACAAAAAATAGTTTTAAAAAAAGCTGGACTTTTAATCAGGTGCCAGGCGCCCTCTGGTGTCCATGCTGGGCCTCACATGGAGGCTGGGCCAGAATGAGGTGTCCTGTTGCGGTTGTGTGGAAATGGGACATTTCCTTCAAATTCTTCCTGCAAAGGTAGATTAGGTAGGTCATGCTCCTAGATGGATGTCCACCCTGACCTTACCGAGGTGGTCATCCCTACCTCTGTCCCTGAGCACTGCTGTCCTCAGTGTCCACAGGAGACACCAGGCTTGATCTCAACTACAACTGCCAGGTAAGGACCTCACCAAGGGTTGGAGAGCTTCGCTTGAGGACAGGAGCCCGGAGAACTGCGTGTCCGTTCCTGCCCCTGGACGCCCCGCCCCACCCAGGCCCTCATATGACAGTGGCGTCCCCTAGTCTCTAAGCCTTCTCCCGGAGGGTACTCAGAACCTGGCTCCCCGGGGACCCTCCTGCTGGTCCTCAGTGGCCACTTCAGGCCATGCAGGTGCAGGACACGCTGTGACTGGGAGTCTTGGACAGGTGAGCAAGGACACTGGTCAAATGTCCCCAAGGTGAGGTCACCCTCAGGGGTGTGTCTAAGGAGGGTGGAGAGGACATGCTGGGGCCTGGCACAGACACCACCCCCCCGAGGGTGAATGTGCAAGCCCAATCTCTGGGGCACCTCATAGAGGCATGGCACAAGTCTTGCCCCCTTGGACCCACTCCAGCCCAACATCTCAGTCTCAGAGAGACACCCTCATCACTCTCACCTCTGTCATGTTACACCTGGTGGCAACTGCCACCTCCCACTGAGTCCTGCCTCACCTCTGCCCCATCACCCCAGGTCCCCGTGATGTCCCCTCCCACTGAGTCCTGCCTCACCTCTGCCCCATCACCCCAGGTCCCCATGATGTCCCCTCCCACTGGATACAGCCCTGCCCCCCGTGCTGCACCCTCCTGTGGTCCAGGCACCTGCATCTCCTCTGAGGGCCCCACTTTTCCAGGGCGCGCCCTTTCCTCTCTCAGCCACTGACCTCTGTCCTGTGGATGGCCACTGATGTGACTGAGAAAGCAGTGACTAGTGTGGCCAGGCCTATCGAGGAAATCGGGTTAAAGTGGTCTCCTCTGCAGACCATGTCAGGACCCTTGGTGGACTCCATGTGGCATTCTCCAAGAGTGGACACAGGCAGGCAGTGTGATGGGCTTGTCCAGGTCCCTCACAGGCCCTTACAAGGACAGTGTCTGGCCCTCACCTGGGGACGCACCTCCTCTCCTGCCAGTTCCCACCTCAATCCCTTCACCCACAAAGTGGGTGCTTACTGAGTACCTCCCGTGTGCTAGGCCTGGGTTAGGCCCTGCAGGGAGGTCAGGGCAGTGGATTGCCCATGAGGGAGGCAGACCCCTCAGGTGGACCAGTGTGGATGGAGTCAGGAGGAGCCCTCGGAGCAGCTGGGTCTGGAGTCCTCCTGGGAGACACCACTGACATCACAGGTCACCGCCCTCAGGCAGGACTTCTCTGAGACCCTCCACGAGTGGAGGCTCTCGTCCTCCAAGGCTTGAGTCCTGCCTCTCCCTCTGATGTGGCCAGTGGGCATTGCCAGGGCTGATGGAAACGAGTGGGCAGCCTTCTGGTTCACCCGCAGGTTTGTAGTGTAAGGCTGGTGGAGGCGACATGAAGGACAGTGGGTCTGTGGGTGTCAGCCCGGCCCCTCTGACCTTGGATCTCCCTGGACGGACAGCTGAGCCTGCTGGGCATTCAGACCCTCACTGTAGAGCAGAGCCAGGCTGTCTGGCCGAGGTTCAGGGTGGAGTGTGCCTGGGACACCTCACGGGCTGCTCACACTTCCCAGGGCTTGGGGTGAAGACAGGCTGGCCCTCTGGTGGTCACAGCAAGGCCAGTGCAGGGCAGACTGAGACGGACACACCCCATGGTGACTCTGAGCCCCTCCTCCTACAGCCAGGAGTCTGTCCTGGGACACCAGCCCTAAAGGCCTCTCCACATGGTGTCGCTGTTGGGAAGCACATAATCCCATGGCGGGCAGTGGGGGTGGAGGGGTGCGGTGCCATGGGGACGGGGGTGGAAGTGAAGTGAGGGGGGGACCTCAGGAGTCACCTCCCAGGGCTGGGCAAGTGCCTGGACAGCTTCCTCAGTGGGCAGTGCCTGCTTGGGTCTCATCCACACAAGCCCCCCCCCCAAGTCTCTGTGGCTGCCGTGGCAAAAGGCTGAACAATTCAAGGGGATACACCCTTTTTACTCAGGATTACCACTTTTTTTCTCCTTCTGATTTTGTCATTGTTACTGGGTGCCCAAGTTAAGTACGACTCATCGTGACCCGATTAACAACAGCTCTGAACCCTGTTCTGTTCTGTGTCGTCCTCATAATCGCTGACATTCCCAAGCCCATTGCCACGGTCACCGTGTCAATCTATCTTGATGGGGTCTTCCTCTTCGCTATCCTCCCACCTTCCCAAGCATGTCCCTCCCCAAGGACCAGCCTCTCCTAGCAGCATGTCTGAAGTATAGAGACAGAGATTGTTGTGATCCTAGGAGAAACAACAGTCCCCTGTGGACCACCAATGCATCTGAGGGTCATGAGCACTGAGCTCACCCCGCGTACCTGCGTGGGAGCCTCCTTAAATGCTCACATGTGTCCATGTGGTGCCTGCCCAGCCAGGAGCCTCGTGCTGGGCTCTGGAGTGAGGTCTGCATGTCCAGTGGGCTCAACTGCCTCCCCAAAGAGGTTCAAGGCTGTGTACACCTCAGAGGGCCCTAGACTCCCCATGCCAGGACCCTCCTACGGTTCCCCCTCAGTTCTGGGGTTGGGGTCTTCTTGTTATTATCCATTATAGCAGTGGGGGCCATGAGCCTTTCAGCTAAACCCCCAGATACCCCGGAGTCAGTTCTTCTGAGTCAGCCCCATAGAGAAGGTGATATGGAAGGATGCGAACCAGGGACTGCAGAGGGTGCAGTGCAGTGCACACGGACTCTAGGAAATGTTACCCCCCTTGAAGTACAGTACCCCAACATGCATATGTACACACAGAGGCACAGGCACATACATATTCACACACATATGCAAAGGTACACACAGAGATGCATACACGCACACACACGTATGTGTATTTGCAGAGGCACACACACAAATCACACATATATGCATATGTACAGACACATGTGCACACACATACACACATACGTATATACAGACACACAGAGATGCACATACTCATACATACACACATATGCATATGTGCACAGAGGTGCATGCACACACACATACTCACATATGCATATGTACACGCAGGGGCACACACAGATGCACCACACATACACACATAGGCATATTCAGAGGCACACAAAGAGAGATGCATACACACACAGGTGCACATGTACATAAACACATATGCACATGTACACACAGACACACACATACATACTCACATATGCATATGTACACACAGATGCACCCACACATACACACATAAGAATATTCAGAGGCACACAGAGATGCATACACACATAGGTACACAAGTACATAAATACATATGCATATGTACACGCAGAGGCACACACATACTTACATATGCATATGTACATACAAAGGCACACACATATTCACATATGTACACACAGGTGTACACAAAGACACAGTTGCACACACATACATACTCACATATGCATACGTACACGCAGAGGCATGCACACACATACATACTCACACACAGGCATATGTATATATAGAGGCACACATACACAACATGCATACACATGTGTGTACACACCCGTGTGCACATGCACACATCCTCACACATCTATGCATCTGTACATGGACATGTGCACACACAGGCTGGACCATCCTCAAGCTCAGTCTCCCACATATTCCCTACCTGTATGGGGAGCTCATGGCCTGGGGTGTAGGGACTGAGGTTTTGATGGGCCTCCTGCTGCAGGAAAGCCCCTCTCTAAGGCCTTGTCTTCTCCCCCTGGCCCCAGACCTGAAGCTAGGCTGAGTTACTAGGCAGAATCAGCGGAACCCAGGCTCCCCAGGCTGGGGCTCAGGACCCACAGAGACTCTCAGAGGGGCTGCCCCAGGGAAACCTGAGCTGTGAGCGTTCACCAAGGGGGGAGGTCCCTCCTACTTGTAGACCTCTAATGAGAGGGAAGGGGCAGGAAGTGCATCCAGGTGGAGGTGGGGCCACCTGTCCCGTCCTGGCCCAGGGGACCATGGGGAAGGGACAAGGGCTATTCCTAGGTCAGGCCTGTCCTGTGTCTCTGACCCTTATACAGCTAACAGAGATCTGCTCAGAAACCCGAACTTCCTGACCTGTCCAGCGGCAGCCCCTGGGAGGTGCAGGCACGGGGGCCAGGTCTGAGCACAGGATTGGGCATGGCCAGTAGGGAGAGTGGAGCTGTAGAACACAGGGGAAGTGGCCTTCAGAAAGCAGGAGGTGGGCCCTGGGAGGAAGGATACACAGACATGTGGACACAAGGGTCAGCATCAGAAAAGAAGTTCTGTGGCTTTGGCTTGAGCACATGTGATCAAGAGGGGCTCCTCCCCAAGAGCCTCAGACCCTTAGAGACCAGCTGCCTCTCTGGCTTCCCATCCCAGGGTCCCCATCCTGGGCCATGGACCACCTGTGTCCTCATCAGACACAGCATAGTGGCAGGTGTGCTTCAGCCTCGTGTCTGAAGGTCTTGGGTGCGAGGTGAGGGGCTCCTCCCACCCACCAGAGCCAGCATCAGGACACTGTGCTTGCCAGCACTTTCCTTAGTGCTTCACCTCCACCCCCGGGGTCTCAGACTGGCCACGCGCCTGGGTGGGAGGGGGCAGACCTCAGGGGCTCTGTATAGCTGGAGTCCAGACTGCCTGACCTGGGCCAGTCACTCTGACCTGCAGTCTCCCAGGACACATGTGAGGGACTAGGTGGGGTGGCAGCAACCCGGGCTGGATCCAGAGTTAAAGGCACCTGGAAACTGTTACAAGGCAGCTGGGCACAGGATGGAGCAGGTGGGCCCTGCAGGGCATCAGGTTGTTGTAAGGAGCAGCGTGGACTGTGGTGCACAGCTGACCACAAAGGACCCCCTGCAGTGACTTCAGGTCTGTTCTCCTGCGCCCTGTCCCAGGACTGAACTCATGGGAGGTGGGAGGAGGTTTGCTGGGGACTGGGAGCCATGCTGGCGACCATGGGGACAGCCTTGGATGTGTGGATGGGGGGCCAGTGAACTCCAACAGCTCCACACACAGCACTCACCGGGCTACTGAAAGTCACACACACAGCAGACACAATCCACACCCCTCATGTCCACTGCTCAGCTCTGCGCTTCTAGAAGGAAAAAGAGCCAACTCCAAAATCAGGTGGGAGCAAGTTTTATTGAGCTGGAGAACCACCTCTTCCTTATTCACCCGCAGCCTCCTCACAGCGTCCACCTGCAGCGAGCCCTGGGCATCTGACTCCAGCCATTGGAGCCTGGGTTCCTTCTATGTCCACCTACAGCAAGCCCTGGACATCTGACTCCAGCCATTGGAGCCCGGGTCCCCTCTGTGTCCACCCACAGCCCTGGCTGTCCAAGGTTCGGGCTCTTCTCCACATCACCCACAGCTTAGTTTTCATGGCTCGGGCCTCTCTGCGTCCAGCTGCAGCCCGGCCCCTTCCTCTCCACATGACCACGAGTAGCACAAGGAGGTAAGCCCCTGAGGCTCAGCCCCTCGAGGCTCTGCCCCTGCCCCAGGCTCTGCTCCTCCAAGGCCCAGCTCCCAGAGGCCCTGCCCCTTGAGGCTCTACCCGCCCCCCCCCCGCCAGGCTCAGCCCCTTCTCTTCATGCCCATCACCATGAGAGGTCCTGGGCGGCGGCGCCGCGGCTCGTGTCTCTGGGCGCCTCAGGGAAGGCAGTAGGTTGTATAGTTATCTTCTGAGGGGGCAACATCACTGCCCTGAAACCACACAACCTACTACCTCACCCCACTGCGTCCCGCTGCCGGGCGGCCCGAGCCACCCCCGCCATGCCCAGCCCGTGCCCTCAGTGGTTCTGGGGCCCAGCCGGAGGGCTGGGCATGCACAGGGGGTGGGGGTGGAGCTGCTGCCGCGTAGGAGGGGCATTGTGCTGCCGCGTAGGAGGGGCATTGTGCCAGCGTGGGATGTCCCGGCCTCAGTGTTCCCTTTGTGAAGCGGTGGCCACACTGTCCCTGGGCCATTGGTGCAGGATGTGGGGAATCTGTGCCCATGAAGTGCCCCATTCTACCTCCTGCTTGAGGAAGGTGAGGGCTGGAGAGCAGACACCCTCAACCCTGCCCTCCCCAGGTCGGGACCCTAAGTGGGGGGCCCAGGCTCACACACCTTCCATGGAGCATGGAAAAAGGGGTGGGACTCTGAGCCTCACACAGCCTCTCCTCCATCCCTCCTTCTTCCCTTTTCACAGATGAGGAAACTGAGGCCCAGAGAGTTTGCACAGTAAATGGAACCGGGACGCCTCCCACTTGTCCTTGCACACCCCACCCCGTGCCCCAGGCCCCCGATGCTCGTGCACTGCAGACAGTACAGCCACTTCAGGAAAGACAGTAGATTGTATAGTTATTCCAGAGCAGGGCGGAGCCCCAAACTATACAACCTACTACCTCACCCCAGAGGGCGACAGTCTCACGGCGGCCTTGGCTCCAGAGGTCACTTCCTGGGGGCTGCAGGGGGGGCGGAGCCGGGCATCCAGAGTGGGAGAAGCTCCAAACAGGGCTAGGGTGCACCAACTGGCCTGGCACTGACTTGGGGCACGGGCACCTGGTGTTCCCTTGAGCCCCTTGATGGAGTCAGAAAGGCTCCTGCTTTGATTCTGAGTTCTGGTCAGGCAGCTGGGGGTCGAGGACCCAGGGGGAGGAGCTGAGGACCTCTGACCCCCAGTGGGGAGTGTTCACAGCAGGAAGACCTGAGCTATTTGCTAAGGGGTGTCCTAGGCCACCCAGCATGGACTTAGGGTGTCAGCCTCATTCCAGGGGGAACCACTGAGGCCCTCAGGCCAGTTCCAATCTAGTCTGTGCCCACCCAGTGGGCTCCAGGGTGACTGTGGGCTTTGGTGCCCCAGACTCAGCCCCACACCATGGACTGAGGCCTCCCGGGGATCAGGTTCCCCACCCAGGATGCTGGGGCTGGAGGTAGGCAGGACCGCACAGGGACTCTCCTCCCTGGCTGGGCTGTGGTACTGGCTCAACTGGCCATCCTGTGGGGCTGCCCTTAAGGACAGAGCTGGGCCACAACTGAGGGTCAGCCTGCAGCCTGTGTCCCCTTGTCCCCCAGCTAGGAGTGCTGACCATGGGCCCATCCAGTTGGAGGGGCTGAGGGTCACATCAGAGGCTGGGGCCCATGGGAGAGGAGAGAGCTGGGGAAGGAGAGGGAGAGCAGGAAAGCTTGGCTCCACTGCTGTCACCAGGACACCCCCATCCAGAGGAGGGTGGGCGTAGCCAGCTCCCCCTGAACCCCAGGTTCTCACTGTGGGGGAGGGGGTACTCACCTCACAGGTGTCTTGCCGAGGTGGTCCGAGTGTCATAAGATGGCTCAGAGAACTAAGTGACAGCTGGGGAGAGGGGGTGCTGCTTCAGGACCATGACCCCAGGGGCCTCTGGCAGGCGAGGCTGGTGGGCAGTGGGGCAGGCAGGGCACGTGAGAGCAGGCGCCAGGGTGGACCCACAGCCTGCAGAGATAAGACTGCCTCTCTCCCCACAGTGCCCTGCGACTGACCACGGCCTCCTGGCATATCCAGGGTCCCTCCGCCTTCAGAGGCCAAGGCCATGATGAGAACGGTGTGCGGGCAGGGGGAGTAAATGAGGGGCTTCGTGAAGAGTGCCGAGGTGGGAAGGTGGGGGCACAGGGCGGGGGCGGGGTCACACTCAAAGCCCCTGTCCTGACACGCCCCTCCCTCTGTAATCTGCCTTGGCTCCCTACTTCCCTGAGTGAGGACGAGAAGACGGTGTGCACGGTCTGTGACAAGAATGAGGTGGGTGACGAAGCCTGGTCAACTGTCTTCTACCAATGGTCAAGGGAGTGGTCATCCGTGACTTGGGCCAGGACACCGAGGCCCTGTGTGGTCAGCAGTCTACAAACATCTACCAGCGACAGGAAGCGGTCATCCATGACAGGCCAGGCCACTGAGGCCCTTCGTGGTCAGTAATCTGCAGGCATCTACCAGCGACAGGAAGTGGTCACCTGTGACTCGGGACAGGCCATCGAGGCCCCGTGTGGTCAGTAGTCTACAGACACATGCTCTCGACCTGTTGGTTTGAGACAGAAGAGAGACTTGGTCAACCTCAGAATGCCTGGACCAAGGCTGCGTGTCCACTGTGTGAGCAGCACAGGCAGAGGTGGCCAACACTCAGGCCTTGTCCCCGATGCTGGGCTGCCCTGTCACGGCAGGCATCACTAGAGACTTGAACCTGTGACCATAAGCCTGGGAGTGGGGGTGTCCAAGGTCCCTGTGGACACAGGGGAGGGGCTTTAAGGGCAGAGAACTGGAGTCCAGGTCTTACAGGACAAGGCTCCACCACAGGTTCAGTGGGCTCATTCTCCATATTGTGTCATCAGTGTGGCAAACATACCAGGACTTGGGGGCCCACCTGAGAGCCCTGCACAGGAAGAAAAGGTCAGACAAATCTTGGCAGGGGCAGAGGTGGCCTCGGCCAGCTGGACAGTGTGGAATCCAGGCACAACCATGACCTGGCACGGCTGCAGGGGTGGGATGGATGCCCTCTGGCCCTAGCATTTGACCTTGAGCAGGTGGCCCTCCCAGCCTCGTGTCCTTTCCACTAGGCGACATTACCCATTGGGCTGTGGGAGTCCCGTGGGGACAGCATGGTGGGGAAGCTGCCTGCTGCATTCCCAGTGACCAGGCCAGTCCTCACAGGTCTCCACACCCTCTCCGTGCCTTCATGGCACACCGGTACCCAGTTCTCACCCTCATAGCAGCTAATGCCCTGGGCAGCACCCCTCTCTCCTTGGAAGTCCAGCAGTCTCTCTTCAGCCCCCTGCCTGGAGTGTGCCCCTTCTCTGTCCTGCTAATGAGACATCTTGGAGGGCAGATTTGGTGAGTCCAGCTCTGCTCGTGGCTGCAGAATCAGCTTGCCCTCTGGCCCTTGCCTGGTCCCAGAAGGCCCTGACCTGGCAGGGGGGTGGTGGACAACGGGTACAGCGGGCACTGGCAGGTTGGGTTGTTTTAGGAATGAATGTGAGGACATGCCTGAGTCCTGGGGGAAAGGTCCCTGTCCCAGGGGGGCTGGGATTGCTGGGCCCACCTGTCCTGCAGCTTGGGCATGACCACGGCCTTGGGGCTGGGGAACAGCAGGGTTATGGACTGACCAGCCTTTTCCCAGGAGTGGGAGGAGCTGAAGCTGCGGCCAGGAAGTGAGCACACGACGTGCCCTGCCATGTGCTAGCGGCCACCGGAGCCTACTGCCCGCAGGAGTGGCAGTGGGCGGGGGAGGCTGGGGGCCAGGTGTGCTCGGCCCCATGGGCAGGTGGTTCTTTCAGGGCCTGGCGGATGTCTGGGCGAGTGGGGCAGACAGACGGCGTCACCCCAGAGTCACCTCACGCTTGGCTCAGGGCCACCAGGCACAGGCACCTCCCCCAGCCGCGCCCCCCATCCGATTGGGTTTCTCCCCATAAAGCAGGCAGTGTTTCTGCTCAGCAAGCCGTGCCAACAATGGGGTCTGGGGAAAGACGGGGGGTATCCAGGAAAGGGGGGCTGGTCTCCATAAAGTTAACGAGACATGGGGCAGGGGCACCAGGGGTGTGCCTAGGGCTGATGGTGCCCTGAACAGGCTGGAGGAGGGGAGTGGGCACTGGATGGAGTCCAACCTCAAACCCAAACCCCTCCTGTAAGGTGGTCTTGACTCTGCGACCAGGAGGAACAGAGGGAATCGCCCCGAGGTTTCCAATGCCAGGGTCCTTGGGGGGAGGCCCACCTCGTCCTTCCCATGGGACCCTGGCACATTCAAACCCACAACCTTTTAGTTAGTCATCAAGCACTCTACTCATCATGCCACCAGGGCTCCTCTCATCCTAGAGTCAAAGCCCCAAACCAAATCTGCTGTCCAGTGGATTCAGGGACCCCCGGGGCAGACACCTGGACCAGGGCCTCAGGAAAGCAATTACCTTGTCTCTCTCCAATGGGTTGGCCAGTGGGTTCGAACTGTTGGTCTCTGAGCTGGCAGCTGAATGTTCTGGGTACTGTGACACCAGCGATCCACTAGAACTTGTGCCAAGAACCAGCCATGCAGACAGCACCATCTTCACATGAAGGGAAGATGGTTTTAAGCTGCTCAGGGCCCTACCTCCTCCTGCCACCAAGGACCCTGCTCAAGGCCAGAGCAGTGCCCAGCAGCCTCTCTGCCTCCACGGTCTCTGGGCCCAGGATGAGTCCTGGTCAGGGTTGTGGCCTTAAGGGTAGCCGTGGCCCCATGGTTCCCAGAGGATGAGGGAACCCACATTTAACACACGATGTCCTCCTTTCAGCCAGGACTCTCATACCTCCTGGATGCCTGGCCTGTCCCGGATGGCCTGTTCTGGATGCCTGGCTCTGTCCTAGGTGTCCTGCCCTGTCCTAGGTGTCCTGTCTGGGGTTCCTGGACCCATCCTGTGTGTGCAGCCCTTTCCAGAGTATTCGGCCCCATCATATGTGTCCAGCCCTTGCCTGGGTGTCCAGCACCATCCTGGGTGCCCAGGTCTGTCTTGTGTGTCCAGCCTGGTCCTGGGTGCCAAGGTTCATCCTGGATACCCGCCTCAACCTTCGCAGCACCCGGCTCTAGCTGCTCCCAGCCCAGCCACCGACGTGTGGACTCTGACTCTGCTGACCGCTCACGTGACTGGAGCCTGCTGACCACCAGCAGGTCAGTGCAGCCTGCAGCCCTTGGGGCCTCAGTGGTGACATCTCAGAAGCAGGTCAGCAGGCCTTCCTCCCAGGCACCTGGACTGGAGCCTCCAGCTGTGGAGCGAGGTCCCAGCGGACGGGCTGACCTCGCCGTTAGCAGCTGAGTGGGGCCCCAAGTAGACAGGACGCCAGCGCCCCCATCAGCAGCCCGCAGGGTCTCACAGGCGTCGGGGCTCTGGGGAGGGTCTGCTCAGAGCGCAGAGCAGAAGCTGGAAGTCTGCGTGACTGCTGGCATAAGCACGTCGGCCATCCTCCGCCCAGCTCACCACGTCCTCAGCCCGACTCATTGGAGTCTCCTTCGCGTCTGTGGACCCTATGCTTCCCCAAGCACAATGCCCCCCTGGATCCACTGGTCCCCCTGAGCCCCCCACACCCTGGCTGCACAGGTCTGCCAGCTCTCCCTGCACCTCAGGTGGGCTCGATCCCCACACCTCGGCGGGATGTGCGGTGGCTCCTGGTGCAGAGTGGGCCCTGCGGGGTGCTGCTAACCGAGAGGCCACCGCTGGACGCTGCCTGCTCTGTGTGGACGACCGTGTGGGGCCGGGGAAGCTCTGTCCTCCAGCGTCCACGCAAGGGACCCACGCGGTGCCAGGGTTTGGTCCTCACGGGGGCCTGTCACTGGGCGGCCAGCAGCTCCTCCAGGCACCCCTGCATCCTCTGTGCCCACGGGGTTCCCGGGGGGCTGGCTCCGAGGAACCAGGCAACACTCTGGGGGTGGCTTATGCCGCCAGACCCCCAGGTACTGAGGTGGGGTGCAGAGTGCAGGGCACAGGTCACCCCTGCTTTCTGCATGGCAGGGACTCCAGGCGGGCCAGTCCTGCCTGCTCCACCTGGAGCCGCCTCCTCCAGGAAGTCCCCAGTCCTGTCACCTGTGGAGGGCTGTGTTTGTGGTGGGGTGTCCTCCCCCCCCCGGTTTTTCGAGACCCAAGGCGGTGTCCCCTCTCCTGCCTGCTCTGGCCTGTCTGCGGCCCCCTCGCTGGTGGCGTCCTCTCCAGGCCTGTCGCTCGGCTCCGAGTGAGGACACGCTGGGCTCCGGTTAGCCAGGACTCGGTGGCCTTGCCAAGCTGCTCGTGGTGCCAAGAGCGAGGCAGCCACGGCCAAGGTCGGGGCAGGGGCGGTGCTGGGCTGCGTCCAGGCGCCCTGGGCAGACGGCGGCCATGGCCTCCCGCCCTCCCTGTGCCCGGTGCCCACGGCCGCCGGCCTGGCACAAAATGGCGCAGGCTGAGGTGGCCATCTTGTGGAGGGCTCGGTGACGGAGCCGGATGGAGCTGGATGGAGCCGGATGGAGCCGGATGGAGCCGGATGGAGCCGGATGGAGCCGCCTCGGGCAGAGGGACAGGAGGCTGGCTGCCTGGCTGGAGACGAGGCCGACCTGGACCAGGCAGAGGGGGGCAGGTGGGCCCTTGCTGGAACCTTCTTGCCCAGCTCCCCACGGCCCCTCTGGGGTCCCTGGTGGCAGCGTGGCTGGGACCGAGGTGGAGCGGGGGGCTCACGTCTGCTGGGGAGCAGGCTGCCTTTGTCACATCTGCTAGGGAGACGGGGACGCTCGGAGGACAGTGGAGGACCGAGGCTCGGGGCTCTCACAGCTCCTTCCTGACCAGAAGTCCCCCTTTTCCCAGGGAGTCCTGAGGGGCAAATGCTGGCCACCTCGGCCTCCAACACCAATCTCAGCAGTTTACGTCCACCCCGAGCAGAAGGAAGGCCTGCTGAAAACTCAACCCCAGAAACCCTGAGGCACAACTCTCCAGCCTGGCTGGCCCCTTGTGTTGGGGTCACTCCCCAGCATCCAGGGAGGGTCCCTAGGCCCTCAGGGTCTGTCTTCCCAGGAGGGGGTCCTGAGACCAGCTGCCTTCAGTTTGAGGGTCAAGCACTAACATGTGCCCCAAGATCCCCCTTCACTCCCACCATCACCCAAGGCCTGCTGGGCCTGTCATGGGCCTGGGGCACCAGGCAGGCTCCACAAGGTCAGGGAGGGGATGCCTCTTCCCACAGTGGCCACTGAGTCCTCCAGACCCTGCACCCAGATGCTCTTTCTAGAACCCCCAACTTCAGGACCCCACCTGTTGACACCAGACACACCCCACTCAGGGTCCATCAGCCCCTCCTCCGCGGTCTCCCAGGGCTCCGCTGCCCAGCTGGTCACTCAGAAAACATCTCAAAGTGGACACAGAACATTCCAGAAAAGCCACGCGCACCTTCCCACCCACCCCACTTCCAACCTCTGACATCTTCCAGCCAAACTCTCAGAACCCTTGGGGTGACATGGATCAGTGGGCCTGCCCAGGGGAGAGTCAAGCCAGTGGACACCCTCCCAGTATGGCCCCAGACTCCAGGTCAAAACTGGAGGTCAAGGACAGTCCCACTTTACGGATAGATAGGACTGAGGCCTGGGGCTGCACTTGTCGTCCTGGGGCTGTGCTTGTCCCCCATCA
The DNA here is from genome assembly GCF_000299155.1 of Elephantulus edwardii. Lineage (NCBI taxonomy): Eukaryota > Metazoa > Chordata > Mammalia > Macroscelidea > Macroscelididae > Elephantulus > Elephantulus edwardii. Next base: position 6,984,737 of record NW_006399814.1, read on the forward strand.
GACACTCGGCCCAGGGCTGGGTCCACCCTGCCAGGCACCACACGCTGGTCACAGGGTTGGGAGGGGCTCAGGAAGGGCCTGCGTGGAACGAGAGTGGGGTGGAGGCAAGCGGAGCCACGTCCCCTTCGCAGGCTGGGTCTGCTGGACACCCACGTGGCATCATGTGCTGGGGCCACTGTCTATGTCACTGGTGCCCTGACAGCTAATCAACCGGAATCAAATTGGGGTCTCTCCAGACGCACTTCTCCGAGGGGCACATGGGCTAGGGAGAAGTCTCACATGCAGGATCCTGGTTCAAATCCCTCTCCCTGACATGGTCCGTCACAAACACCAGCACCATTATCAGAGCAGATGCGGCCCTCCGACAGCCAGGCCGGCCCAAGCCCACGTCAGTCCAGCTGCCCACACAGGAGGGAGCGTGGGAAGACCAGGCCACCCGCTTCCATCACATAGTCAGTGCAAGGATCTCTGCCTTGGACATTAGGGACCAGAGAGCTGGGACCCCATCCTGTCTGCCTGTCTGAGTCCTGAATCGGACATTCCACCTCTATGCTCCACCAACATGGGGATCCTACAGCTGACAGTCCACATTGCTTCCCTAGGACAAAGGCCTTCCAGTTCCCCAGTCCCCCAAGGCCGGCCAGAAATCCCAGACCCAGGCCTGCAGGTGGGGAGAACACAGGAGTCCTGGACAGCGCTGCCCAGAGATGGAGCAACCCAGCATACAGCTCACTGACAGTGGGGCATTAAGGCTCTGGCCAGGGAGAGAATGAGGCCAAGGGGCCACCAGGACCACGGGGCCATGGAGCTACCAGGGGCACAGGGCCACAGGGCCACCAGCGGCAGGCGCTGGGATAGAATGAGGCCAAGCAGCACAGAGGACACTGGAAAATACTTCCTTAGGAAAATCCCTTCACACACTAAAGCCCACCTCTGGGTGCCAGTCAAGACTACCTCTGGGGTGCCGGTCCAGCCCACCTCTGGGTGCCAGTCAAGACTACCTCTGGGGTGCCGGTCCAGCACACCTCTGGGTGCCAGTCAAGACTACCTCTGGGGCGCCGGTCCAGCACACCTCTGGGTGCCAGAACTGACCCCCATTCTGGCTCCTGCCCATCTTACAGGGTGACTACCTCATGGGGTCCTTGCAGTCCACCCCGTGGCAAGACTCCACGCTTGGTCACAGAGTCCAAGTGCAGGTGGGCGAGGCTGCAAGCTGGCTGTACATCCAGACACCGTGCACCAAGCGGAGAGTGGATGGAGGTAGAGGAGGGTCCAAGCACAGGACCAGGCTCTCCTGTTCTACACGCACCAGTACCCCCTCAAGCCCACCGTCAGCTCAAGCGATGACAGAAGTTAGGGTGCTGGCTCAGTCCAGGCCCTGGGAGGAGCAGGGCGTGATGGGTTGACCTGTAACCGCAGACGTCTACACTGAAGTCCTGAGCCGGTACCCTCAGGTGGTCCAACCCCACCAGCCAGTCCACGGGTGCCAGAAGTTTCCTTAAACATCACAAACGGGAGAGTCTCTGGGGTGGAGCTATGCTCACCGAGAGGGGCCACTCCACAGCAGTGGGTTTGCCTTTGGGGGCTTTCTGTTATCATAATGAGGCCACAGCTCTACAGCTGTGACCTGGGCTTAGATTTCCAGGCTCCTCAATAGTGAGAAAATAAAACTTCTGTCCCTTAACACCACCCCCTTGTAGTTGCATCGTGTCATCGTGGGGAAACAGACACAGTGAAGTGAGCTCAAGTGCACTGTCAAGAGCCCCTGCAGGCAAGCCCTCTCCGCCCACCCCGCACTGCTTAGGCCGGACTCACGTGCAGAGTGACCACAGCTCAGAGCCAGCAGGTTGCTGCCCATCAGAGACCACGAGCGTCTGATGTTTTCTCTGAGAACTCCACTCTTCACGAGCAGAACGGCTGTGGGGTGTGGTCCCGCATACACACGGGCTCTTGGGTCTTTTGTAAGGAGCCCTCCGGGTGCAATGGTTAATGAGTCCGCGTCCGACCCCACCAGCCCCGCCAGGGAGGAAGGTGCAGTCAGCTTCTGTGAAGACGGCAGCGTGGACGCCCCACATGCAGCCTCCTCTGTCCTCCAGGGTGACTGTGAGCCGGGACTGAGTGGACAGCAGTGGGCTGACCACGAACCCAGCCCTGCCCTCGGAGGGCACTGGGGTGGCTGTGTCCATGCCCCTCAGGTGAGAGGAGTACCTGCACCTGCTGTTAAGAGTATGAGGGGTGCCCAGGGTGTCACACAGTGGTACCTGAGTGCCACACAGTAGCCGGTCCTCAGAGCTGCAGTGCTGAGCCCTCCACCCTGACCTCGAAATTCTAGAGAACTCTGGGGGCTCTTCCATTCAGGTGTCCTCAGTCACAGCCCACACCTGGGGAACTCTGGGGGCTCCTCCATCCAGGGGAATCCTCAGTCAGAACACACCCCTTGTTCAGCTTCCCCTGGGGCTCCTGCATCTGTCAGGGCTCGGGGGTCTGAGGCCCAGGTTGGATCTGACATCCAAGTTCAAGGATGTGACATGTTCTCTAATCTCATTGGATCTTGGAGGCCTAGACTGCTACCCAAGGGGTGCAGACGGTTACGTCAGAGCCCAGCAAGGGTGGAGGAGATGCAGGGGTCAGAAGTGGGGTGGGGTTGTCCCACATCCATGTGGGAAAGGGCGCCCGGAGGTGGTAGCATCAGCCTGGAGGTCCATGGCTGCCTGCTGGACAGGGTGGCCGGACCGGACACCAGCTCCTTCATGCACATGGAGGTGGCAGGATCTAACCCAGGACCACTCACCCTTCAGCACAGTCTCAAGGGACCCTCCCAGCTCACTGCTCCAGGGGCCCTGGGAAGGGGTCAGCACCAGCCTGAAGGTCCCTGGATTCCTGCTGGACAGGATAGCCAGACCGGACACCCAGCTCCTTCATGCACATGGAGGTGGAAGGATCGAACCCATGACCACTTACTCTTCAGCACAGTCCTGAGGGACCCTCCCAGTTCATTACTCCAGGGGCCCTGGGAAGGGACCAGCACCAGGTCGCTCTCACTCCAGTGCCCACATGGACCCTGTGTCCTGTCAGGGTCCAAAAGGGTCCCAGAGCCTATGCAACTCAAGGCGGAGACTCAGGAGAGGCCTGGTGAGGTAGACTAGAAGCCCCCCGGCCAGAGGCAATGGGCCTCGGCATCCCGGGCCAGCTGCGCCTTCAGGTCCGATTTCCTGGTAACCGCCCCCCCCCAATACTCCCTTCATCCTCAGCCCTGCTCTGTTCCCGTGGCCGCCCTGGGACCCAAGCTCCCCACTGAGCTGGTGGCCCTGAGACTCCCCAGGTGGCTGTAATCACCCAGCGGGGCTGGCAGCCCTCACCCCAGGCATGTCCTCACCCTGATGCCCTGAGCCTGGCCTGGCTTCACAGGGCATCCACACCACCCGGGGTCCACCGACGACCGCTCCCAAGGACTTGTGGGCACGTGTGAGTACCTGTGCGTGAAGTGTATGGAGATGTGTCCGATGGGACACACATCCATGCGAGGGGTGTAGGTGTCTGTACGAGGTACATGTTTGTGTGGGATACACACTCGGGGTACATGAGGGTGGTATCTGTGTGTGGGGTATGTATGTCGGGCTGTTATGCATGCCCCGTGTGGGTTCATCACAAGGGCACGAGACAGATGAAGGGGGCAGTCTGAGGAGGACAAAATTCAACAATCAGAGCTGCACTGACCTGAGGCGGGCACCGTCCCGGAGGCTCAGGGTCCTCAAAGTGGCCCAAGGGCAGGTGAGACCTGGAAGGAAGGAGAGACAAGGTGAGTCCAGATGGTGTCCAAGTATGTGGGTATAGCCCTCCAGCACTGCCACCTCCGGCCCTCCCTGCCCCAGGCCGAGTCGGAGCACAGCACAGGGCTGCCCGGTCCCTCCCAGTCCTAGCCCCAGGCCCAGGCTCAGCACAGGGTGGCCTGGCCCCTCCAGCACTGTCACGTCCGGCCCTCCCGGCCCCAGGCCCAGCGATCACACAATCCCTCCATGACTGGGATATCACACCTTGCTTTCTCTATCCAGCCCCTCCAGAAGGCACCGGACAGTGGGAAGGTGTGGTGATCAGAAATGGACTCCAGGGTCCACTCAGTGCTGCCCCCGGGGACAGTGGTGATCGCCCATCTATCCCAAGCCCTCAGGCCTGGGAAGAACCAGACAGGACACCATGAGCAGCAGATATCCAGGGTCAGGAGAGGGGCCTGGAGTGGCCGCAGTCAGAGCTCACCCGCCCCGCCTCCCACGGCTCTGAGGGGCTGCACGGAGGGTCAGGGGGCAGCTGGGACATCAGCACTGAACCACTCTCCCTCGGTCACTGCTGAAGAAGGAACACCCAAAAGGTACTCTCTGCAGGGATGGCCTTTCCCTCTTTGCTTTGCCTGTTAGGAAGCTCAGAGCTGAATTTCCAGGTTATTGACCAGGTAACCACGTTTAGTAACCTCTTTCTAGTGCCCCTTTGCCCCAATTTCCCTGTTTATTTCCATTCATGTATTTTTGTTCATATTACTCTAAGCTACTTCAAAGATTTTTATTGTTTCGTTTAATATGACAGGACAGAAACAAAGGGGTGAGGAGTGAGTCCCTCACCCTGCTTGTGTCCAGGCCTCAGGAGAGGGTCCAGGCGCCCTTATGAAGGAGACATCAGAGCCCTGGGAGTGGCCTGGGGCTTCCCTCAGACCACACACAACAAGAGTGGGGGAGCCTGGGACCTCAGGCCCCATCCCAGCGCCCAGTATGGGCCCCTGCTGTCACATGGCTACATTATGGGACCCTAGGCTAGTGGCTATGTCCCCTGTCAGCCTGGGTGTGGACGTTCTGTGAAGACACAGTTGGGGAGTCACCTGGGAGTCCCCACAGGCCCTGGGGTAGGTGGGTGAGAGGGTAGCCTGCTCAGGAAGTACCAGTAGACAAGACCTCCGTGTGGATGGCTTGGTCCTGAGACCACCGAGTGGTCACCTCATCCCTACCCATTATTCCTCCCAAGACTCCAGCCAGAGCAGCCTGGACTCCTGAGCCCTTGGACCCTGGGGGAGCTCAGGCTCCTGGGGTGGGCCGGCCTCCGGCAGCTGGCCTCCCGGTCCACACTCAGGCTGCCCGTGGGCCAGTGCTCAGGTGATCTAGGCAGAACTGAGGATGGCTGACTGCTGGGTGACGGACACAACTGGGTCTTCACTGGCAGCATCGTGAGTTTCAGACCACACTGGACACTGACCCCAGCCTGCGGGCAGCCACATCGGCATATGCCTCACCACGCACTGTGACAGCCAGGTCATGGCAGTGAACTTCAAGACACCAAGGAAGGTAGCCTATCACTGACTCCAGCCTCTGCATGGTGCAGACAGCTCGAGGCTCTGAGGCCAGGGGTGCCACAGAGCACCTCATCTGACATCATCTGGCTCACGCCCTGGGCACCTGGATTCACATTCAAAGCCTGACTCCAGCCCACTGGCCAAAATGCCTCATGCCCACCCATCTTTAGGGCACCTCCTCCAGGCAGCCTTTCTGGATCGGGGACAGCCTACTACCAGCTACAGCTCCCCAGGCGTGCTTGAAATCAACTCAGCAATGCTGACACCCTCATCTCTTTGTGGGGTCCATCTCCCCTGCTTGGGAGCCCTGTGCAGGACCCATCTCTTACACACAGATGTGTCCTGGGCCCCACGGTGCCTAGCACATAGGAGGTATACCCCAAATGTATGTGACTATGCGGATGGACGCTCTGGGACTGACCCCTGTATCTGGGACTTCCAAGGCCCAAATGTGACCTTGACCTACTTCCTTGCCAACTGAGGGCCCCTCCCATGGATGCAGCACAGAAGTTCTACGTAAACAAGGACCGCTCACTGTGGGCATGACGACATGATGGCGGACCACAGGCTGTGGTCCGGGCTGTCCAGGCTCAAAATGCTGCTGGCACCTCCTCCTAGTGACCCCATGGGACAGGGCAGTGCTGCCCGGCCGGCTTCCAGGCTGTGATCTTTATGGGAGTGAACAGATGGGTCTTTCTCCCTTAGAGCTGCTGAAGGGATTTGAACCATCAACCTTTCAGTTAGAGCCACCAGAGCTCCTGTGGCTGGACCAGGACTCACGCAGCCCATTATGGCAGCCAGGCCCCCGGGCATGGTGAGCTGTCATAGGCTGGGGGCTCCAAGGCCAGCTTCAGGGTGTTTCCAGGAAGCTGGACCACCTGGTTGGCTGCCCCAAGATCCCCCACAAAGATGGCAAAGAGGCAGCAAGGCCAAGTGACCACTGCAGCCTCACGCAAGGGAAGTCTCGGAGCTTCCCCCTCCTCCCTGTGCCCCAGAATGGTGAGGAGAGGGCCTGGGGGCCTGCCCTTCCCATCTCAGGCCAGAAGTGAGCCCCAAGCTGGGGCCCTGGAGGCAGGGGTCCTGCCATCCCACCCCACAACTTCTGGGAGCCACAGGCAGGCAGCTGGAGAGAATGGACGGGGTGGACTTGCTGAGTGATCCTGGTACAAGGGGCCTGGAACCCACAGGCCAGTGGACAGTCCACAGGACAGCAAGTGAGGCCCCAAGTCTGACTCTGAGGTATCACGAGGTGCCTGGCTCCCCATGTCCCTTCTTCCAGTCCCACCTGCAGGCCCTACAGCTGGTCACCACCGAGGTGGACTGGCTCAGCTCTCCTTCACAGTTCTTTCTCCAAACATAGTTCAAGATTCCGAAGACTACAACGGTAGTATCCAGTGTGGACCCAGCACTGGGCAATGACAAGCAGCCCTGGGGACAGAGCCTCCCTGGACTTGGGAACTGTGTCCATTACAGGGTGGTCATCGAGGACTCAGAACCCATCGCAGCTCTGGCCCGTACTGACCATACACACCTGGACAAAACCCTTCCCCTTGGGCCCTCAATCTCCCAAACTGTAGAACAGGACAGAGGTGACCCCTCCTCTGACTCACAAACAAGACCAGAAGTGGCATCCTGGGGAACAGTGAGGTTCCATGGACGGCAGGGCCATTGCCAACACGTGGACACTGAGAAGCCATGTTGCATCTAGAGAATTCTCCACAGACTCTGGCCAGTCAGACAGGGAGGAGCTCTCCCCTGGCCTGGGGTCAGGCGTGGTCTTGGGGAAAAGAGCCACATGGAGGTATCGGGGCTGCTGCTATAAGAGTTAGCGAGGTGTCCGATGGGACTGCGGCGTGGCCATGGGGCCAGGGGGCTCTGAGTTTCCAGCAGGAAATCTTGTGTTGTCCGAGTCTGAAGCCAGCCGCTGACGGTGGGGAGGAGGGTCAGTGACCCCCCAGAGGATTCCGCTGGCCTGCCCATGGCTGTGCGCTGGGTTGAGTTAGATCCCTCTCCTGATGCAGAGCTTGGGAACTGAGACGGCATCAAAATGGCAAATGTTTTGCTGTGTTTCTGTTTAGTGTCGTAGAAAACACCACAGAAGCCCCAATGTCACAACACTTAAGCGTTTGGCTTAACCAAACCGAGAGGCCAGCGGCTGGAACCCACTCCGTGAACGCGCAGGAGGAAGACCAGGTGATCTCCTGGTACAAAGACCACAGCTCGGAAGTCCTCCAGGGCAGCTCTGCTCGGTCACACGGTCACTGTCAGTCGGAACAGGTCAGCGCCAACAGCATCAACAGCAAATGTGGCCCCTCTCGAGGGCCAGCTGCTGGTCGTACACAGAATCACGTGGGGTGGAAGGGCCCTGCCCGGCCTCTGGTGGGCCTTACTGGACACCCAGGGTACCCACGGCACCCAGAACAGGTGGGGATGGAGTAGAAATATCCTAGGAGGTACAGCACCCACAGGGTTTTAGCCCCCCAAGTTTGCCATATCCCAATGCAGGGGTGTCTCCACCTCACAGGAGTTAAAGGGGCCGAGCAGGTGGGCTCGTCCCCACCACTGCAAACGTTTACATTGAAGGTGTAGGTGCGAATGGACAGAGGTCCTCACCCAAGGCAGACGCTCTGTCATCATGCTAAACACTGGTCAGTTCTGGAGAAGGCCCGGCCAGGCACTCATCCTACATCCAGCCTAAAACGGGGCTTTGTCACAAGCAATGTCACTGCCCACAACAGCAAGCAGGCTGCCATCTACCAAGATGACAAAACCAAGGCTTGGGATGTCCTGAGTGCACAGACAAGTAGCCAGGCTGGCCACACTTGACCAGGAGCCCACCGGGGCATCTGCCACACCAAGCGGTCCCTCCCAACCCCACAGATCATCAATGTTTCTTTCAAGAGCCTAAAATGCACATGTAATGCACACGTAAGATACGGCACTGACCACACGTGAGCTGACGCACACAGTTCAAATCTACCAGTTGCTCCATGGGAGAAAGACAGGCAATCACCTCCTGTGTGATTTACAGCCTCCGAAAACCCATGGAGGATCAGCTATGCCTCGGTTCCAACAACACACAGCCGCCCGTGAGCTCAGGCACACTCTGTGGACACGTCTCTGGGCGAAAATGTCATAATAAAGAAGCCTCAGGGTACAATGGTTAGTGGTCAGCTGTTGACTAAAAGGTTGGCTGTTTGAACCCACTCAATGGCTCGGAGGGAAAAAAAGCCTTATAGTATCTTTGGGCTGGTAAATTTCATTCTAGCCAGAGAGTTTCCAAACTGTTTTGCCCACCACAAAAGGAACATTGTTGCGGTGTGCTGTCCATGCCAACTCTTGACCACCCTGTAGGACAGAGCTGCCTGTGGGGTTAGTTTCTAGGTTGTACTTTCACAGGGGACCAACATCTGGTCTTTGTGGCCATGGAGTCACTGGCAGGTTTGAACTGTCAACCTTCAGTTAGCAGTCAAGCCCTTAACCATGTATTACCAGGATTTCTTGATAAAAAAAGTCGATGTGATTAACAAGATTTGGAAAATGGAGAGGCAGAGGAAGACAGACATAAACACTTCTACTGGGTGCCTGTGCTCCCAGCTCTGTGAGTACAGAACAGTTTCTAAATCAAGGAGTGTTACATAGTATCTCACAGGTTATTTTACTGCTGCTTCCCAAAGGCCACCCCAGGAGAAGAGAGTCACGGCCCTTGTCCTTTGTTAAGAGGAGCTGCAACAAACCAGAAATCTCTCCCCGGTTCTCCAGAAAGACCCCCAGAGGACAGACGTCCAGGACTACTTTCACTCCAAACATGGCTTCTCAGAACTTCCCAGAGACTCAAAGAGACATGAGGTCAAAGGGTTGGTGGGCAATGAGGAAACAGGCTTGGAACAGGAGAGAGACTGGCCTGAAGATCATGCAGCAAAGCAACAGCAGAGCCTGTCAGGGATGGCCTCTCCAAGACCACCTTTGGCTCAAAAGGACTGGGTCGGCTGGGCTTGCTTCAACCCCTGGGCAGACAGAAAGACAGGCAAGGCTGTGCCCCCACTGTCCCACCAGCACCTCCAGGCACCTTCGGCCTAAAGCACAGAAGCCAGGCCCGTTTCTATGGCGCCGATGCCACTCGCGCACGCTCCACGGGGTCCTCAGGGCCTGTGAGCTTTCAGCTGCAGCTCGCCAGACCTTTGAGCAGCAAGGTGGCCATGTAAACAGCACCTAGAGGCCCCACCTCTCACCACCCGTCACAGTGATGCGGACCGGCTGACAGAAACCCCACAGGGACCACTGGGTGTTTCCACGGCGGAGACCTGTGCTATCGTGCAGCCCTCCCCGGGGTGGGGGGATCCTCCCTGTGTCCCATCTCACTCACACCCACAAATAAGACACTCGGGTGGAGGCGGAGAGGCAAACACCACGCGCTGGGCGGGTCCCCTCAGCCTGGCCCCAGGCTCGGTCAGCTCCTTCAGAGTCAGCCCAGGACCCCTCTGGCTCATTCACAGCTTCTGAGGACCATGGGGGCCCAGAGCCACGCCCACCGACTTGCTCAAGTCAGACACCATAGGAAATGACCACCCCAGCTTAGCCAGAGGGCAGAAAAGAGGGCTTCCAAGAGGAGAGGTGGCAGATGAGGCCCCAAGAGGACTGTCCCCTGGAGGGGACAGCTTCACAAGGAGTAGTCCTAACGGCAGAGGGCCCCTGCACTTCCATCCCTCATGTGTGCCCAAGTTAGGTCAGAGTCAAGAGAACTGACCAGACCTGGGGACAGTCTGGGTATGACGGCGGGGTGGGGGGTAAGGATGACCCAGCAGGCCAACTGGCGGGGACGAGGCAGGAAGCTCAAGAAGCAAGAGGTCTTAGCAGAGGAACCTCTTGGTGGAGTGGTGGGCCCAGACCTCAAGTAACATCTCCCCCCACTCCAGGTAGCCAGTGACCAGTGACCCTCTCCAGGCCAGTGACCCTCTCCTCTCACCTGTGCCCGTGCGTGTGCAAAATGTGCACGCCTCTAGGTACAGGGTGCACAAGTCCCGAGGCAGAACAGTGCCCATCCTGGGGCCCAAGCAGGGCCATCACTCTGTCCCGGTCACCTGTTCCGAGGCCCCCAAAAGGTGGCCATGGGCAGGAAGCTCCTGAGGCTATGTACAGGGCCGAGGGTGTGTTTGGCCATAGATGCAGGGCTCTGAGACTCAGACAAAGGGTCCCCTCTCTGTGCCTTCTGCCCAGAGCCTGCAGGGGTGGCGCCCAGGAAACAAAGCGGGTGTGGATGCTGGGCAGTGCCCGCCAGCTCGCTGGCTCCCAGGACGGCCAGGGGCTGAGCGGGGAGGGGTGTAGACAGGAGAGGAGCCTGCCCGCCTGGCAGTAAATCACTGCACCATCCTTTATAATTATCTGGGCACTTAAGCTTCTCTTTCTTTTCTTCCTCTTTCCCTGGGGAAATCTCCTTCATTTCCTACATTATCCCAGGCTCCATGGACATCTAAATCAGGCCCTGCCAGGCTGTAGCCTGCTCTGCGCACTGGCTCTTAGGCTGTGGGGCCCGTGGGGTGGGGAGAGGCGGGGGCCATGGCCACACAGAAATTAAGACAAGTTTCATTGCTGCCTGAGACCAAAAGTGCCTCGCTGGGTCCACACTGTGGGCAGAAGTGCTGGCCCCACACTGCCCGCCGCTTCACCTCCCACAGGTGGGCAGGTGGTCACAAACCCAGCTGACCAGGGAAGGAGGATGACCTCCAGCTGTGGTCATGTGACCCTGAGGACAGGCTATGTGACGGCAAAGATGTGGGGTGGACATGCCTCTGCTGCCTTATGCTTCAAGGTCAAGGTCACTATCCCCATTTCTCAAATACTGAGATCCAGCAGCCAAAGCAGCCTGTCCAAACCACAGCTGGTAGCTGGACAGGACCCTCAGGAGGGCCTCGCCGGCCAGCGTGGACCAAAACCAGCAGGAGGCAGATGGGACCATACAAGGCCAATGGTGAGTAAGGTCCTCACCTTGGAGTGGCAAAGGGGACATCGAGAGCCATAGTGCCTTCCCACGGGCCGTGGGTGATGCGTGCTGCTGCCTCGACTGACCCAGGCTGACCCTTCCCAGGCTGCCCACGGGCTCCAGAGTCACCACGGAGACGGCTGGCAGCTCCTTGAAAAGCAGGGTCATATTTTCTGTCCACACTCAGACCTCAGCAAACCTCTAGGGTATGTTTCCAGAGGCTCTGTCACTGCCATAGATGTCCCTGCCTCCCAGAACGGCCTCCACGCTACCAAGTCAGAGGTGAAGGTGCAACCATCCACACACAGCCCGTCCACTCCCGTGCCCCGCATCCACCTCCGTGTCCCCGTGTCCCACCGCGTGTCCCCACATCCACCCCTGCATACCCGTGTCCACCCCCGTGTCCCCCACATCCCTGTGTCCACCCTTGCGTCCCCAAGTCCATCCCTGTGTCCCCGTCCACCCCCGCGTCCCTGCATCCATCCCCATGTCCCCGCGTCCACCCCCACTTCCCTGTGTCCACCTCCGCATCCCTGTGTCCATCCCCATGTCCCTGCGTCCACTCCCATATGCCCGCGTCCACCCCCGCTTCCCTGTGTCCACCCCCGGATCCCCGTGTCCACCCCCGTGTCCCTGCATCCATCCCCACATCCACCCCCGCG
>NW_006399814.1:6996925-7008698 GCF_000299155.1 Elephantulus edwardii
TGTCCCCGCGTCCACCCCCGTGTCCCCGCGTCCCTGCGTCCACCCCCATGTCCCCGCGTCCACCCCCGTGTCCACCCCCGTGTCCCCCATGGCCATGGCTCTGCTGGCTCTCAGCCTCTCCAGTAGGTCTCTCTGGGCAAACTCTGCCGCTCCTCCCCTTTGGACAAACTCTGAAAATCAACCCCAGTCCCAGGCTGAGAACCCAGCGCTGGAGTGGACGCGGTTTTAGTTCCCTGGGGTCTCTCCTTCTCCCCATCTTCCAGGGAGTGTTGCAAAGACCTCAGGGAGCTGAATCCTTTCATTTCGCAGACGTGTAGACTGAGGCCCTCATCGCGGAAGGCGCTCATCTGAGCTCGATGGGTCAGGGAGGAGGCTGAGGTCCCTGACTTGTCCATCGTTCTGTCTGCGACCCCTGAACTCGAAAACTGCTGGCCTCCGTCAGAAAAGGCGAGATCCAGGCAGTGGCCTGCCATGGGGTGCCATTGCCAACTGCCCCCGACCCCGGGTCTCAAGGCAGGCCCAAACCACTACGTCTCCAGAGCCCGAAGAGAGGCCCACTGGTCTGTCCATGAAGGATGAAGCCTTGAACTTGAGAAGCGGGGCTCCTCAGGGAAAGCAGGCTGTGTTAATAGAAACCAGTCAGCGCCCAGCGCAGCAGGAGGCCGCCCTCCTCCCCCGCCGGGTTGCCATGGGGATGGAGCGGGGGCGGGGCCCTGGCGAAGCTGCTGCAGCAGATGTGGCCTGTGCAGGCGGGCGGGTGGAGGGGGGGCGCCTGGCAGCAGGGCCCTGGGACGTGGCAGGCCGAGCTGGACGCGAAGGCAGGGCCTGTGAGCTGGGCCTGGAGGTCAGCTGCGGCAATGCCCGTCTGCAGGGGGCTTCCAGGAGCGCTCCAGCTGACCCACTCCTCACCAGGGAGCGGCCTCAGCCTGGGCCTCCCAGCCAAGGTCTCCTCACCCAGGGCGCACTGGCTCTGCCGACATTAAGCCCATTGGCCTCCATCCTGCAGTCAGGGCCCACAACACAGGCCACAGGCTGTGCCTCTCCAGTCCCCAGGCCAGAATCCAACAAGGCCCATCTGTGAACTGGTCTGGCCCTGGGGTCAGCTCTCTGTGCTTGTTTAAATGAAATGAAAGCCAGGGACCCCAGAAGGATGGGCAGGATCTCACACCCTGGGTCCTGAACCCACAGCCCCCTGAGACATCATGTGAGTGCATGTCCCAGGGAAAGCCTGCTCTACCAGACAATGAGTGGTCTGTCACTGCCCAGGGCAAAAGAGCTCAGTGCCCTGGACATGAGGAGGCGGGTGCTGGCCCAGAGCAAAGGCACTCGGATGCCCTGGACATCAGGAGGGCAAGCACTGGTCCAGATCAAAGACAGGCGTTTAGGTGCCCGGGACAGGAGGGCAGGTGCTGGCCCAGAGAGAAAGTGCTTGGGTGCCCTGAATAGTAGGAGGGCGGGTGCTGGCTCAGAGCAAAAGCACTCGGGTGCCCCAGACATCAGGAGGGTGGGCACTAGCCCAGAGTGGAGGCGCTGGGAATGTAAAGGCAGCAGCTGTATGGACGACACAGGCCAGCCGGGCTCTATCCCGGTGTGTGTGGGCTACAGGGTCAGAGCTGACCACACTGCATTACAGCAAAGGCTCCAGGGAGGCCACCGGGGAGGAGAGTGCTCTGCCCACTCAACCAGCTGCTACCTGGAAGACTGTGTCCACCCAGAAGTGCCTCCAAAGAAAGGCCTGGTGACCACAGCTCTTACCTGACACACAGTTCCCTGCATGAGAAGTCCAGGTCGGGGGGAGGAGGCCCTGCTTGCGTGTCCAGCCCCTAGTGTGTCCACCACCCCTGAGATACGCTCTCTGCAGCACTCGCTCCTGTGTGGACCCACGTCCTCCCACCTCAGCCACAGAACGTGAAGGACAGGGACCCCATAGCCCCTCCGCTTGCCACCTGCTGTCCCACGGCCTGTGTGCCAGGATGTTGGCACCTCATCTGGGGGGCCCTGAGAACCCCAAAACCAGCTCAAAGTGTGACCTATGGGAGGGATGGATGGAGTGAGATACTCCCACTGGACTCAGGGCCCGAGGAGAGGCCCGCAGGGACACTTGGCTGCCGCGGACTGGGGCACGGCTGGACTCAGGGCCCGAGGACAGACCCACACAGGGGCACTGGGGTGCTGGGGACTGGGGCACGGCTAGAATGGAATTAAACAGCTGAAATCTCAAATGGTCACTAAGTGAACTTGAGGTGAGCGGCGTTTTGTAGGAGCTCAACCATGCCACCCCGTCATCCCCGGGAGGGGTCCTCATGGTGCCTGCACCCTGCCCGCACACTGGCCATCCGGGAGCAGATGTGGTCCCTCCGCTCTCCACCAGCCACTAGATTTTCTGCACCGAAGTCCGTCCCCATGCTGCCCCCCAGGTCTTCCTCACCCTTCCCCCAGCGGCTGGAGGGTGGCTGCGATGGCCAAGCCTGGCCTCTGTGGCACTGCCCCGTAACGGGCATCTCCCGCCAGGCCACCATGGGCTGACCACGTGCCTGTGGCTCCATCACGGCAGAGCTCACCTGGAGCTGGGGTACCCTGGACGGAGGTCTCAGGCCCTCGCGGCCTCCTCCCGGTCTGGCGACTGAGTCTTTGTGCATTAGGATGACAAACATCCCCGAGGACTCTGAGGGCCAGGCCAGCAATAGGGTGTCTGGCCCCCGGCTCCAGGCTCGGTGACTCTGGTCCATCCCTCATCCATCCCCTTGTCCACTGGGTCCCGGAAGCTGCCCAGCCAGAGGCTCTGGGAACCCCAAGCCTCCCAGCCCTCCACCCACGCTGGCGGAAGTGGGGCACGCCCGTTCCAGGAATCCGAGGCGGGCTGGCTCCCAGGAAACCCTGCCTGGCGCCCTCACAGTGGGAGCAGCCCACCGCCTCCAGGGGCACCCGCCGTGCCCCGCCCCACAGCTCCATCTGGGGGCTTCTGAGGACAGGCCCGCCCCCCAGTTAGAGGTCCAGATCTAGAGTGCAGGTCAACCTTCCACTGCCTGCCACAGCACCCATCCTGGGGCCACTCACCGCACCCGATTGCAACAACCCCGCTGGGACACCCGGTTCCTGCCTCACCCGGGAGAGGGGAAGGAGCCCTGCTGGTGCTGTGGTCGGTACTTGGCTGCTGACCGAAAGGTTGGTGGTTCAAATCCACCAGTTGCTCTCTACGAGACTGTTGTCCACCCCTGCACAGGCCACACCCCCATTTTAAAGACGAGAAAACTGAGGCCTCATGGTAATAATGGTACTTTTCATCAGGGCTCTGCGTGGAGGTGGGCCGGCCCCGCCTGCCACCCTCGCAGCTGAGGTGTGGTTGTCAGCCGCTCCTCCAGCCTGGCATGTGGGTGGGCACGTGCCCAGGGACGCGGGCTCACAGGCCTGCCCGGGGACGGCTGGCCGAGTGGCCGCCTCCTGGAGGAGGTCCACCAGCAGCTGACCGCCGACACAGCCTTCCGGCCGCTCCCCTCCCTCGGCCCGCCCCTCGAGCCTGTCCTGGGCCTGCCCGGGCCTCCATTTCCTCCCCTGGGCCTGCAGCCTCCCTCACCCTCCCAGCCTGCAAATGGCCGCATGAGGACGCCTGGCCTGGCTGCGCTGCAGAAGACGTGGTGCGCTGGACTGGCCTCCCCAGACAGAGAGCCCATGGCCTGTCCATGTGTCCTGGCTACCACCACCCCCGCCAGCCCTGCGTGTGGGGACCCCACAACATGACCAACAACAACAGACTTGCTGTGTGTGGGGACGCCGCAACCCCCACCATCATTGCCACCTCTGCTGTGTGTGGAGACCCTGCAACACCCTGAACCCTGCTGTGTGTAGCTCTTGCAGCTATGTTGTTCCCAGGGTGGCCCACGGGCTCCCAGATCACACAGTAGCCAGGGAGGACAGCCATAAGCAGGCACAGTGGCCTTTGGACATCAGCTGGCATTCTGGAAAACACCAACATAACTGGCTGGGCCTGGCTGGGGTGGGCCTGGGCGTCAGCCAGTACCTGTGAGCGTGCACCCCAAGGCCCAGTCCACGTGCCCCGGGCCAGGGCCCCCACCCATACCCCCGCCTGCACACATCTGCTTCAATGCCAGGTGTAGAGTGCATTTACGGAACCCTGTGCAGGTAACAGGACAGCGGGCTGAAAGTGGCCTTTGAATTCAGCCCATGTTCAAACCTGAGCCCAACCCTTCTCAGTCCTGCTGAGCTACATGGACCAAGTGAGGCTGGGTCCACACCTGTGAAACTCAGATGAGGCTGATCCCTGCCTTGAAGACCTGTCCCAAGGATCAAAATCAACCTCGGAAATAGCACCCTGGCCGGGACGTGACCCCTCTGTGCCCCAGCCGAGTGTCCCTCTCACACTGGGTCAGCCTGTGACATAGTGATGCTTGTTGTTAACATAACGTCGAGTCCCCTGAAACTCCTAGCGTCCCTATGTACAACACACCGAAACCTGCTCTATCCTGGGCCAACTTTACTGTCTCTGACTCAATCCATCTCATCAATGATCTCCCTCTCTTTCTCGGTCCCTCTACACTTCCAAGCATAATGTCCCTCTCCAAGGACTAAGGTGCGCCTGATCCAGGCCAAGGTCTTTGCAATCACTTGTTATGTGAGAGCTGGACAATGACTAGGGAGGATAGAAGGAGAGTTGATGCCTTTGAGCTGTGGTGCTGGAGACGAGTATTGAATATACCATGCATGGCCTGCTAGGAGAGCAAACAGGTGCATCCTGGAGAGGGTGAGGCCAGGCTGCTTCTTGGAGGCAAGGATTCTGAGGTCTCACTGGGCGTGTTGCAAGGAGAGACCAGTCCTTGGTGAGGCTTACTCCCCCATTTCACAGACAAGCAAACTGAGGCCCCGAGAGGCCAAATAACTTACCAGAAAATGGCCACTTCGGCTGAGCGCAGGTGCCAGGCCCCGTGCCCACAACCTGGGGCCTGGTGGTGGCCACACGCAGCAGGCACCTAGCAAACAGAACCTGGGACGATACAATTACTCATCATCATCGCCGCAGTCGTCCTTTCCTGTCACTGAGCCCAACAGCACGAAGGCCAGGACCAAGTTCACGGGCGCACAGACACACACTGAGCGCGCACGGAGAGGGGTGAGTGGTCGGAGCCCCAGCAGGGCGCCGCGTGCAGCTCCTGCACACACCACCAGTTCTGGGCTTCCCTTACGGCCCGTCAGACTTCGATCTCCGGGTACGAGTCTTAAACAAGTCGCAGCCGGCAGCAGGTTCACGTGCAAGCCGGGGCTGGAGCTGGCCGTGCAGAACCTACTTGCTGCTGGCTCAGCCCACGGGCCGCCCTCTCCGGCCACTACGCCTGGCCCGCTGCACCTTGACTTTGGCAACAGAGGTAAACATTTAAAAGTAAGTGGGGAACCTCCAAACCCATGACATCATCATAGGAGCAAACTGACAGAATAAACACTTATTATCATTTGCAAATTATTGAGGCCATAAAAGCTACACAGACTCACACGTGCTTATTCGGTCCAAGAAATTCTTCAGTTCCTTATCTCGGCAAGATAATTAAAAAAAAAGTTTATAGGTACTCTGTGTAATTTACCTGTTCCTTCCTCCCTCCTAAGTTTAAACTGAAAGGCATCTTTATACCACCCAGCACACACAGCCTCTGCTTTGCCACAAAAGCCTCAGAATAATGTTCTGTGAATCTGGACAGAACTGCTAGAGGTGGGACGTGTTTCCATTAGAGATTAGGAAAGTGTTAAAATATTCTCTGCAGAAAAATGTAGGGGGAAAGAAGAGGAGACACAAAGTGGCAGGAGCCCACAGCTCCTCACCGTGGCTTCCAGCCGCTGCCCCAGCCCCACGGCACCTGCCCACCATCCGGGGGCTCCTTCCCCAGGGCGAAGACCAAAAATGAGACGAAAACTTAATGACAGCAAGGGCCCCCAGGCTCCCCACTTTCACAGAGACCAGGAGGCCACACGATAGGGCCTGTTTTACACTCCAGGCCCACTTGTCTCTTTTGACCTCTGTTCTTCGAAATTGTTGATTCCGCAACTGAAATCGGCTGTGTGTTCCAACAAGTCCCCAGCCCTCGTGATGACAGCCGCCCCATCTGTGCCGCAAGAATCCAGCGTTTCAGTCTATAGTGGAGTTTACACAGAAACCATCGTGCACAGGGCACGCCCGCATGGTGCTTTCTTAAAAAATACAAAACAAACAAAAAAAAACACACCCAAAAAACCCCAAGAAACAACAAACAAAAAATAAAAAAACAACCCACAACCAAAATTAAAAAACCCAGAGCTGCCGGCCGCACAGGGCACCTCGGAGGGTGCTATCTTGTCTGCTTTTCTGTTTTCCTCCCCAAGACTCTCTGGAACTTGACGATGCTCGTAGGGGCCAGGAGACCCAGCAGCCAAGATGCTCACTTGGCCCTGCACTTTTCAGCTCTGCTCAGTGCACGCAGCACAGTACAGCCTCACCCCCGGGGGGCCTACAGCTCATGAGGTGCGGGAGAAAGCCGGTGGGAATCGGACTTTGGACTTCAGTGCTCTTCAATGCGCCCAACAGAGGAGTTTCGGTTTTTGTTCTTTCAGCAACTTGCCCCCAAAGAAGGTTAATGAATACCAAGGAAATTTTCCCATTGATTGAAGGTGCATTTGCCTGTGTTAATTATACCAAAATGAAAGGAAAAGGTGGGGGACAGTCTCATCCTGTAAAGATACCCACCCCATCGCCAGCTCCCGACATGCAGCTATGAAGAGGAGACGGCTGTCGTCCTCAGACACGTTTCCCAACCAGTGTGCCATCTGACGCTTCTAATCAGAGTGAACAGAGCCCGTGCCCGGTACGGCCGTGTGCCCACCCGCACTCCAAGAACCTGCACTGCAATCCTGCCTTCCCCAGCTGCCTGTGGCCCAAAGCCCCAAGGCCCGGTGGCTCCGAGCTCCTTCCCCTCAGCTCAGAACAAAAGCCGCCCTGGCTCGGCCCCGAGCCGAGCTCACTCCGGTGTGTGCCGCGGGCACCCCAGCTGGCAGTCGGGCCGATGCTGCACAGACCAGGCCCAAACGTCACAGAAGAAAACAAAGGTTTCTCCCCGGGAAAGTCCCAGAGTCCCTGTGAACTTGCCAGGGTTGTGTTCCCATTTTCCATAAATCAGGGCCCTGGTCACCAACACCCAGGAAACTGAGCCAGCTTTGTCACCCCCCCCCCCGAGGATGGAGGTGAGCCGGGGAGGCCCTCGGTCGTGCCCTCCTCTGAAATGAAAGTGCCTGGCCATCTCCGAGGGACAGGGAAAAACAGGGCCAGTCAGGCTGCCATCATGGCCTGGGGGACCCCTGACACCATAGGCCCTGGCTGAGTGAGGGCACCCCAGTTCCTCACTTAATGAACAGGAAGCTAGGACAGTCTTCCAACCCAAGGCTGCCCGGGGGTCTGGACGCCACCACGTGGTCCAGCCATGGTCTGTGGGCGCACTGGTGACCAGCTGGGAACAGCCTTTCAGGCCAGAAATCCTAAATATTTCACCATAACACAGCCTCTGAAACCACCCCCAGGTTTCTGCCCAGCCCGAGCTGAGAAAAGAGCCTTCCTTGTTTCCCCAAATGAAACACAAGGACCCCAGACAGTGGATGAACGTGGCGGCATCGGGGAGGGTGCCCCGGATCAAAGGCCTCTGTGTCTCCCCGAGGCCCTGCCTCCGGCTGCCGGCCCAATGCCCTCAAGTCAGGGAGGAGACGCAGACCCAGTCACCAGGTCACCCCTCGCTACCCGAAGCACCCCAGAAGAATGAGGCGCAGACCCATCTCCCCCCAAGAAAACCTGCCTCTCCCACTACCGAGCAAGCGGAATAGGCCTGCGCCCCAGCAGCCGCCGGAAGGCAGCCTCGATGCCTGCCATGACCGTAGCCCTGAGCCCCGGCTCTGGAGTGAGCCCTGAGCTGCTCTGGGCAGAGCTGATTTATTTCCCTGAGGATTTTTGTTTTCACGTGTGCAGTGTGGGGTGTCTGAAGAGGAATTCTGAGTTTGAGGGACCCAATTAGGGGTGCAGGAATGAGCCAGTGCTGGAGCACAAGATGGTAGGGCCTGGCTCGGCCCCGGCAGAGGGCGTTCAGGGACTTACCAGCTGCAGGCGACGAGGCACCTTCTCAAGTGCAGGGCAGCGGAAGGCCGGGCCCTTGTCCCCGCTGCGGCGAGGCTGGGGTCCGGGAGCCCCACCAAGGTGCCAGCCCTGATCCACAAGCCCTCGGCCACTGGGACTCTGACACCCATCCGCTGGCCTCTAGGCACTGGCACCTGGGACAGACCTGCCAGGAGCCAAGTGGAGCGGGCGGCCGCTGCCCGCCCAGCAGGACGGGAAAATGCTACTTTTGTCCCTCGCTGCCTCTGGCACTGGCTGCCCGGGGGAGGGGCGAGGCAGCCACTGAGCTGGCCCCGCCCACTGGGCATCAGAGCGATGCTCATGGTAGGATGGCAGACGTGGCAAAGGCGGGCGCTGCGCCCTAAACCCTCCACCCCCGGGAGAGGGGCTTGGCCAGGAGGCAGGGGGCGGGGAAGTGGGGCAGCAGACCACTCAGCGGCCACCGAGGGGCAGACTGGGAGTGCCGGGCCTGGCCAAGGCCTGGTCACCGCGCCAGCCCGCCCCGGGGACAGGCGTGTGCCCAGCGCCATGTTGTGGTGTCTGCACATCCTGGCTCTGCAGGCCAGGAGGCCAGGCGGCCGGGATAGAGGCTACATTGTTCCCGTCGTGGCCAGCACCTCGTCGGCTCTCAGGAGTGGGGGGCCCAAGCCCCCCAGCACCACAGCTCTCTGGGGTTGAGCCAGGAACCCCACGCGACTCCCGGGAAGGTTGTGCTGTGTTGGCTGGGAGGCCAGGTTGTAAGTTCAAATCTAACTTGTATCCAACTGACTAGCTAACTGCCTCAGTTTACCCCACGTCCAGGACAAGGACACTGTTCCTACTTCTCATGGCTACCATGACCCCAGAATAAAGGACACAGACTGTGCATGGGGACCCTGCTGGGCATCTAGTCTAGGTGACCTCGAAAAGGGCCACTATGCAGAAGAGGGTCGGGCAACAGCCCGGCCACACTCTACGTGAGTGTCAATGCCCTGCTCTCTCCTGAGAAACTGCTCACACTTCCTTCCCCACCCACAGGGTGCAGACCAAGTCAGAGACGCAGCACCCCCACGCTGAGCCAGCCCATCAGCCCCGGTGGCCAAGAGGCCCCAGGACACAGCCCCATGTGAAGCAGGACGGTCCCCATCACATCCCATCCTCAGGGTTCTGGATCAGGAGTGGTTGTGGAGGTTCAGGGAAGGGGGACTGAGAGGGTGGTCTTTTTGGCCCCGCCCAAGCCTGGCTCGTCCACTCTCAAGGGCCCTCACTGTGGGCAGTGAGCATGCCATGCTTACAATGTCAGGGACACCCATATGGAGTGGTCCTGCATCCCAAGCCGATGTCATGGCGGTAAGCCCAGCCCTGGCCCTGGCCTGGCCTTCCCACGGCGTCTACCTTCTTGTCCCCAGAGCAACACCAGAAACCCTGAGGGGCAGGCCAAGGTGGGAAGCTGAGACAGCACCAGGTCCAGAGCCAAGGCACACCTCTCCCGAGCCCCCCAATCATTCAGTTGCCTGACTCATGGAGGGATGAGATGTGCCCAGGCTTCAGGACTCTACAGCACAGTGACCACCATCTCTACCTGCTGGCTCCCCGGGGGTCATCAGTCACCCTTCTAAGGGCAGCAGATGGCATGGACAGACTGGATAGTGGACAGGGGTTCCCATAAAGTGGGCCATCACCGAGGAAAGGCCAGGGCAGCAGAGCCCCAGGTAGGGGTCCCCACATGCTTCTCAGAGGGGCTGGGTGGAGTGACCCCTCACCTGGCCGCCACACCAGGAAGCTCGCCAGCCTGCAGGCTGACGTCTCGTCTCACAGGAGGGGTGAGGCCTCTGCCCACGGGGGCTCCAGGGCAGGGCTCCCGCCTCTGCTCCCTGCGCTGCCTGTGTTCCATTTCCATGCTCATGCTCCATCTAGAGACTGTTCAGTCACTGATCACGTGGACGCCTGTGGTCCCATCCAGCTACACTTCCGAGAACAGGTCTGAGCAGACGTCTCGCTTCCTGGATGGAGCACGTGCCCCTATCTCTCACGGCAAACCTACTGCGTCCCCTGGCATGTAATGACACCAACCTCAAGCCCGCTGCCCTCCAGGCGACTCTGAGACTGCGGGACCAACAGGACAGAGCAGAACTGCCCCGAGGGCTCCCAGAGCTGTGACCGTCTGAAGGGCAGGCTGCCATGTTATCCCGAGAAGCAGCTGGTGGGTTCAAACCTCCAACCTTCCAGGTGACAGCTGAGTGATTAACCACCGTATCGCTGGGGATTCTGAGAAGGGCGCAGTACAAATATAACCAGTGTTGTGTACCATCAAGTCAGAACCAACACACGGCTGAGCCTCCTGTGGGTTTTCAGAGGGAGTTAATCGCACAGAAGGAGACTGTCGGTCCTCTTCCTGTGTAGCAGCTGCTGGATTCGAACCGTCTACCCTTGTGGTGGCAGCCTAATTCCTTACCACTAAGCCAGGAGAGCTTTTATATATATATATATATCTCTTAACAACTGAAATCAACTCCAATGGCCCCGCTGCCACCGAGGTGATTCAGATTCACAGCAACCCTGTGGACAGAGGGGACTGCTGGCCTCGTGCTGTTCACGCCGCCAATCTCCAGCACACACTGCCTCATCTTCTTCCCACGGAGCACCACTGGGTTTGAACCGCCGACCTTGGGGTGAGCAGCCACGTACCTTAATCCTGACGCCACACTTGACACCCGTGTATGGGACGGCTTCCACGCACCCTGCACTGCGCTTTCCGCCTGAAGCTGCTGGTGTGGCTGTGTCTACGGCAGCGTGGGGGGTACAGTAACTTCACTCCCAGGAGCAGCACCCCAGCTCCGCAGTCCTGGGCGCTTGAGAACCGTAGCATTAGTGTCCTCTCTGTTCTCTTCTGAAGCGTGTGATGTTCATCGAGGCTCCCAAAGGCCGCAGAGCCAGCGGTGGGGTCAGAGCCAGCGGTGGGGTCGGCAGCCGCAAGAGGCAAAGCAGGTCTGTCAGGGAGTCCAACAAAAGCTTATCCAACAACAGCAAGGTGGGTAACGCGAATGCACTCTGCCGGGGGCAGCTCGCCAATCACAGCGAGCGGCAGAAAGGAAGGGGTACATCCTCCCAGCTGTCACAGGGCCATGTCAGATCGGGGACCAAGCCCACAGTGGGTCCCCTGCAGGCACCGGACTGGCCCTGCTGAGGCCTGAGCCTGCTCCAGACGCTGAGAGGAAAAGCAGGGCGCTGGTGCCCACACAACGTCCATGGCACACAGCGTCCAAACAGGCGGTGTGGACACTGAATGAAGCTGGCCACTGGTGCTCGTGGCTACTCGTGGGTGAATGAGCCCACAGCCAAAAGGGGCAGAGAGCCCCAGTGGGGAGGCCACTGGTCTGACTCTGGTCTCAGGCATGGCCACGTGACGGCTCACCAGCTGACGCCAGAGACAAAGCAGGTAGGATTCCAGCCCAGCGCCAGGGAGGCCGCGAAGCCCATTCCGGGAGCCGCTTGGCATAGACTCTGCGGAGGGGAGCTCCACCCTCTGGAGTGGGGTACATGGCAGCTAGAATTGCCATTTTGGGAAGGCTCTGATGGGGGCAGCAGATCCTGGGGGTGCAGCTGCAGGGGGGACTGTCCCTCATGATCTCTCTCTCTCTCTCTCTCTCTCTCTCTCTC
>NW_006399814.1:7008798-7015107 GCF_000299155.1 Elephantulus edwardii
CACACACACACACACACACACACACACACACACACAAACGCGCGCGCGCAGGGCCCCTTGGTCAGAAAGCACGGATGCTGAGCCCACTGCCTCTCTTACTGAGAAGATGCTAGCCACCCCAGACCCCATCGCAGGCCAAGCAGGACAACCAGTCGGTGCAGGCGCAGCACACAGCACATCAGGAGGACAGGACTGGCCCACCACCTTCTCAGGCAGCCTATGAGGTCTGGACGCCTGGGCTGTTACTCCGGGCCAGCCTTCCATCTCCATCAACAAGCCGTCCCAGCCTCTCCAGTAGAGACAAAGAGGCTCACAGGTGATGTCCATGACTCTGGCATGCTCAGGGCACCCACACACCCCTCTCAGGCCGAGGTGCCCACTGGGACACAGGGCACAGCCTCCCATGACGTCCAGGGATCAGCATTCCGGCGACCAGAACACACGGCAACACCCAGGCCTCGTCTGTCATCGTTAAAAATGCAATTCTAAAGGGCTGATTGGAATGCAAATCTCCCTCAGACACACATAAATGGGGGGGTTCACTTGAGAGCCCCAAACAGAGAAGAAATGCAGCTGGGTGCTCAGCTGTCCACGGCTCCGGCTGACGGGGACAGGGCGGCAGAGCGGCATACAGCGGCCTGTTCCAGTCTCCACGGTAAATTCCACCGCTCGGCATTCTTTTTCAACTTGTTTGGTTGGCCCTTTCACTCTGCCCAGGCCACACACGGGCTCTAAAACCAAAGCCGCTGGCCTTCTTGCTGGTGATCTGGTCTCAGAAAGCCCCTGCTGAGCCCCAGGCTCCACGAACACCGTGAGCTGTGGTTATTTCCATGCACACGGGTTTCTGAGGCAGAACTCCCCCACAGAGACGCCAAGCTAAGTCCGAGAACACACCAGCGCATCCTGGCCCTAAAACTGGCTGCATTTTCACCTTCGGACCCCAGACTGACCAGTTCATGCTCATCAAATCGGCTCTGACTCCCAGGGAGCCTGCGGCCCCGAAAGCAAGGCCCTGGGGGTGCTCCGAGGCTGTGAGGCTTACAGGAGGCGATGCCTCCCGGTGCCCAGTGTGGCTGAGGGCGTTGAACCACACACTCTCCGTTAACAGCAGGTAACCTGCCACGGTACCCGGGATCCTCGAAAAAGAAATCAGTCAATAAACAACATCTGTGTACTGATTAATGGTTAAGGGGAGCGAGGAAGAGATGGGCCCGGGGCATGTTTAGGGCCGTGACACTGTCCTCCTGCCGCACCTTCAACTCTCTGCATTTGTCACACCCCACAGAGAAGTGTGGACTTGGGTCCTAAGTGCTGTGTCAGCCCGGCTGATGGGCTGGCATGGTGGAGCACAGCACGGGTGTTTAACAACGTGGGGACCTATACATGGAGTGGGAGGCCGAGGAGGGCACCCTCCACACGGGATCAGTGATTTCTCTATAAACCGAAGCTGCTCTGAGAAAGCAAGCCGGTTTTTAAAAAAATCACGAGTTTTTGGTTCTTCTCCTGGGTTCAATACCAGGGTCCCCAAAGCCGTGCAAGAAACAGCATGAAACCCCCCCCAGCCTTCTCCTGGGCAGGTCAGTGTGTAGACAAAAGCCCACGCCGAGCATACACGACAGCCTTCTGGACAAGTGTGGCCCCCGAGGCACATCTGGCCAAAGGGCTCAGCAGGGCGTGGACAAGAGGGGATGGATCCTGGGGTCCCCAGTCACTCACCGTAGCCACAGGCCAGTTAATCCCCGACCCCCTCCAGCCACTAGCATGAGCCTGGATCTGGCAGCCCTCCTCAGGCAGTCTGGGGTGAGGGTCAGCATATCCTGAGCCCAGCGCCCATCGCTTGGGGCTCCAGACCAGGAGGGTACCACCCAGGGTGCAGAGGAAGGGCAGAGGAGGGGGAGTGCAGACCTCTCACTCAGCATATGCCTCCAAAAAAATACTTCCTGAGCGCTGACCACACACAACGTGTCCCTGGGTGGTGCACACGCTTAGGCACTCAGCTGTGATCTGAAAGGTTGGCGGTTCAAGCCCCGCACAGGGGCCTTGGAGGAAAGGTTTCGTGGGCTATTTCCAAAGAATCATCTCGTGAGAAACCCAGAGACGCATCGAGGAACCACAGTAACAAAAACCTCACACAGCAACCAGCAGCGGTCAGTGGAGGTGCACATACCCCACATAGCGTGGTGCTCGGGGCCTGGGGGGCTTCGCCAGGACAGCTGATGGCCTGTAGGCTGGGAACTGGATGTTAGGTGTGAGAGGACAGGGGACCCTCCTGGACACTGGGGAGACCACCATCTGAGTAGCCCCCACAGCTCCCCTCTGCGATTACCCCTCCTTGTCCAGCTCCCAGTCTCCTCCCCTCCAGTGGACAGAGGCGCCAGCCTGACCCGTGACACCCAGGCGGCCGCCATACGGGTGCATGTGAATGGGTCCTCTCGGCCTCCAAAAGGAAACTGCCAGAAGGATAATCAGAAACTTTGGCGAGTTTCAAGTCTCCCCGATAAAGCCCACCAGACGCTCCCCAGCCTTCACCGAGAACCGAGGGTGGGGGACGCGCCCTTTCCTCTGCCGTAAATCTCTGTCCCATCTACGTCCTCAGGACGTTCGAAACCCAGACACCCCCTCGCCACAGCCCCCGGCAGCGGAGCGCTGAGCGGCCCCAAAAATAAATATTTCCCATAAAAGACCCCTTGTCCCTCTGTGCAGACAATTGTTTCTTTTTCTCCCTTCCCGGGAAGCATAGCATCAGAAAGCCGGGCCAGGCACTCCAGGGTCTTTCTTGTTCCAAAGAGAGAAAGTCGAAGCCATCTTGCTGGGCCTTCTCCAGTCACGGCAAGAAATGGATTCTGGGGATGTGGCCACTGGGCTCAGGCAGAACAGAGACCTTGTCAGAGAGGAAGAACCTCCCCCCTGGAGCCGCCAGCACCCATGGGCGCCCTCAGTGCTGTCCTTGGCTCCAGTCCTTCTAGGTCATCCTGGCCCTGAAGAGAAGGGGCCTCCTCCATCTGCCCCCACCCCTTGTCCTCGGAGGGGGGGGACTTCTGCCTCACTAGTGCGATGTGAGTGGCCCCACAGCAGAGAAGCCCCTCTGCCGCCCCTATAATCCACTCAGGGCCCAGCCGGAACCCTCCTACCCCCACATGGGGCTGTGGGATATCTACTCTTTACATGCCCTTTCTGGCAACGCCAAAATTGGGTTCTTCTGCTTCTTAGCAACCCCCAAAACCTTAACAAGCAGTCACAGAACCGAGGGAGGCAGCTGACAGCAGCCTGGACTTGGTCGCTGAGGGCGGCTGGCCACGTGCTGAGGAGGAGTGTGTGCTCCTGGGTGATGTCATCACAGGCCTGCAGGGCCTGGCGGGCGCCATGTCCAGAGCGCAGGGCACAGGCCCCACGACACAGCGGACGGGCCTGCGAGCGGGCTTGCTCCTCCAAGGCTGCAGGGCAGCGTGGCGAGCGGCTGCTTCCTCAGCCTGAGAGAGTCCTGCCCACTGGCCATGCACTGCGCCCAGCAGGAGACACCAACAGTCTCCCTGGACACCTCGGTCATGTGCTAGGGCCCCAACACCCCACGAGGGGCGAGCTCAGGTGAGTCAAGAGTCTTCAGGGTCTGCCCCAGCCAGGGCAGCCCACAGTCAGGATGAATTATCCAGAAGTGACATTCAGCTCCCAGTCACACACGGCCAGGGCCACCTTGGAAGGGAAGGACCTTTTTACACTCACCAGCCCCCTCCCTTCCCGGAATCAGGGGCCTCTGAGAGGCTCAGTCCAGGCAGGGGGCCATCCTGGGGCTGCTTCGCCTTAAAACCAAACCAGAGAGCCAGTCTGTTCCCCACACACACTCCGTAGTCCCCCGGCTCAGCCACCCTGTCACCACGTTCTCCATGTTCAATTCAGAAAGGGCATAGAAAGGGACAGCCCTGGTTTCGTTTTCAGGGCCTCCCTGCTTTGCCGTCCTCGGGAATCAGCGTGCTGCTCAGATGGGTGTCACAGCACAGAGAGGACGTCCTTCAGGGCCCGGGGTTCCCGTCAGGACAGAGCTGACCCTCAGAAGGGGTGAAGGTGGGGGCAGGTCAGCATGGAGGCCAGGCCTCTGTCTGGTGTTGGTCCCACTGCCCCGGAAGGACGCATCTCCACCCACTGCAGCCATGTCCAGGGCCACATGCGCCTTTATGGCAAAAGAGAGGACTCAGACGCTTGGATGAACAGCACCCCACTGCTATCCAGCCTTGGGGACCCCTCGCTCATTCCTACAGGCCTTCTCTGCCGAGCCTGAGACTGGGCCTCAGGGAAGGCGGCCAGCAGTGCAGGTTCGACAGTGGGTCTAATCCAGGGAGATGGCCACCAGGCCGAGACCAGGCCGCTGCCAGCCCTTCAGGCATCATGGTGGTGGGCATTCTGCCGGCCAGGCTCCTACACAACCAGGGCGTCTCACAATGGCTCATCTAAGGACTGCCTATGCTGTGCCAAACAGCAGCCTAGCAGAAGCAACACAGCTCTGCAAGCTAGGTCCCATTTGGGGGATCACCTCCATACATTACCCCACTTTCAGATCTGGAACTTCCACTGTGAAGTCATAAACAAATATCCCAAATTCAGGAGAAGAGCTAATAGGAACAGAGCCACGGTGTCTCCATGAGGACTGAACGAAGGCTTGTCGGCTCGCAAGCCATGGAGAAAGGCCGGCCTCAGCCCCAGGGGTTGCCTCCTCGCGAGGACGGGGGACCAGGCACCTCAGGCCTGGACTGACCGCGCCTGGGCCCACAGTGCCGCAGGTGCACTACCTCCAACATTCACCCGGTCAGCCTGTGGTCAGCGTGACCCCCCCACACACGAGGAAGGCTGGAGAAGTAACACCTGTGATCCTATCCAAGTAGCGGTTGGTTTAATCCTGCTTGGTCAGGGGTTTCAGTTTAACAGAGAGGGAGGTACCCATACAAACACACCTCCAACGAAAACAAGATGAAGGGACAGCTAGCAGAAACCACCTCCGCTGTGGAAACCAACTTCAAGGACCTGCACGCTGGTAGCCCCCTGAAGCCCTGCAATGAAGGCCACGGTGCTGCTCTGGTGCCGTTGGCATCTCCGCACACTGCCCAGGGTCGCTGGTCTGGCCCAGCTGTGAGCCACTTCCAAAGCGCCATTTACGACGAAAAGTTACTAGTCGCTTTTCATTTTATGCCGCTATAAACAACAGCTCCAACACCAGTGCTTGCCACGCAAGTGGCCAATGGCACCGGGGCCTGGTGCCCCAAATTGGCTCTCCATTGACGGGTGCCAGCATAGGGGAATAAGAAGAGCGGGTCAGGAGGTGCAGCAGAGACTGAAAAATCGTTAAAACCCCAAATCCCTGACTTCCTGAATAACCTTTCCCGGGTATTGAATCTGGCCGATTCCCTCTGCTCTTCTGGGGTGTCTCCGGATGCCTGCCAGAGAGTGTTTCAGACGTTTCCGCCTCCTGCAAATGCTCACCTGAAAGCAGAAGGGGTTTTCACAAGGAAGGACCCCCTCCTCAAGTTCCAGAATTCTAAGGGTGACCCTGGAGTTGCTGCAAACACGGCGGTTCAAGAGCAATCTCCTTACCGAGGACCTTCATCTCATCGGCTGAAGGGCCTGCCCTGCAGAAAGGCGCCTTGGAGAAATCTCGTCATTAATATTTAAATACTCTCTAAGTAGTGAAAGTGAGAAATGCACTTACGAGCCTCTGGAGCGTCGCCTGGAACCCGACTGTGACCTGGGGGCGCGCGCGTCCTCAGCCCGGTCCTTCCCAGATCAGCAGGAGGAATCGGCCAGCGCCGCGCTAACCAGCCCGCGGCTGTGCCCGGCCGCCACCGCCAGCGCTCGCGGTGCCAGGAGCAGAACGCTGCTTTCCTCCAGAGTCGGAACGCCGCGGCTTCACGCAACTCTTGCGCGGCGAGCCGGCGCCGGGGATCGCGCTGCGCGGTGCTCGTCCTGCGGCGCCCGCTGCGCCTCCGACCGCTCCGCTTCGCTCTCTAGGCTCCCGCTTCCTGGGAAAGAGGAGCAGACCGCGCACAGGGCGCCGGCAGGACGCGAGCGCGCGGAGGCCGGGTCGGCGCGGGCAGCTCCCGGGGCTCCGCGTCCGCTGCCGCCGCGATGGACCTTTGTCCCCGACGAAAACGAAAGCGCGCCAGACCGGGGGCGCCCACGCCCTGCCCCGGAGGGCCCGGGTCCGGCGCGCCCCGCGAGTTTCTCCAAGTTTATGTGCCTCCTGGAGGGGAGGGCGCGACGGGGCCGAACTTGCCGAGCCGGGCCGTCGGTGGCTCACCGGGGCCGGCGCACAATGGGCGCCCG
>NW_006399814.1:7015893-7068392 GCF_000299155.1 Elephantulus edwardii
CCCCTCCCGCGCGCCTCCGCCAGGCAAGGGGCATCCGCTCCTCGGGGACCCACCAACCTTCCGCTTGGCGCCCTGGCCCCACGTGGCTGGCCAAGGGTGCCGGGTAGGCGCCAGACCCGGGTTCCGCCGCCCTGGCACCAAAGCGGCAGCGCGGCCTCTGGAGCGCGCTCAGCGGCTGAGCTCCGAGACTCCGGCTGCCATGATTGCGAGCAGCAGGGCGCGCGCACACGCTCGGGCCTTGCTCTCGGACCCAGGGCAGACCGATGGGCACTGGCCTGCCTCCCACCTTGTGCCCGGGACCAAGGGACCAGGACTGCCCCAGCGGACCTCCACACACAGGGACCACTGCGCTGTGGGGCTCTAGACGAAGGCCTGGGGCCAGACTCGAAGTCCCCGAGGGTAGAGCTTGTGCCAGGGCGGCCCCGGCCCCGCAAAGGCAGCTTCGCAGACGCCTTCAGCCTGGGGGAAGGGAGTGCCCTGCCGAATGGGAACGGGGCGCGCGCACAAGTGCCAGGAGGCATAGATGGGATGCGCGTTCCCAGAGCGTGAGGGAGGCGCAAGGTGCCTGGCAGACGGAGTACGCGCACGGAGAGGCGGAGAAGGTGCGCAAGGTCCAGAGAGGAGGGGAGAGCGGAGGTACAGTATCCCGAGAGTCAGGGGGCCTGCACAGTGTCCACAAGGCGTGGAGATGGCCGGGGCACAGTGCCCAGCTCGCTGCCCAGCTCCCAGCTTTTCCTTCCCCGCGGAAATTACTTCCTGCTTCCCCCCCAGCACCGCCCCCACCCTAGTCCTAGGGCGCAGGAACTGCTGGGTGAAGTTCAAGGCCTCAGTTTTGTCGTCTAGGAGTTCGGTAGGTGATAGGACTGTCCCCAGCCTCTGGCAGGAGCCAGACAGGCCCGGTGCCATGGCCGCGCACTGGCTGGCAAGCTGAGGAGGTCGCGGCGGCAGTTCCTGTCCGCTGTGCCTGGACCCGAGAGCTTGCCCTGCCGAGGCCGCCCTGGGCCTCTGGTTCTCAGGACACAGACATTGGGCCACTATGCCGAGACCCCTTCCCGGGTGCACCCTCTCTGAGCTCCGTGGACCTGGCTGTCCCTGATGCCCGAGACAGCCCTGCTGACAGCTATCCCAAGATCTCTTGTATCTGCCTCCTCCCCCCCCCCCACCAGCCGGCCTTGGCATTCTAACCAGTGTCCCTTGACGTCACATCTCGCCATCTCTGTCAACCAATTGAAACTTGCCCGTTGTCATAAAAATATATATACTTTTTATACCATTGGTAAATTCAAAAGTTCCTGGTGTGCCCCCAAGCGAGGGAACTTCATTCCACCATGGAACGGGCTGCCAGGAAGGGGCTGGCCACGCTGGGCTAAGGCCGGCTGGGCGGCACTGGCAGTGTCTCGGCTGCCCGCTGTGGGTTTCTGAGGCACCCTAGACACCTCCCCCAAACCCTCCCTCCAGACACACCACCCATGACCTTGGCCTTGAGCTGTGCTGAACACCTCCACCCCCTTCCACAACCCCCTCCGTACACCAGGCCACTTTTTGGCAGGAAGGGAGGCTATATTAAGAGAGCTCCCAGAGGCATCCCTGGGACCAGGTGGGGGGCTGCCCGCACCTTTTTCCTTTCCAGGCAGTCTTATTTTTTTTTTCTATCAGAATCCCCCATTTTAGAAAATGGAGAAGTGTGTTCTAGTTACATCTTTTTGTAGAAATCCTGATCAACTTTCACTTTCCAAAGTGGCTAGTACCACACATAGGACCCAAGCGAGGGCAGTTTGACCCCTGGGTGGATTTTACTGCCCAAGAAAAGGGAATGGGTTTCCCTTGCCAGCTTCAAGGACAGTGGGCCTGGGGGCTTCACATGCAGGAGCCTCCAACGCTGCCTTCCTAGAAGGGCATGGAGACACGGCCTCCACATCCTCTCTCTAGCAGTGTGCCCAAAGACTCATGTCTGGGCTGGCATTTTCTTTACGATTAATTGCAGTTAAGACAGGGACATGTGGACAAAGAGAACACACGTCCCATAAGAAGCAGGGCAATTCGGAAGAGACACACACATCCCCGGCCACGCAGTCTCCCACCGCATGTCAACCAGCCGGGCCACCATGATGCTCTCTCGTCCCACTTAGCTGTCTGGCCCAACTACTTTATAAAGAGAATTAAATCTGTGCTGGGACTGAGCAGGTTTGGGGACTGCAACGTGACCAAGTCGCTCTCAAGGCTCAAGCGAGCCCCGCAGTATTCTCATCCTAGGGCTGTGCCCTTCCATGCCAAATCCTGGTTTTTCAAGAAAAAAAAAAACCCATATGCAGCATGGAAGCAATAACTTCCAAATTTACCACATAACTTGGAAGGGACTGGAGAGCATTCCACTGAGTGACCTAACTCAGTCTCATAAGGACTGTATAAGACCATTATTGTAGAAATAGAAAGATAACCAGTAAAAAAAGAAAAATATAACAGACCAGTGTGCCAATTACCAAACAGGGTGATCCTGCAAAGAAATAGATGTCTACTCTTCTCACATAACATCCCCGCTCCCCACGCAAGCTCTACATTCATCTGGAAAAAATGCATGTATAAACACACATGCATATATATGAACTATATATATATTTATATACACACACACACAGCATCCAACAACCACACTGTAATCTATTTCTAATCACTATCCTAAACACTATAAATATTATAACGAATGTGATATATGTTTTGCGATTAAATGGGTGGATTAAAACATCAAATTTTAAAAGCCACAAAGAAAAAGATATTATCTTCCATTATATGCCATTATAACTTTTGTTCCACCAGCACAAACACAAATTTGACAACTGTATCATTACTGAAGGCAGTGCCTATTTGCTGGGGTATTAGCTTGCTAATTTTCACCTGAAACCTTTGTCTGCTGTTACTGGCTTGTTCACCGTCTTATCACCCTCTTACTCTCCTGCAGTAATAAGTTAATTTAATGCCCCCATTCCAATTCTTATTTGGTAAAACAAGGAATTGAGTGAGTCAGAAGGATATTTGGGGCTGCAGACGCTTTTTCTTTCCCCCCTTGCGCCTGGCAAGGATTTACAGCTAATTTGGTTGCAAACTCAGAAATCAAATTCTGCTTTATTCAGTGAAAATAAAAGCACTTGGGTAATTTCACTGGATATTATTCAAGGGGTATTTTCTTTTCCTGCCTTTTTGCTATCACGTTATTTTATTCGAGGTAAATAGTATAAAAGCTGTGACCAGGTCCTCCCAGAAGACCCGGGAAATCAGAGCGTGTCTGTGAGCGGGATGTGACTGTGGAGGAGTTTCTCGAGCGGGACAGCCATGCTTGAGGTCAGATCTTTGAAAACAAGGAAGGTCCCCGCCATGCAGGATGTTTATAGTATTGGCCTTATTCGGCTCTCTTTTTTTTTTCTCCCCTCTGATTTATCCCAAGATCAGTTTAGTGGGAATGTAGCTGGCGGCTTCCTGCTGCGCCCTTGGCCAGCCTTTGGCCCATAGCCTCGGCCGTGGAATCTTCCAGCCCAGTTTTCCTTTTCTAAACAGGGCGACACTTAACAGTTAAAAAGGTTCAGCCACCGAGACATTAGGAGGACTTTGTAAGTAGCTGCACTTCAGCTAATCAAAGCCAGTAGGCTGGGGGTTTGGTGGGGGGGGGGCACCCTACGTTCTCGCTTGCCTTTGGACTTCCCACTTGCCCGCTCCGGGCTGAGCCTGTTTTTAAAGCTGGCCCTGAGATTGGCATGCTGGGGCTGCTGCAGGGGAAGGTGTCCCTTCAGCCACTGGAAGCTACGTGCCCTTGGCCTTCTGCTAAGCAGCTTTGGGCACCGTGTCCACAAGCACACCACTGGACACACGGTGTCTGCCTCCCTCTTTCGCTTTTGTCACAGTTACTGCTGTCCTGGGAGTCCATTTTGATCTGCGTGTTTTGTAATAACTTGTCCTTTCTGCAGGATTCACTCCTGCCCTCAACTGTTTACAGAAGAGCCTGTGGGCATCACCTGGGATCAACATCATCTAATTTGGTCATTTTCCCAGTGGCTGGGGTTTTTCCCAGTGGCTGGGGTTTACAGAGCCATCGGAGATGGGGGAGCGAAGTCCACATTCCTGGGTCTCGGCGAGGACGGAAGGATGTGCAGGCATCAGGCCTGGGAAGAAGGTTCCTTCCTTCCAAACTGAATGAGGTTGTTTTCCAAACTTTTGCTTCTCTTTACCCAGTTTTATGCCAAGCTTGGCATTCACTTTCTAGCAATAGAACTGGAACCCTGATCTTTGGACAAGTGTATCTTGAGGGGGAAAAATCATAATAATACTTCTCAAAAAAAATGTTTTTTAAGTACGTTGGTAGATACTTTATTAGCTTTTTTTCTTTCTTTTTAAAATATAAAATAGGGCAACAATGAATGAATGGAAATCCAAAGTCTCTATAAAGTTTCATTAAAATTTCAATTAAAAATTTTTTTAAAACCCCACAAACATAAAATAGAGATGCAAGTGTGTCTGCTGCTAATAGTGGCCGGGGTATGCCCTAGGGAGGCAAGGCCCAAGTCCGTGCCACCTTCCACTAGCTGCTGTTCATTTGTCTTCAATACATTGTCCTCCCCATCCACCTCTCCCCAGGTGTCACCTGCATGTACAATATCAAAAAGAACGGCAGGGACCCCAGAGACACCCGTTGGAGGCTGATTATTATTTTTCCAATTAAAGCATAAAGTAGTAACCGTCAGCAATAAATGTATGATATGCATATACATACAGCATACATAGAAATACATGTATACACACATCTGTGTGTGTATATATATATATATATATATATAATCTCTGCCAGTAAGAAAATCGTCCACACAGATGAGACATTACAGGGACTATTTCTACGCCAAAGAACTCACCGCACCAATCAGAAATTATTCATTAGATCTGATGGGCCAATGTCTCTATTCATTTATGCCTTTATCAAAGGCCAAAGCTAGATTTTTGGCTTTATAAAAGGATTGAGGGGGAAAAAATACAGTACAGATTAAAATTTTTTTAAAAGAAGAAAGAAAAGGGTGAACTCTTTTTCAAAAAGGGAAGAGTAGTTTTGTGTTTATTGTGGTTGAAAATGGAATGATCATAATTTGCAAAATAACATTTTTCTAAGGATTTATTGTACCACTTAGAGTACCTTATTAGCAATTTAAAATATATTAAAATTTGGAAATTAACAGTTTCTAGTAGTAAGAAATGCCAATTTCCAAGAAAAATGCAAGGACATCAGAAAATTGGAAAATAATTTTATTCTCATAGTGTCCAAGGAATGCCTTCAATTTGCAGTTGAAAAATTTCCATTTATTTAGTCATTTTGTACCCTATCAGTCCTTGTCTAGGACCCTGAAATAGTCATTATTTTTATTAATGATCACATATCCTTTTCCAATTATATCTAAACAGATTTTAACTGTCATTTCATTCATTTTTTTCATTACAAGGTGGGGTGTTTTTTATTTGGGTGAGTTGTTTGGGTTTTATTTTTAATTTGCATGAAAGTTTATAATCAACTATCTTAAAGGTCAAAGACTATTGAGCGTTTATGCTTGGACTTCCAGATTTTAAAATAATGCTGAAAAAACTAATGGAAGCCAGTTTGGGGTTTTGGTTTTTATTTTAGATATGAGAACTCCAGAGCTATCTCTGAACTCGACAGTTCTTCAATCCTCTAGTAAATGATAAGCCCTCTCAAATAAAGAAGCCGTCTGACAAAACAAGAAAAGAGGGGAGACCGACTCTGAGCTCAGAGGGTTTGCAGTTTGGAGCTGTCAGGGCAGCCAGGACTTGTTTTTCAATTTTATTTTCAATCAAGACTTCACTGATCACTCCTTGAAAATGATTGCAACAAACTCCAACTTGCCCCGGGAGGGCACCTGAAAAGTGGCCACTGATCCCATTTCTGGAAATACTCTCATTTTATTGCTTAAAAATCAAACCTGACTTCACAGAGCAGGATCTGTCCTTTGCTTCACGTACGACAGTAGCCTCGTGTTCCTGAGGCTTTAAATCTAACACCAGACAAGGCGTATTGAAAAAAATTCCCTATTTCTTTCTTAAAAGATAAAAGGAGGAAGGGAGATGTTTTCCCTCCCCTTACCCCCCGCCCCCCAGGACAAGGCCAGATCAGTGGCTGCAGAGAGAAACCCTGGACAAAGAAAAGCAGGGTTTGTGCTGGGCTTTGCTGTTTACAGAGCCACTTCCAGTGTCATTCCTTATTTTTAAACTTCCTAGGTTTTTTAAATTTCCTTAATTTTAACACAGAGTTGACTTTTTTTTTAAAAAAAGGAGAAAATAGTAATGTAAGCCATCTGAAAGGGCAGCCACTACCATTCCAAGTTTTGTGCATGATTTCTACGTGATGGAAATAGCTTTTTAAAGATGTATTTAAAAATAACCAGAGGCACGCACAGGTATGTTAACTCCTTGGCCCAGCAGAAGGGATTTTTAACATGAGGAGACTCGGAGCTTCCCCTAATTCCTCACGCATTAACCAGCTGGTAACTCTGAATTCTACATGGGTTACACGCCCCTGTATCCAAACGGGGGTCTTTCCCAGCTGGCTTTTCGTCCTGGAGGGGAAACTGAACGAGGGCACTGCCAACATCGTCCCCACGCCCGGAGAACCAGCTCTTGGAACTGAAACACTGTCACACACAGACCTCTGCAGACGCATAGGAGGGCTCCCAGATGTGTGGGGAATGAGGTACACGCTTGCCAGCGCGCACCTGAACCTATGGAGCAAGGAAGACTAAGTCACTGTGGGCACAGACCCAAACACTCAGGCACATGAAAACAGCCGGCGAGAAACACTGGGCTCTTTGACGTGACGGAAAGAATTCTAAATAAAATAGCAGCAAGGCAGACAAGCTGAATGAGGCTTTGAGGACACCCTGTCAGTGCCCGGACCCTTCAACATTTCAAGTTGTGTGTGTGTGCATGGAAATAAAAGTGTGTGTGTGCGTGTGTGTGTGTGTGTCTGCCTGTGTCTGTGTGAAGGCAGACAAGGTCATGCATGCTTGTGTGTTGAAAGAGAAGATCATTACGCATGTTCAGAAAGATCATGTGTATGCGCTTATAGAAATCAAAAGATGGTGTTGGTAGAAATAAGAAGATAGGGTGCACTTGGGGAATAGATCACGTATGTGTATGTGTTTAGAAATTCAAGATTGTGTGTTTGTAAAAATAAAGATTACGAATGTGTGTGAGTGTGTGTGTGAGAGAGAGAGAGGGAGGGAGTGGCAATAAAAGGTGTGTGTGTGTGTGTGTGTGTGTGTGTGTGCGCGCGTGTGTGTGTGCGTGTGTGTGTATGCGTGTGTGTGTGTGTGTGTATACACACTTGTAGAAATAAACCATGGGTATGTGTTTAGGAAAAAAGCCTGTGTCGTGCATATGAGTAGAAATAAAAGATCATACACGTGTGTACCTGTGTGTGCACGTGGAAACAGGTCACATATGTGTGGGTGTGCAGAAACGAAAGGGCTGGTGCCCCTGGCTGGGGAGACATACGGGCCCAGTGGGTGCCCCTGGTCCAGATGACAGGGTGGGCCCTGCCTGGGCCACCACCTTGCTCACTAGAACAAACACCCAAGGCCGTGAGAGCGGAACCTGCTGGAGATAAGCACTGATTCCAGATACAGTAAAGCCTGCCCTGTGCTAAGAAACTGTGTCTAAGGGCGGAAGGCCAGGCTGACCTGACTTGGGGGCATCGCCGAAGAACCGAGCGGGCAGGAAGGCGAGGGCCAGGCACTTGGCGTGTGCCTTCTGCCAGGGGAATTCAGAGCTGTCCACAGCCCCCCGCCGCCCCCAGGAGCGGGGTCTGGGCAGACGCTCACCCCGGCCAGGCATGGCAGTGAGGACAGACGCGTGAGGCACCCAGAGGGAAAGTTCTGAGCACTGAACCAGCCCCCAGGTGGTGGCCATCTGTATCCTGTTCAAAGGCAGGGAGGGGGCTGGGATGCTCTTGATCTTGGCCAGTTCCCTCCACACGACAGGCTCAGCCGGCCACGCCCTTCCATAGCCATGCAGAGGGCTTCCTCAAAGGTCAAGGCCACTTACCACGTTCCAGCCCAGACAGGCAAACTGAGGCCCAGCAGTGGAGGAGTGGCTGGCCCTATTGTCCGCTCGGAACTGGGACCCTGGTGGTCCAGTGCTGCTTGTGTTGAACCATTAGCCAATTTGGTTTCAATCCATCAGCTGCCTCGAGAGGGAAGACCCACAGTTGGGGAGTATTAATGGAAGACTGCTGGGCGTCAGAGCCAACACGGTTTGGGGTTTGCAGACCCCAGTACAAGCCATTTTGGTTTTTGTTTTGTCTTAATGGGAAAACTCAACCCCACCTTTCACGCTATACACACATAGTCTATTTTACAGAGTAGAGGTCGTCTCCAGGCAAACAGGGCCTGGGTGAAAACTGGTCCCAGTTCTGCATCAAACTGTCCTAACTTTGGTTCTGGGAAAGCAGTACCCTCTGCACCCTGACTCCACCTTTGATCCCAGCCTGGGTGGGCTCCACGTACACCCTCAGGCACACGCTGACCCCCAGCCCACCAGACCCCCTCAGGCCATTCTGGCCTGTGTTGGAGAACCCCTCACATAACCTCTGTCTGCCATCCTGGAGTGCTGGCACCCCACAATCCAAGTCTCATTGGCCAGGGAGTCACAGTGACGTAAGCCCCACCTATCCCACATCTTTGCTGTAAGGGCCCCAAGGAACCAGCAGGCCCCTGGCCACTCTCACTGTCAAAGCTCAAGCTAGTGACAAGGACAAGTGGGAAAGTGCTCGGAGACTCGGGCCAGCAATGCCCACTCATGACTACCAATTCACTGGCTCCTCCCTCCTAGGGGAGACCAGGGTCCCAGGCCTGGAGGATAGCACCCCTAAGAGGCAGGGGATCTGCTATAAAGCAGGAGATCCCTCTAGGCCTCCTCCAGGCAGCCCCCCAGCGTTAGCACAAAGGGACTGGGCTGCTGACGAGGTGGAAGCAACTGAAAGTAGGCCAGACTAGGGAAAGGCCATCGGCTTACAGAGTTGGGGAATCCAGTTCCCTCTCAATGGGCTGGCGATCTTTTCCCAGCAGGGACCTACATCACATAGCCAGACCCTCACACAACACTGCCTGCACCCATGGGCCACACATTCACGGCCACCTCACAATAGCGTGGGTTCCCGGGCAGCATCAGCCCATCAGGCCTCCCCCAGACCAGCTCCCTGCAGAAACTCGCGCCCAAGGGTCCGGGCTCTGCCAGAAGGTGGCCCTGGCTGAGCTGGCCACGCTGGGCAGTCGGGACAGGGCTGGTGGAGCTCTGGGGCCACCTTCAGAGCACACTCCTTCCTCTCACGCCCTTTCTGCACCTACCTACAGCAGAAAGTGCCTGTTAGGAAGCAGGAGCACCACGGTTTTTATTTTTTATGAATATCACAAACTTTGCTGCAGTATTTGAGGCAGAAACAAGGAAATGGGGGGCCAGGCCGCCAGTCTCACCTAGAGCTACCCATACTTATAAAGGCCACATTTGGGGACACTCCCCATGGAGTCTTGGGCTTCATTTCTCTGCTCACAAGCAGAGAGGAGGCCCTTGATTCTAGGAGACAGTTTGAAGGAAGTCAGGGAAGGAGTAGAAGTGAAAAGAGAACAAAACCCCAGGGTCTTTGCTGCCTGCCGCCTGTTCTGCCCCTGGGGACCTGCAGAGAGAGCCAGCAGCCTCTCCTCCACCCAGGGACAGGCAACCCGCACCCACCAGGCCAGGCAGGCCACAGGCCAGCCAGAAGCTGCGGGCCTGAGCCAGTGTTGTTGGTCCTCTCCAATTGGTTGTCAGGGGCCGCTTCCTCCAGGCAGACCCCAGGTGTGGACGCAGGAGGCAGATCCGAGCGGGAGTCTGGCCGAGTCTGGGTCCAGGACCTGGGTTCCTTTTTGCAGCCTGAACTCGGAGCAGGGGTCCGTGGTGGCCAGCGTCTTCATCCATCAGGGTCGGGGTCTGAGTCTGTTTGGGGCTCCCACCGAGGCGGGGACAGCGACAAGAGCGGATAAGAGAGCAGAGCGCCGGCTCCCAGTTCCAGGGCTGGGCCGGGGTCCGCGCGCAGGGCCGGCTCCAGGTCGGGTCTGGGTCCGCGCGCTGGTCCGGTCCGAGGCGAGGGTCCAGGTTTGGGTGTGAGCAGGGGCTCCAAGGCCAGGCCAGGGTCCGGGCAGGGATCCGCGCGCGCAGGCCCAGCCGGAGATCTGAGCAGGGGGTCCAGCCCGGGGTCCGAGCCGCCGGGGTTGGGCTGGCGGCACGCGCCCCAATTAGCCGCGGGCGGGCGGCGGGGTGGCCCCATTGAGGACAAACAAAGGGCGCGACCCCGGGGTCAGGAGTCGCGGGCCAGCGGCCGCCGCCTTGTCGGCGCCTGTTTACTCTGCGAGCGAAGCTCACAATACAGTCACTAAAGCGGATTAGAGGGTCGCGCCCCGGGCCTCCGCCGACCTCCCAGCCAGGCGCGCAGGGGCCGCCCTGCCCAGGACATCCAGGCCTGCTCCCGCCTGGACCTCAGTCCCTGCCGCCTCCGAGACCCCCGTGGGTCCCCGCCAGAGCCCCGCGGTGCGCGATCACACGCTGCACGTGGGGACCCAAGTGGCCGCTCGGGGAAGGGCCCGGTGCCGGACTTGTGACGCCCAGAGGACATTCGGTGACTTCCCCACGTCCACCCCACC
This sequence comes from Elephantulus edwardii, assembly GCF_000299155.1. Classification (NCBI taxonomy): domain Eukaryota; kingdom Metazoa; phylum Chordata; class Mammalia; order Macroscelidea; family Macroscelididae; genus Elephantulus; species Elephantulus edwardii. The sequence continues at coordinate 7,026,612 of NW_006399814.1, forward strand.
TCCCCTCGCTACTGGAATGCGCTTTCCAGCAAACCCCCCTGGCCCCCAAACAGGGATGTCGTCCTCAGAAATGCAGGTGTGGATTTTCCAAATCACAAATTTCTGTCATATTCTTGCATAAAAAGGGCAGAAAGAAAATCTCTACTTTTCCCGTCACACACAAACGACGTGTCACAGGGCCGCCAGGCACCAGGGAGCCGAAAAGTGCAGCAAAATACAGAGGCTGGGATGAAAGTGCCCTTGGTAGTGCAAGCTGGGAACATGCAAAGGGCACACAGCGTGTGTCACACAGAATGCAAGTCGTGTATAACACACGTCATGTGTCATATGTTAGACCAACAACAAACATGAGATAGATATTAAAGTTTAAAGTCATATATACTCTCTTTAAGAAAACTGGTTTACGGGTATAATTCAACCATGAAGACCATGGCTTCTCCTCTGGTGCAATGGATCATAGGTTTATAGAGTTCTCCCAGGAAGGACTTGGAATTCTTTTACATTTCCTTTAAAAAGTAAACTGTCAAAACAGAACCCCAAATCAAAACCCGTGTTTGACTCTGAGTTGGTCAGCACTGACGTCGCCGATCACCAAGAACAAGTGAGTCTTTTCTTGTCCCCTGGAAGAGGAGAAAGAAAAGACCAAAATGGATGTCAGAAGAAACTCTAAATATTGCACTAGAGCGCCGAGAAGTCAAAGCAAAGAGAAGAAATAAAAATATTAAGGAGTTGAACAGAAGATTCAAGAGGGCGCAGGAAGACAAAGTATTACAATGAAATATGCAAGGAGCTGGAGTCAGAAAATCAAAAGGGCCAAACTCGCTCAGCATTTCTTAAGCTGAAGGAACTGAAGAACATATTCAAACCTCAAGTTGCAATACTTAAGGATGCTTTGGGCAAAATATTAAATGATCCAGGAAGAATTAAAAGAAGATAGGAAGACTGTATAGAGTCATTGTCCCAAAAGGAATCGGTGTTCTTGTTTAGGGAATGAAAACCCCTGATGTTTCGGCTCTCCCCTGGGAAGCTGTCACATGTTTGGTTAGGGAACGGTGGGTGTTTGGTTGATATGGTATCAATGTACATGTCTCTTAGAAAAGAAGGGGAAATATTTGCTTATTATACATGCTTGTTGGCCTGATGAATCTCTTTGCCTTCTGCCACCACGCCCAGTGTCCGGAGGAAAGCGGAGCATTTTCCAGTCACAAGCCTTTATAAAGGATTCTCCTCGTCCATACTAAAAATACTGCTACTTAGGGAAGACTCAGGAAAGTCTAAAGTAAAAGTAATTTAAGGATGACATAAAAAAATATTAAGACAGTACCCAGGGATTAGGAACACAATCTGGAGCATCTTAAGCATAGAAATAACACAGAAAAAAGGCAGCATCCTCTGTACACCGTTCTTCAGAGAAGGTACTGTTTGATTGTGTTTCCTCCTCGGCTATTGTTCGGTGGATATACACACGCAGTTTCATCGTACTGTTAGTGGAATATTACACACCACGCACCTCCTCGCCCTCCCCACGTGAGCCCCGTGTGAACGCCGACACAGTTCTCCTCAGCACTCCTCTTTCATGCCATTCACGCGGAGCGAACGGTCGGTGGGGTGCCCTGGACTTTCCTGTTCCCTTTCTTGCCGATATTTCTCGGTTGTGAGGAGCACCACAGACTGAAAACCTCCTCATCCTGTCCTGTGACGATGCAGTTCTCGAGAGGCTGACGAGGAGGACAAAGCCCACTGTCCCGTCCAAATCCAGGAGGACCCTGGAGATGCTTGAATTATCTTTGGGTCACAGTCCTCCCCCTGGGAAGCAGCATGAACAGCTGCAGGTCTCCTCCTCCAGAGGCCCGGCTGTGTGGAAGCAGCCCTCGTGGTGGCAGCTGGGGGGGGGGGTGTCTGTGGAGGTGGCATGGTGCCCCCGGCCCTCTCTCCGCGGCTTTCTGTCAAGCCCGTACAATGAACACCTTGGAAACATTATCTCAGCCATCCTGACAAAGCTTTGCATGTCTGAGAAGTGGTATGTTTGACTTGGCCCAAGACGCTGTCTTTGCTGAGAATGCAAACCCCAGGCCTGTCGGTGCCCCTCCCCACGTGCTGCAGCCTGGCCTCCCTGGCCTCTCCTGGCCTCTTCTGCCTGCCTGGGAAGGGCATGCCATGTTCACCTCACCTCCAGGGCTTGAGTCTCTAAGACGCTGTCAGAATCAGCTCCCATGCCCTGAGAAAGAGCAAAGGCCTGAGGCTGCACCCACAGGTTGTTCCCAGGTCCCCAGGGCACTGGACACCCAGGGTCAGTTACCACGTGCCCAAAGACTCACTGAAGACCCAGGGCAGAGCTGGGCCTGTGGGCAGTGACAGGACACAGGACGCCCAGCACACAGGAACAAGGACAGGGGACCAAGCAGGCCAAGCAGGAAAGCTTTGTGGAGGTTCTGAGAACAGATGCAACGAGAATGGCCAAGGGCCACCCGGCCAGGAGGACAGCCACGCAGATGCGACCACAGCTTGTCTCCGGCCAGGTCAGGAGGACAATGGACAATTTTTTCTCCTTATATTTTCCAGTTTTTCTATTGTGAGCAAATGCTGCTTTTTCTAATCACAAAAAGAACATTCCACAGGCACAATAATGATCTAGGAATAAATAAGTCGAATGAACTATCAAAGTGTTCACACTAAAAACTAGAGCCCACGACAGAAGCCTGTCAGAGAAAGAGGGCCCCGGGTATCCTCACCAAACAGAGTGGTGGATGGTGGTCAGCCTGCACCGGCCGGGGATGGGAAACACTGAGACCTGGGAAAAGTAGGCCGAGCCGGGTGAGCTCCGGCCCTCACGGGCCCCACTGTATCTAGAACAGGAGATGGGAGGAGCAGCGGCGCCCCACGGTTGGCCCAGAGAGGTTCTTCTCTGAAGATGGGGATACAACTGGGTACACGGTGAGAGAAACAGTTTCATGTAGAAAATGAAACTGCAGGAGTCAACCATGCAAAACCGCCCACTGGTGTTACCTAGCCATGGCCCCCCCAGAGGCTAGGTGGGCACAGTGCTTAACACTCAGCTGTTAACAGAAAGGTCCGCGGCTTGAACCCACCAGCGGCTTCGAGGCCGAGAGATGTGGCCACCTGCTTGTGTAACGACCCAGCCTCGGAGGCCCTGTGTGTCCCTGGGGTCCGGCAGAGTTGCCATGAGCCTAAGTCCGCTGTCAGCAATGGGGTTTGGCTTCCTGAACCGGGCACTTTCTCCCATTTGAGACTAGGGAAACTGAGGCTCAGAAGAGTGAAGATAAGAGGCCTAGGGCCTGGCGTCAGCTTCCGGGCCTCTGACCAGCCTCTTCTTGCAGGGAGAGACGTGTGTTTCCTGCCATCCTATTAGTGTATGGCTTGGAGTTTTCCCCCCATTACTGAACGTGGCAGCTGCAGGCCTCCTGGCCCCACACTTGCTGTGACCCCCAGCCTCTGCTTTACAATAATGTCGGCACTGGCCACGGAGCAGAAGACGCACCTCCAGCTGGGGGCTAGGCTGGGCCTGAGTCCCCTTCAGACAGAGTCTGACTTCTCCACACTATGACATGCTCCCCTGGGAAGGGAAACACACGCGGAGGAGGGTGACTTCCCTCCACACCCGCAGGACACCTCCGTCCAGCTGGGTGCCCGGTGGAGACATGACCTGTCAGACCTGCCTCCAGAACCCAGTCGCCAAGGCCCTGCATCCCAATCGTCTCTCTTTGAACCAGGACCACAAGGAGGCCGCTGTCGGCCACTCCAAACAGATAATGTCTATATTTGGATAAAAAAAAATAAATGTACTCAGGGAGAGTTTTTAAATCCAACGGCTTTCAGAACGCACATAAGATGCACCATTTCTCATGCCAAAGTCATCCACTGGGTTAAAATAAATTAGAACAAAATGATGTGAGTTAAGCATACGTCTTCCGTCACCTGTTTTCTGAGGGAAGCGGGGCAGTGTTCCTGCCTCGGCTCCAGCTTCCAGCCTGGCCTTGCCCTCTCTCCACGCTCCCTTCTTTCACATAAAGAGCCCACGACTCTGGCAGCCAACAGACCACTCCGGAAGCCTCCTCGTGGCCAGGCGAGGACCCAACGCTAAGATAATGAGTGGATGCCAGCAACAGGTACCGTGAATAAGTCCGAGCCATTTCCACAAAGAAAGCTGTCTGGTGCTTTGCATTTTCAAGGTATCAGAAGATGCAGCCTCTGAAGAAGGTCGATTTTATTTTCCCTCCCTCTGCTATCAGCTCCACACACAGGGCACAAACCTGCTTCCATGCTTTCAAAGAGAAAAACGCCAAAATGCAGAATTTCTGCACTAAAATTATTTTTAAATAAAGAGACAGAGCGAGGGAGATTGATCTCTGTTCCGCGGAGCTGAGGTGGGCGGTGGGAAATGGTGTGTCTCCTCCAAAAGGCCAAGAATTTAACTGGAAATTACACAAACTCCTCCGAGGCGGTGGAATCGAGGAAGGAGACGTTTTCATTTTAACTGCTTAGATAGCAGAAGCTGACCGGGACCCCGGCTTAGAGCCAGCCGCCCCGACAGGACTGAACACATGACTAATTTATTTTCTCTTCTCCTTCCATCCAGGCACAGAATTAAAATATTTATATCAGTCTGTTCACTTGATAACATGCAGCCCAGGCGCCAGCGTCAGGGCCACTCCCTAATTTTTCACAGTTTGGGCTTTTCCCATTGTTCCCCCAAATGCACAGCCCCGGGCTTGGGGACACTCTCGGGTCCTGACGCGGTCGTTGCGCACCGGGCCCTGCACGCGGATTCTAACCGGGAAGAAGCCCTCGGCGCCGCAGCGCCCCGGCCGGGAAGGCGCCCTCGCCGAGCTCTGGCTTCCTTCCCCAGGGACGCCCAGAAGCCGGGGGCGCAGCGCGGTTTCCAGAGCGGCGGCCTCGGCCGGGGCGCCTGGGCGCGCATGGCCCGCTGCGGGATGGCCGGCCGCGGAGGGCGGGCAGCAGGGGGTTAACGCGAGCCGGGAAGTCGGGGCTCGCGCGCCCAGGCCGCTCGCTCGCGGACACTGGGGCTCTGTGGCCGGGCCCGCGCCGCTGGGCACTGTGACTAAGCGCCCGCTATTGTGCGCCTGGAGCCAGCCCATTGTGCGCCCTCTCCGCCGCCGGGAACCCCTCGTCAGCCGGCCGGGGCCGGGTCCTGGAAGCGTGTAGGACAGAGGAGGCCCACGGGCGACGACACTCATTCCTTCCTCTACAGGGATGCAGGAAGCCTGGTCACCCCAAGAAGCGCCCTTTTCCCTGGGGGCCACCAACAGAAGCAGCTCTGGGGGTGTCCACACACCAGGTAACCAGGCCTTGCCCCCTAAGGAGCCCTGCACCCTGCGGACAGCTGAGCCCTGGAAATGCAGGCTACCAGCTGGGGTGTGCTTACCATGCACCGGGCACTCCAGACCTCAGACCTACCGGATAACGTCAAGGGAGCATTAATAATTTCACATCGAGTACACATTAAAGTGGTACGATTTCAGGTATATCTATTTAAGAAGAAGGTGAGATGAGCCACAGAAATAAAGACACCCCTAACCCCAACTCCTAGCGACCCGGTATGTTGTGTAGAACTGCCACAGAGTTTCCAAGACTAATCTTTATGTCAATAGATGACCTCATTTTTCTCCTCAGCCACAACTGGTGGGTTTGAACCACCAACCTTTTGGTTCACAGCCAAGCACTTTAATCATCACTCTAGCAAAGCTTCCCCTTATTTTCGCTCTAAATAAGAGTAAATATTACTGAAGTCCTTCTCACAGGCTTTGTCCTACCGTTTTGAACATGGCTACTATCTTACAGATGTGCCTGGTATTTCAGCCTAAGATATACTTTTACTGCATGGTGCTGGGTCTTTCTGTGTGGCCAAGATGGGCTGGAATATGGTCTCCTTCCAGGGACCAAATGGGTGGACGATGTGGCTCTGCCTGTCTGCCTAGTAAGAGCCGTGAGTGAAGAAACACAGGGCCTGCTTTCCACACCATCACCGGATCGCCACCCATGTTCATCTGTGGGGAAGGGGGACTTGAACACTTGGTGACAGGCATTTCCAGCATTCATACGGGTGCTCACACACACTCGAGGTCCTGGACCCTGTCCACAGCAGGCCGTGTCAGCGCGCGCCCACAGAGCTCACAGGCACCACATGGCCCCAAAGGCCCCTTGGCCCCTTTGTCCCTGGACCAACCAACTAGCCAGCCAAGATCAGCTCAGGACTTGTCCTGCCCACGGCATCCCTACCTTCATGGTGTCTTCCTCCATAAAGAAGAAGACATTCGGTATACTTACTATAATATTATAATGATATTTTTAATGTCATTAAAATGATCTTTTAATTAAAATTGCATTATAACATAATTTTAAATACAAAAAACAATTTGGCAGAAACACCAGTGTAATCCACCCTGAATTCATTACTATATACTCATTATTATTGTCCATATTTTTTTCTTCTGATTTTAAAAGAAGGAAAATTAAATTGTTTTCACCGCTCTAGGCACGTCCCTTGTAGGGGTGAGCTCTGGGGTCCCTGAGGGCCATGCCTGCCTGTGTCCTGCCATCTGGTCCAGCAATCAGGGACCTGGGTCCTCCTTGGTACTGCCCAGAATGGGGTGCCCACTTTGATGCTGAAACCATAGTATGTTGTTTGCAAAGCACGAAAAGTGGCTACAAAGACCACTCGGACCCCCTTGTGCCCACAGACCTCTGAGCAGTGGGACCCTGGGCTCACTCCTGGGGTCCTTGCCGGTGCAGGCTCCCCACTCAGCACCCAGGACGAGCTGCTGCAAGAACTAGTGCAGCCGGGACCCCTGGGACGACCCCTAGGCCTGGGGGGCTCTCCCGCACTGTGATCCCAGGCCAGCAGGGGCTGTGGCCACGGTGGCCCCGCCTGGCTCCATGGTGGACTCTGCGTCTCTCCAGGGTGCCACGGTGTAGGCCTGGGCCCTTCCGCGGAGAACCCGTGCAGGAGACGGTTAAAATTCTGCATCTTTTTTGCATCCGCCTCCAGAGGAAGCGCTGCCTTTCCCCCCCCCTCCCCTCCCGAAGAGCGAGGGGGGAGCTGAGAGCAGCGAATTTGCAGGCCTTGGGGTGTTTTTCTCCTTGACAGCCCGGCCTTTCTCGCCTGTGCCCTGGCCCTCCCTTTATGCTCGGCCTCTATCCTCTATCGGCGCCAGCGCTGATGGTCCCTGCGCTCACGCGAGTGCCCCCGGAGCCTCGGGCCGCGGCCTGGAGGGGGGCCCCGTGGGGACAGCGGTCCCCACCTCAGCCCGGCCTCCTCTCCTGGCACTGCCCGCCTTTGTGCCCGCCTCCCCGGCCGGCCCCGCAGGCCTGCTCCTCGCCCAGGGGGCACCCACCCTGCGCCCACCCGGGCTGCCCTCACCTGGTGGGCACCCGGCCTCCTGGCCTCGGGTCCTGCTCGCGCCCGGGGCGCCTGGCCACATCCTCGGCGCCTCTGCCGCGCGCCCCACCCTGCCGCCCGCGCGCTGCAGCGAGCCTGGCACTGTGCCAGCTGCCTGGGAGCCCAGCCCCGGCGGGGAGAACTTTCCAGCGAAGGGGGGTGTGTGAGGGGGTGCAGGGGTGAGGGTGGTGCCAGGGGAGGGACAGGGCCCCAGATGCCCGGCGGCCGCCCCCAGCCCCCGGCCGGCCTGCGGGGGGCCTCCCCCTGCCTCCCTGTCTCCTGGGCCCCATAAAGGCGCAGACAGCACAGTGGTTTAGTGAAACCGGTCATGTGCAGGAGCCGCCAAACAAACAAAAGCCCTTATTTATTTATCTAGTTCACACACCGAGATAAGGAGAAGCCTTTTGTGCACATAATTTCACACAGATCAGAAAGGAGGCGAGGCCATGGTGCTCCCCGCAGCCCCGGAGCCCCGGACAGCCGGCCTGGCCTCATGAATAATTGCATCGCTGAACTGGGCATTTCCATATTTAAATTGGGCAGCAGCGTATGATTAATTAAGAGGGAAAAAGGCAAAAAGGAAGACGAGGGATGGGGGCAGGGAGCTGGACACTCTGGGCCGCGTGGCGTGCCAAGGTGCCCGATGCCACAGCTTAACTCCTGCCATGCCAGGCCTGGTCTAGGGGGTAGAAGCCTGAGGCCTCAGAGAGCCTGACGCTGGGCGCTTGCCCTCACCTGCCTCAGTGGACTCGGTGCCACTCAGCTAAAAATGCTACCCCAGCAAAGTCCTCAGAGTCATCACAACTACACAGGCTAAAACCTGGGCTGGGGTACAGAGACACCCCAAATTCCTGGCAGGCCATCTTGGAATTGTTGCTGCCGTTGACAGACAATCCTTTGCCGCGTGCCTTCACCAGAGCCTGTCCAAGCTCAGCCTAGCTGTCCCGGAGAGGTGTCCAGGCCCCTGTGCTCCCCAAGCCAGAGCCCCCTCATCAGGACCAGGGTGGGGAGCTCCTGGACTTAGGGGCCGGAGGAGGAGTGGGCTGAGAGCAGCACCAGGATTCAGGGTCTGCCCACCACCCAGGCTCCTCTCTGTCCGCTGCCTATTTATGGCCATGTACTGGGGATCTGGCATCTCTGAAAGAGGTTCACTCTGTTCTCTCACCTGGGGAATAGGAATGACAAAGGTGCCAACTGCACCTACTGCAAGGAATTGGGGGACCCCAAGTCCCTATTGCTGTCTGAGCTCATAGTGAGTGAAGGTCAGAGGCCAAGGGGTCTCCAGGGGGAAGGACCTGCCTCCAGGAACAAATCCAGACTGTTCTAGAACATTTCAGCTCTAGTCCTACTGAGGCCCTGGGACCCATACTCTCTCCTTAGAGTTGACTTTGGCTCAGGACCGGCTAGAAGTGCCCTGGAAGGTTTTCAAGGCTGTAAATCTACAAGGGTGGATGGTCTCATCTTGTTCTTGTCAAGCACCTGGTGGATACAAACTGCCAAGCTTTCAGTTGGCATTCCAGCATGTAATCCACTGTACCACCAGGGCCTTGTGAGGCCCTAGGACAGTGGTCTGCAGTTTGCTGAGGGGACAGACAGGCGTGTCCTCAGGGCCCCCAGGTCTGACTCAGTCTAGGCGTCCACTTGGTCCCGGGTTAGTCAGGGGTAGGTGATAGAGGGCTCTCAGTACTGTTACTATCATACTCATTTCACACATGGGGAAAGCCGGGCAGACAGACTGAAAATGTATCCAGGAGCGCCTCAAAGTGGAGGAACCAGGATTCAAACCCAGGACATTCACTGTTACACTGTGCAGTAGGCTGGCCCAGTTCAGGGTAAAAATTCCGGTGGGCAACATTCTTTCCAAAGAGACAAGCATGCAGATCCCACACTGGGGTCCAGAAATGCTGCAAGATGGGTACAACTGTGGGGAGACTCACAGGTGAGGGGCAGCTGGAAGGCTGATGGGTGGAGGGCACAGAGGAGGGAGACTCACGAAAAGGAAGCCCCACGTCGGAGACTCGTAAGTGGGAGGCCTGTGGGTGAGGGGCACACAGAAGAGGGCCGGAAGATGGGGGTACCTCGTAAGAGGGGAGCCCTGCAGGTGGAGGGTGCTGAGACCTCAGAGGACCTCTGCTCCAGAAATCCTGCACAAGTGGGGGTGGGCTGCAAGAAAGGGGCTCAAAGTAAGAGGACACCTAAATAGGAGGAGGGGGCCACAAGAAGAGGGCTCACAGGTAGAGAGCCCATCAGAAGGGGACCTGCGGCTGTGGGAACTCTGCAGGAGAGGAGGGCCTGCAGGAAGGAGGCCCACAGGTGAGGAAGCCGTAGAAGAGCATGGTCCCAAGTGAAGAGGCTGCAGCAGGCAAATGGAACTCAGAGCAGAGAGCTCCCTCTCCCAGACAGCTGTGTGTCTCTGGGAAGGTGGATCTCCTTCTCTGCCCAATTTCTCCATCTTTACACTTCCTCTGGCTATGGGTGTGGCCCTCACAGGATGGTGGGGAGAGGGTGTCTGTATGAGAAGACCAGCCTAGCCTGGGATCCTGCTGGGCTTCTGTGGTCTCAGTTTGTCCAGACCCTTCCAGGGGTGACCTTGTGCAGGCCTGATACTAGGCTCACAGTAGGAGGAGCGAGAGAAGGAAAGACAAGCATTTCTTCTGCCACTGCTGCCTTTGCAGCCCGAGCCAAGGAGCGCAGGAGGCCCTAGACAAGGAGTGCAGGAGGCCCTAGACAAGGAGTGCAGGAGGCCCTAGATGCTGGAGAAGACAACACTTTTCCCTGGGGCCTCCAGGAGAGGCCAGGCCTGGAACACGTGGACTTTAGCAAGACCTGTGTTACGACAAATCTGTGTGGTTTAGGCCACTAAGTGTGTGGTCATTGTCATGGCAATCAGGATGACCAGAAGCCAGCGCCTCCTGCAGCACACCAGGATGCCGCCAAAGAGGAGGACGTGTGGGGCACTGCCTGTGGCCTCGCTCACGTCACACGCATTGTTCATCTGCTGTGGTCAGCGTTGGGCTAGCCATGCAAGGGCAGCACACCCCATCCCACCCTTGGAAGTCCTTGACGAGATGGCATGGCAGATGTCCCAAGGAGCCTTCCTCTTTTGAAGGGCCTCCAGCCTCGCCTCCTGCTGCTACCCTGCTCCCCCTCCCCCTCCTTCTCTTCATTCTTCCTCCTTTCCTTACTCCTCCTCCTGTGTCTTCTCCTGGTCCTTCTTCTTCCTCCCCCTTGCCCACATTTCTGCAGGGTTGCCTGAGATTGAGCACAGGTCAAGTGTTCTCCAATTCCAGTTCAAAGCACAGCAATTGAAATATCTGTCACACACGTTACTGTGGTTAAGTGCCAACAAGCTATGACTCATGGTGACCTGTTAGGAACAGCAGGAGACGTGCCCCACCCTGCTCCTGCCTCTTGAGCTCCACCATGTTCAAGTCCACTGCTGCAGTCACTGTCAACCCATCTACTTGAGGGTCTTCCCCTTCCACTGACTCTCGGATTTTCCCAGTTATTGTTGTGGTTGTTATGTGCCGTCGAGTCGTTTCCGACTCACAGCGACCCTGTGCACAACAGCACTAAACCCTGCTCTATCCCGCGCCAACCGCACCGCCTCTGACACACCCATCCCGATTACCCCAGTCACCGAATCAATCCATCTCATAGAGGGTCTTCCCCTCCTGCGTTGTCCCTCAACCCTCCCAAGCATGATGTCCCTCTCCAAGGACCCGTCCCTCCTGGCAACATGTCCAAAGTATGTCAGACGAAGCCCCAGAATCCTTGCCTCCAAGGAGTAGCTTCGTTTAATCCTCTCCAAGATAAATCTGTTTGTTTTCCTGGCAGCCCAGGGTACATTCAGTACCCTTCTCCAGCACCACAGCTCAAAAGCATCCACTCTCCTTCTGTCCTCCCTAGTCATTGTCCAACTCTCTGATGCATAACAAGTGATTGCACCTTAGTCTCCAGAGAGACACTGTTGCTCCTGAGTACTTTAGAGAGGTCCCTAACAGCAGACTTTCCCATCGCGATACGCTTTTTGATTTCCTGACTGCTGGTGCCAAGAGTGTTGACTGTGGAGCCGAGCAAACTGAAGCTGTGAACACTCTCAATCTCTTCGTCATCCATCCTGACGCTGCTAATTGGTCCAGTGGCGAGAATCTTTGTCTTCTTGACATTGAGCCTTAGTCCATACCGAAGGCTGCAGTCCTTGACCCTTCGCAGCAAGTGCATGAGGTCCTCCTCAGTTTCAGCAAGCAGGGTTGTGTCATCTGCATAACGGAGATTGTTAATAGATCTTCCACCAATCCTGATGCCACAATTCTCCTCATAGAGCCCAGCCTCTCGGATAATCTGCTCTGCATACATGTTGAAAAGGTATGGAGACAGGATGCATCCCTGGCGTACACCCTTCCCAATTTCCCAGTAGGTTGTTTTTTTCCAAGGGCTGGGCCCTGCTGAAAACACACCCCGAGCATGTGAGGCCATTTTTCACTATCCTTGTCTCTCCAGAGCACCCTGGTGACCCTTCCTCCAAGACAGACTTGTTTGTCTTTTGGAAGTCCGCAGGATGTTACTCTTGTCCAACATCACAATTCAAACTCTCCTTCAGTCTTTTCTAGTGATTGTCACACTCTCAGATGCATACAAAGCAATTGAAAGTACCATGACTTGGATTTGATGCACCTTAATCTTTACATTTGCATCCTTGCTCTCTAGCACGTTAAAGAGGTCTTTACCAGCAGATTTCCCCAACATGACATGTCTTTTGATTTCAGGCTGCTGCTACCCCGGGTGTTGATTGTGGACATTCCTGATGCAGTGCACCTTGATGTTGTGATGCATCCATTGTGATGTTGTGCAGTGGTCCAGTGTTCCTATTTTCTTGATGTTGAGATGTAACCCATGTTGAAAGCTGGAGTCCTTGAGCTTCTGCAGCAAGCATTTTAAGTCCCTCTCACTTTGAGCATGCAAGGTAGTGACAGCTGCATAATGTAAGTTGCCGATGAGTCGTCTTCCAATCTTGATGTCACTTTCTTCTTCATAAAGTCCAGCTTCTCAAGTTATTTCCTCAGCATACAGATTGAATAGATATGGAAAAAGGATGCAGCCCTGATGCACACCTTGCCTGATTTTAAGACGTGCAGTGCTTTCTGTTAAGCCTGTGTGACATTTTGGCACACGTGGGACCCCCAAATCCTATTTGTGGTTTGTCAGGACAGGCTGTTTTCTGCTTCACGACCATCACGTCCTTCTTATAACAGGGGAGCAGGACCGGCAGTGGTCGACCTGGAGCCCCTGCCAGTCGTGTGCCCTTAGGCCATTGCAGCCTCTTTGAGTCCAGGGGTCCTCATCTTTAAGGTGGGCTGACAGCACTACTACAAACCTGTCCGTCCAGGTGCCCTGGTCACCCTGTCTGGAAGAGTCAGCAGTGGGGAAGGTTGTGTTTTCCTTTAAAAATGAAAGCAAGATGGCAGGCTCCCTCATCTGTGCTGTCTCCACCCAAGGTTGTCGGCCAAAGTGGAGGGGTGAGCTGCAGTGTCGGAGAAAACCCCAAAAGACTTCTGAGACCAACAGTTCTTCCCTTCTCACCTGGCTGGAATTCCCAACACGGAAGCACTGGGCACAGATAGTCAGGAATGCTCACAGTACACTCATCTCGATGGTATTTATAAGAGGAAATAGCTGGAAATAAGCTGTACCCAATAATAAGGGGTTGGTCGGGAAAGCCAACCCAGTGCAATATTAAATAGTCATTAAAAATCAATTTGTGGAATAACATTTTCTGACTTGGGGAAAGACTTATATAAATGTCTAATGAAACGAGCAGAAGACAAGATGACGCATAGAACAAGATGCTGAGATGCTTTGCTTTGTGGTTGGACACGGTTGAGCAATGCTGACTCAGTGTGACCTTCCACCTGGCTTCCAGGGCAACACATCTTACAAGAGGAGACTGCTTGTCTTCTGGCAGAGGGCTAGTGGATTCAAACCACTGACCCTTGAGTTAGTACTACACTATAAGGGAGCTCTGGTGGCCTAGTGGCAAGAAACTGCGCTGCAATCCCAAAGGTGTGCAGTTCGAGGCCACCGGCAGCTCCACAGGAGAAGGATGGACAGTCTCCTCCCATGTGGTTAACTGCCTCTGAAAACTCGCTGGAGGGTCAGCTATGAGTCCATTTTGACTTGATGGTACACAACAATAGCAATGTCAGAGTTCTGCCCCCAAAATTATGTCCTCAGAACAGACATCCCTGAGGAGGACTGTGAGGTGTGTGTCCCCTTGGAGTAGGTGCAGGTTAGAGGTGACCTTTGCTGGGGCTGGGTCCTGTGAGAGCAAGGTCCATCCAGGTGGTCTCTGACATGATTGAGGGTCCACTTGGAGGCCAGCAGATCTGTAGGTCTGGGCCCAGGGCAGAGCTCTGAATGCTTCTGGGGTTTGCCACCCATGGGGGAGTCTCCCTCCTCTCCAGATACCATGCCACTGACAGGAGATCTTGTGGAGACAAAGCACGAGAGGAGTTGGAGACACCCTAGAGGCTGGCCGGGCCTGTGGGCAGAGGCTGACCTCCAGGGTCAAAGCCCCCAGGACTGCGCCTTCAGCTACCAGGCAGAGCCTCCTCTCACTGGACACTCCCACTTGGTACCAAGGCCATTTGGGCACAACTACCCCGAGCAAATCAGGGGGTGATGGAGGGAGGTTAGGCTGAGGAAGGGTCACCCAGGACAGCCACCAGGAAGCCACTGGAGGGAGGTGGGATGGATATACCTTCTAGACACGTTTAGGGTGCTGTGAAGCAGGGACTCCTAGGGGGTCCTTCATCCCTCTAATAGGCCTGGGCTCTGGAGAGTTAAATCTGGAAGCCCGTCCAGAGCCTCTCTTTATTCTCTCTGATGATGTGGGGGCATAAAAATGAGAACGGAGAAAACCAAGGTTTTCTTTCCCCGAGGCCCAGCAGCTGGCCTCGGAGGGACTTACCTGAAAAGGCCCCTCTCCTGGCTCTCCTGAGCCTTGGACTCTTTGTTTTCAGGGGCAGGGGGTCTGGGTGGGGGAGTCTGAGGAGGGTGGGGGGGCTCACTCTGAGGATGAGCTCCCTGCAGACCCCAGATACTTTCAGATCCCAACTGGGCCTTGGGCACCAAGGATATGGCTTCTTGCCAGTTTATCAATCCCTGGTGCCCATCGGAACTCAGAGTCAAGGTCGGCTGAGGGCCCAGCCCCACAGGGGCAGAGGGGCTGCTGACCCCAATTCTCCTCATAGTCATCTGAGCTGGAAGTGTCCTGGAGCAGGCTGGAACCGAGGAAGGGAGGAAGGGTACAGGGGAGAGGGCCAGGGTCCAGAAGGCTGGGATGTGATACAGAGTCCCTGGAACCCTGACCCTGGGGCCTAGGGGCTATTCTTGAAATCTGAGTGCTCACAGCCCACTCTGTGATTGGGGGTGCAGTATTTGGGGGGGCAAGTGGACAGGAGATAGTTCCTGAAGGTTGCTGTCCACACTACCACCTGTCCAAGTGCTCAGGGGATCACAACTTTGAGGGGCTAGGGGACGAGGATGGGAGGTTGAAGGGTACAGGGGCTCAGAGGACCCTCTCCATCTCTTCTGTGTCCCTGCATAAGGGTTTGGGTCATCCTTGATGCAGGTAGCCACTAGCTGGGCTGAGGTGTCTCAGCCGCCTTCAGACCTGGGATTCCTAGGGGCCCAGCCATCCCTCTCCTGCCTGCAGGCTCTGCAAAGAGAGAGGACCCTGCCCTCCCTGCCGGGTGGACACTCAGCCCCTGTCCTGAACACTTGGCTGCTGGTGGCCTGTTTTTCCCTCTTATCTCTGCCTGCCATGGAACCCTTGCTGGGCAGGTTGTGGGGTCATGCCTGAGGTTGGGGAGGCAACTGAGGTGTGAGTCCAGACAGCCTGCCCAGTGGACCCAGCCCAGCAGCCCCTCTGGATTTCACTGAAGACACTTTGGGCTCTGGCAGGGGGCATGACATTGTCCATTTGTCTGTCCAACCTTCTTCAAAAAACAAGCTTCTGGAGCAAAGTGTGAGATGTTCATTTTCCTAATTTATCTATAAACAAAAACGGGCACAGGGCCGGGGAGGCCAGAGTGGGGGTCACGTGGCAGAAAGACTTTGTCTTCATTGTCGCTGACCCACGAAGGTGGGCGGTCACTGGCAGAGCTGAGAGCCACTCTCCTGAACGGACATTTGCTCTTCAAACGCTTCTCAAGTGTGATCTTTCTGGTATTGGCCCCAGGGACCATCGCTACAGAGGTCTTCTCCTAGAATATTCTGGAAACTGGCAGGGAGCTTGGGACAAAGGGGTGTCAGTGAGCAAGTTGTGTATGGGGCTGGCTGGGACAGGCTGCACTTCTCCCAAAGTCTGAGCTGGTGTTTGATTTGTCCACACGGTGGTCACCCAGCTTGAACAAGAAGTGTCCCAGTGGGTGACCCCTGGGGCTACCCTTAGAGGGGCCCCCGCTTGGGTCAGTGCTCTTCTGGATCTGCCTGGAGATTTGTACTTGTTTTGAACAGCGACCTCCCTTTCTCACTCAGCGAACTCTGCAGCTGGTCTTGACCGTGACCTTGGGTATTGGTGAACAGTGTCATAAGCAAAAAGAACACGATGATCTTTCTAGCCTCAGTTCTGTTTCTAGAATTTATTCCAAATCAGAGACTGGGGTAGGGGGGAAACCATCCCCTCCAAGAAGCAGGAAGTCCCTGTGGGAGTCGTCCAGTGCCGTGTCAGGACCCGCGTGACCACATGGACGCTGTGTGCCCCCTCAGGGGCCGGGGTCCCTCATGTGCAGGAGAGGACACCCAGATCTGATGTTCTCAGGAATCAGGACCGTGGGCGGGTTTGGTGGCTGACAAGGCAAGGACCCGGGGCTCACAACCTTGACTGACAGAACTCTCTTGAGGAATGCAGGCACAGATACGGTGCCTGTGTTTTCTCTCCTCTCATCTTAAAGTAAACATACTTTGCAACAGAGTGTGGAGGATACAGGGCATAGAGCAAGGCAGAAAGAGAAAGAGAAAAGACACCAGAGAACGAGGACAAGAAAGATAACGGAGAGAGAGTGGAGCAGAGGCAATGGAGGAACGGAGAGCAAGAAGCCGCAGTGGTGAGAGCGTTTCTCCCGGGCTTCCTCTGAAGCCCACAGACACTCACACTCCACTCTGGCCCTGCAGCTCCATGCTAGATACACATATATTCCCTGTAAAGGCCATAGCAAAATCTCTCTCTTTTACCTCCTCTGCTGGTTTTTACACTGATGCCCGGTGAGCCTCCGAGGACAATCGGCCAGGACAGCCTGCCCTGCACGGCGGGGTGAGATGCTTCCTCACTGAGTGCACCCAGATGTCCCCACCCCACAGAGTGAGGGGCTGCCTGCTCCCAGGACCCACAAACAGTGACACATGCATGCTCAGAGCGGCCAGTGAGAAGCCCACCACGTCACACAGTGCCCTTACCATTTGGGTCAGAAACATAATTTTCAACAGTCTCCAAGTCCTTCTTTCTCACCCTCACTTCCTGTTGGAGGCAGGGAAGGGCACTCAGGCCTCCTCCTGCACCCTTGGGAGACCACGGCCAGCAGGTGGGCTGTCGCAGTGTCCTGGCATGAGTTGGCCACAGCCTGTCCTCCAAGACACAAGGTGAGCAGGTGAACCCCTGTGTCCCCAAGTGCACCATCGACCCCAGAGCAGACAGAGGAACACAGGCCCACCCCAACTCCACAGCCTGGAGACAGGAAGGATCTATAACGGGGGTCCACCAAGAACTCCACCACACCCCCACAAACCACCTCAGTGACTCTGGGGAAGTAACTCTACCACTCTGTGCCTTGTTTTCCCCAAACATGGTGGCAGTGAACCTGGTGGCAGTAGTGTTCTTGGAGGGTCAAGGTGGCAGGACATTCGGTGGTCACTCCTGTATCTTCTTCGCAGACGGACTGTGCTGGCTGAGTGAGTGGCCAGCGCAGACAGCAGCCTTCACCAGCACCACCTACCCCAGGTGGCTCAGGAGGACCTGTGTAGCTGGCCCAGCACGAGGGCTTCTCCAGGTGGCCACTCCCCACAGACACTGATGCCCAGCAGTGCCCAGTGGGCAGGGCAGCCTCTGAGAACAGCCCGAGAGTTCGGGAGAGGCCTGCCCCCACCATCTGCTGCCACCACCCTACACTGACTGCCACCACCGGCCACCGCTCCCATTGGCAGATCTGGGAGCCCTCACGGAGCCCAGACCCACATCTCACCCTTCTCCAAGGGGAAAAAGAAGCATATTTGCTTTTACTTCATTTGTTTATTAAAAAAAAGTGTTCATTATAGAAAATTGGGAAATACAGAAAAGCACACACACACACACACACACACACAGAGAGAGAAAACAAAAATTATCTATGAGATAATTACTGGGTCTGTTTGGTCAAAAGACCTTTGGGGTATGTTCTTCAGTTCATAGATGGGGTGTGTGTGTGTGTGTGTGTGTGTGTGTTTATGTGGGCGTGCAAAAGTGCCTGATGACACAGTGCTTAAAATGCTCAACTGACTACTGAAAGATCAGTCACTCCAAACCAAGACAGTATTGGAACCCCGTGGGCAGATCTGCTCTGTCCCTGTGAGGGAGATCTGCCTAATGCCAAGGACCTGCACTGCAAACCTGAAGGCATATGGTTAAGGAGTTCTCGTGGCAAAATCTATAGGGAGCTATGCTGCTAACCGAAGGCTCACGGTTCAAATCCACCAGCTGCTCCTTGGGAGAAGATTAGGCCATCTCCTCCTGTATGACTAAACTGCCTCTGAAAACCCACTGGAGGGTCAGCTGTGGGTTGGTTCTGACTCAGTGGTACACAGCACTATATACAGCAGCATTATATTACGGGTTGTTTGTACCTGTGTGAGTGTGTGAGCAAGTGTATATATAAATGGACACACATGCGAATATATTCTTCCTAATACTATGGAATATAATACCGTAAACTATCTCACTAACTCATTGTCTAGAAGTTGCAGCCGACTCATAACCAACCTTCCAACCATTGAGTTTGGAGGTTATCCACCGCAGGGAATTTCCCATCTTCCTTTTGTGCAAATGACAATGGCTTCAAACCACCAGAGAGGTCCACCCTTTGGTTAACAGTGCAACTCCCTGCGGACTAGGCCACTCTTGTTGTTATGTGCCCTCAAGTCGACTATGACTCATGGTGACCCAGTGAAAAATGGCTCTGAACCCTGTCCTATCCTGAGCCAACGTCATCATCTCTGACACACCTGAACCTATTGCCAATCAGCATGTCAATCCAGCTCATCTAAGGTCTTCCTTTTCTGCACTGACCCTCCACCCTTCCATGTATTCTGTCCTTCACCAAGGACTGGTCCCTCCTGGCAACATACCCAACATGTGAGATAGAACTTCAAAATATTGCCCCCAAGGACCAAGCTGGTTTCACCCTCTCCAGGAGAGACTTGTTTGTTCCCCTGGAAGTCTGTGGTATGTTGTTTCTAGCACCACACCTCAAAACATTCTTTTTCTGTCGTTTTTAATTATTGTCCAGCTCTCAAAACATTCTTTTTCTGTCGTTTTTAATTATTGTCCAGCTCTCAAAAGCATAGCAAACAATTGAGAAGTTGGTGGTCTGGATCAGGTGCACCTCAGTCTCTAAACTGACAATATTGCTCTTTAGCACTCTGGAAAAGTCCATGACAATAGATTTTCCCAGTGTAACTCATCTTTTTATTTCCTGACTGTTGGTTCCAACTAGAGCTTCATATGTTGCATATAAAACTTTATACACACATGCGTGCACATGTACATTTCACAATTAAATTGGATCTTTTTCTTCCTCGCCCCCTTAATATATTATGGACTTTTTATGTCATTAAATACTACCCTATGCAGGCTTTGGACAGTATCCTCTAAATATTAATTCTTTTTTTTAAAATATCAATCCTTTTAAAGGGAGTTCTGGTGGCCTGGTGGTAAGGAGCTACACTGCCATCCCAAAGATGCGTGATTCGAATCTACTAGCTCCTCCACGAGAGAAGGCTGGATAATCTCTTCCCATCTGCTTAAACTGCCTCTCAATATCCACTGAAGGGTCAGCTACGGGTCAATTCTGACTCAATGGTACACAACAACAACAACAATGGTAATTAATATTAAAACATGCATCAGTGAATAGTTGCATGAAAAGCCCATTTGATTTGTAAATCTTCAAATAAAAAAATTAAAATAATATATGGCAAAAATTGCAAAGTAAAATGACTAGGGAGTATAGAAGGGAAATTGGTGTCTTCGAGCTGTGGTGCTGGAGAAGAGTATTGAATATGCCATGGACTGCTAGGAGAACAAACAGGTTCACCCTGGAGAGAGTTAAACCAGGCTGCTCCTTGGAGGCAAGGATTCTGAGGCTTCATCTGACATACTTTGGACATGTTGCAAGGAGGGACGTCATGCTTGGGAGGGTGGAGGGACAGTGCAGGAGAGGAAGACCCTCAATGAGGTGGATTGATTCAGTGACTGGGGTAATCGGGGTGGGTGTATCAGAGACAGTGCGGTTGGCACAGGACAGAGCGGGGTTTAGGGCTGTTGTACATGAGGTCACTATGAGTTGCAAATGACTCAATAGCACATAACAACATGGCAAAAAAGAAAATAATTTTTTTTAACCTTTTTAAAATTATTTTTAAATTTTATTAGTTTTAGTGAACATTTACAGAGATTTTGGGTTTTCATTCATTCATTGTTGCACTGTTTTCTCTACCCTCCTCCCCAGTTCGTTCTCCCCCCCCCATGTCTGTTTTAATTGTCCAATTGCCACAGTGCTTGTCGAAGCCAGTTCTGATTCATCTCCTTTGTCAGTGTGTCCTTTGCCATTCCCTATCACTCCTCCCTGAGAGAGACTTCACCCTGATTCATTCCTGCTGAAAAGGGACGCTGTAGGTTTCAGGGTGAAGATCTTCTCTCACTACTCTAAAGGGCCCCTTTGGCAATAGGAAACACATAGACTATTATGGAGATTGATTTTGGAATTTAGATTCACTGTTATAAATTGTGCTTAGCCGTACATGTTCATATCCTTGAAGATGTATCATGGAAAAAGAAAATAATTTTAAAAATAAATAGAAATTTAAAAAAATAATCCACTTTTGCAGTGTGACTTCCACTCAGGAAGTGTCTGCCTCACGCTGCCTGTGAGTGTTGATGACAGGGCACACACAGGGAGCTGCCATCACCATCAGCAGCCCATGTGCCTCCTTCCCTGCTTCCAGGCAACCCTTGACCTGAATACTAACCATGTTGTCGAGTTTTACCTTTATTCGAACTTCATGTAAATGGAGGAACCCTGGCTCTGTGTAATTATGTCAACATCCATTTATGTTCTTGAGCCCTTCTGGGGAAACCCCATGTCCAGGGCCATTGAGTCCATTTTGATGCTAGGAGACCCTCCAGGTTCCCTGTGTGTGGTAGGACTTCAAGAGGCCTAACCGGAACCCTGATAGCGTCATCTTTATCCTAAGGAGTGGTGGGGGACTCAAACCACTGACCTTTTGCTTCGTGGCCCACCAGGGAGCCTGCTGGAAGAGGCTGCCTGTTGATTGGCTGGTTGTGGTCCAGTGTCTGCGTCTCATAGCTCCTTTATCCTTTGCCGGCTAGTGCGTGACTGGGCTGTTCTGACATGGTTTTATGTCGCTGACTCATGACTTTTACCGTTTTACTGAGAAATGCAGGGCAGGCTGGAGAAGTCCCACCAAGGTGTGTCTCCTTCCCTGAACTCCCCAGGAACTGGTGGTGGATATAATCGTTGCCACTCCTGTCAACCACTGAATCTCTTTAGTCATTGCTATTATAAGTAATGCTGCTGGTGGCATCTTTGTGCTGACATCTTTGTGCTGACATTTTTGCTGGAGTTAATGAGATTCAGCTGCTGGCTGGGAGGTTGGTGGTTCAGGCCCACCCTGAGGCACCTCAGAAGAAAGGCCTAGCTGTGTGCATGTGAGGAGCAGCCCCTGAAGAGTCCCGTGAAGGTCAGCTTCACTCTGACACGGAGACATGAGTGGTCAGTCGTGACGACAATGTCCTCACCACACTCTGGGGCAGAGCATGCCTGCGTATCAGGACCCGCCACGCAGGCCGCTGGGTCTCATTAGCCCACTCACATCCATGCTTTTCTGTTTGCTCTCCGAGCCCAGGGCAGGCGTCATGAGCCCACTTGTCAGGTGGGGAGAGTGAGGACTGGAGATGAAGGGCGGCGCCCTGGGCCACACCACCCGTTGGGACCGGAGCCAGGAAGAAACCTGCCCCCTAAATTCCCGCCTTGCGCTGCCTCCGCCTCACCCTCTGTCAGAAACGCCCGGAATTTTCCCACAAAGGGAGATTTCCATGAAAATCAAAGTGTGGGCCCCAGGATGAAAGGCCGCTCCCTTAATTATCTGGCGGTGGTTGTTTTCCTTCATCTGCCCAAACCGGGGTGTGTGTGCAGAGCCCTGTGTTTGCAGCCACACACGTGCAGACACACATGTGCAGACGCACACGGGGTGTGTGTGTGCGTGTGTGTTTGTGTGTGTGTGCTCAGGCCTCAGCACCCGTGGCCGTGGGGCTGGTGTCAGATCCACGTCCCCAGTGCGGCGACCTTCTGGGCGGCCTCTCATGGCTTTGCAGTCCAGACACATCCTGGCCCCAGACAGGCAGCCCTGGCTCGGCTTCCCAGAGAGCGTCTACTCAGCCGACTTGGCCCAAAGGATGTCTGGTTACTTCCCCAAATCAAATCTCCCTTCACAGACAAAGATCAGCCTGCTGGGGAGACTCAAAGGAATTATCCGTTCCCAAGACGGCAGCTTCCAAAGAGGTGTGGGGGCCGGGCTGTGTGCCCGAGGGGGCGGTGGCGGTGGAGGTACCCTGGGAGTGGGGGAGTCCTGGGCCTTTGTGGAGGACTGCCGGGCTGCTCCGGGGGAGACCACATTTGAGTCACAGGACAGTATCCATGATCCTAGTTAACCACCCTCACAACCTGGCTGCCAGCACCCTTCAATTGTAGTCCCCTGGACAGCACTTCACAACAACACAAGTTGGCAGACAAGCTCAGAGATATCAAGAAACTACTTGTCTGAGACCACGCAACAGAGGGCAGGCCTCTGGTCACAGGAGAAGCCACCAGGGAACACGCTTTTGTCTGAAGTCAGCTCGTATGGGACCCAAGATGGCTTTCCTGTGCTTTCAGGATCCACACAGTCCAATTCCCCACGTGCATGTCCTGAGGATGTTGGGCACACGCCCCAGGCCGGGCACCGACCACTGAGTGGACCCTTCTCATGTGAGGGGGTGGGTGTTGGTCCTGACCGAGCTGGGGCAGATGAGTCATCTCTCTGTCCTCGGATCGAGCCAGCAGGCCTAAGGCAGCCTCTGTCCACAAGGGAAGAAACCAGGGAAGGAAAGTCCATTCTCTTAGAAAACATGTGTTTTCTGTTTACAAAGAGGCCTGTCCAGTTCCCAGGCTTTGTTCTTTAATATGAAGCCAAAAAAAAAAAAAAAGTCCCATGTGCAGCTTCCTCTCTGAGCTACAGTTGGAGGCTAGAAAAATCTGGAATCCTGCAGGCGGGTCGGACCAAGGGCCTTGGATCCTGTCGGCTGGCAGCACAGTGTGCCATGTGGCCTTTGTGTACCAGCCTGGGGTGAGTAGATTTCCACGGTGAACAACTGCATGGCAGAGAATGAGCGTCCCCTGGGGAGGGAGGCAGACGGGACAGCGGCCTCTGTGTCACTGGTAAGGAGCAGGGCTTCCTCTGCACTGAGCCTTTGTTTGTGGATGTCCTTTCCAAGCCCCTGGTCCTTGCCTGGTACCACCAGCACACATTTTGGGCCTTCAAACCCAGCCAACCTGAGTCACCCACATTTCCATACCCTCCCTGTGGATGCAGAAAATTAAAGCATCCGCAGTTAGAGCATTTAGCTACTAACTGAATGATCAGAGGTTCAAACCCACACCGGCTGCTGCTTGCGGTACAGATGAGGCAGTCTGCAGTTATACAAATTAATAAAAAGCCAAACACATATGCATTGTCATCTGGTTGGAACCAATTCATAGCTGACCCTCTCTTGGGTTTGAGTCTGTAAATGGCACAAGATTGTTCATCCTTCTCCTGTGGAGGAACTGGTGGACTCCTACAGGCAGAGAGCTGCCTGCACATGACCCCACCAGCGCTTCCTCCATGGAAAACAGCTCTACTACTGAGGCAGAATTGCCTGGAGGGCAGTGTGCGGGGGTCCTGTTACGCTCTCCCCCAGGCATGAGTACAGTGGAGTCTGGTAGCTGACAGGTGCTGGAGCTTGGACTGGAATCTCTAGGATCCCGAGACAGAGCACTTTCAGAGAAGGTAGCAGGGTGTTGCTGCTTGGTGGTGAACAGCAGGGATTGGAGGGGTTAGTTGAGAGGTTAGATTAAGAGTTGAGGGCTAAGGGAGCTCTGGTGGCCTAGTGGCAAGAAGCTGCACTGCAATCCCAGAGGTATGCGGTTCAAATCCACCAGATGCTCTGCTGGAGAAGGAGGGGGCAATCTCCTCCTGTACCTGTCAGATCTGATTTGTTGGTACACGTAAAAATAGTAGAATAAAAATTAAAAAAAAAAAAGAGTTGAGGGCTGTACTCAAAGGAAATGTGAGCTCCAGGCACTACGTTAGTATAGTGGGTGACTTTAAATCGAATCCGTGGCCTGGGTCCAAATCCGGACTCTGTCACTCCATCCTGGAATCAGAGGGCAGCCTCGACTGTCAAAAGGGGGTTGTTAAAAAAAAAGGGGGGGGGGTTGTTATTGTTATATGTTATTGAGTCAGAATCAACTCATAGTTGGCACTATGGAGTTTTCAGAGGCAGTAAATCGCACAGGAGACTGCCCATCGTTCACCCCCTAACCCACAGGGAAGGACCCACAGCGGGTGGATTCGAACTCATTGTCATTAGGTCGGCAGTGCAGCTCCTTACTGCTAGGCCACCAGAACCCAATCAAAAGGGACAGCAAATAGGAATCGCCGCGTGGGGAGAGAGCCACAGTGGAAGTCAGCCTGTCTTCTACAGGTGGCCACTATTCTTAACGACCTTGGCCGCGGGCCTTCCCCGAGGGGTGGAGGCCTGGGCACCAGGGGTCCTAGTCTCGGCCAGCAGGGGGTTAGTAGCCCCCGCCCAGGCAGTCCACCCTTGGCTAGGCCCGGCCGTGAATGGGCAGGCTGGGCCGCTGGCGGGGCGCGGGGGAAGAGGCGCGGGGAGGGGCGCGGCTCCCCGGACAAAGCAGAGCCAGGCGGGCTGGGCGGGCGACCGCACTGTCCGGCGGGTGGGATGGGCCTGGCCGCGCGTCCCCCAGCCCTTTCCGATCGCCGCCTCGGAGGTCCACTCCGTGCGGTCGGGGGCAGTGGGGAACTAGAAGGAAGGGCAGAGGAAGTGTGCGCCGGGTGGCCGCGCCGCGCCCTCCCCGCTGGCCTTGGCCTTGACTTTGGCCTCGCCTCTAGGCCCGCCCTTCCGCCCCGCTCCGGAAGCACGCCAGGGCGCGGCACGCACGCAGCGACGCAGCGAGTGGGCGGGGCAACGCTGGCTCCGGAAGTCGGTAAGGGCGCGACAGAGACGCGGCGAGTGGGCGGGGCCGCAGCGTGTGGGGGCGTGCCTTACGCGCCGGGGCGTGGTCTCTGCTTGGCCGAGTTAGACTCTCGGGACTGGGCGGGGCGAGGGCGGGGCTTCAATGCTCCTGTTTCTGAAAGATCCAGTAAAGACGGTGCGGAGACTGCGCGGAAGGGGCGGGCCTTCAACGAGGCCTATCAGACAGCCAGATTGTGCCGAGGGGCGGGGCCTCAACTAAACTGGCCTGAAAGCGCCCACAAAGGCCCAGAGGGCGGTGACACTGGGGGGCGGCGCCTTATGCATAGGGGACAGGGCGAGGCGATGGTGGCTGTTTCCCCGTCCTGGGCTCACATCGCACCTTCGTACCTAAAAGTTTCCTTTCAGGAAACCTTTTCTTTCTCCCTCCTGTCTAACCAGTTAATAAAACAACTTGATTGCAGGGTTTGGAGAGCACAAGTTAAAAAATGAGATTTCCGTCTCATCAAGCAAGTCCTGGCCAAGAGCAAGGGCTTGAAATCCCTCTTTCCCCTTTTTAAAAACTGATGCATGCACACCCATATTTATCGTGGCTTTGTTCACAAAGGAGTTGGAAACAACCTAAGCGCCCATGAATATGAATATGAATATTAATATTAATATGAATGGAGAAGCTGTGGTCTAGTCACACTATGGAATACTACGCTGCATTGAAAACAAGGAACCCATGCAATATTATTCAAAATGGGCGACCCGGAGGACATTATGCTGAGTGAAATATCTCAGTCGCAAAAGAACAAATACTGCATTGTGCCACTGTTGTAAAACAGGACTGACTGCTGGGGGAGACTAGGAAAGATTAGATAAATAATGTATATTGCATTGAAACAGATGAGGGAGAAAGTTGTTTAAAAAGGATATGTGACTAGGTATTTTTGTCATGACAGGAGTCCAGAACGAAGGCTGCATAGTGGACTGGACCTGGGGGGAGGGATTGTAAAACAATGAAAGAATTTTTCTTTTACTTTTCAAAGGGAAGAGTGTACTGGGGGGAGAGGGGTGGGCAGGAAGAAAAGTACAACGAATGAATGGAAATCCAAAGTCTCTAAACTTTCATTGTAATTAATAATTAAAAAAATCCCCCCCAAAAGATGCAGATTTTTGCAACTTAATGTAGTTGTGGGTGCCTTAAAAATTTAAAATAGTCTTCCTGACAAAGGTACATGTTCACAGCAGAAGACTGGAAATTTCTGAAGCGGAAAGCCCACCCAGACAAAAAGAAAATACTCAGGCATTGGCCCCTATGAGAGGACCGTGTACACCCTGATGTTCTTCCATCGTTCTGCACATTGCAGGTTTCAAACAGCGTATATGAACTATGAAGAGAGCTTTGCAACTTTTTCCTCCATTAATGACTACAATAAAGTCCCAGCCACTGGTTTCACAACGTTGTAATTTCTGCCCACAGCCCATATTTGAATTAAGTCATAAGCTATTACTGGATATTTGTATTGTTTCCAATTTCCATCTCTTCCTTCCTTGATAATCAACATCCCTGTATCTAAGAAAATTCTGATGATAAAATCCTGTTATGGAATTGCTGAGTAAACTTTTTTTTATGGATGCGCTCCAAAGCCCTAAACAAACCCTTTTGCTAGACAGTCGATTCCCACACTTAGTGATGCTGTACGATGGTGTAGAATTGTCCTACAGGGTTTCGGAGGCTATAAATTGCTCCAGAAGCAGAAGGTCTCATCTTTCTCCTTTGGATGCCTTGGTAGCTTGGTATCAATGAATGTCTTAACCAGAGAGACACAAACGATTATGTACTGGAGGACTAACCAAAAGGGTGGCAGTTGAAACCTCTGCAGTTGTGTTGTTGTAACCCTATGTACAACAGAACCTCTGCAGGGGCAACATAAAAGTGAGCCTGGAAATATGCTTCAAAATGTTTAGCCCTATGGACCAGTTGTTCTCTGCTCACATGGAATCAGCGTGAGTTGGAATCAATTCTGTATCATCTAACAAAAACAAGAAATTACACACTTTAGGCCCTTTAAAAAAATTGAGATTTTAATGAAAGTTTATAGAGAACTTGGATTTCCATTCATTCAGTGTTGCACATTTTCCTCTCTGCCAACCCTCCCCCCAGTTCACTTTTCTCTTTTTATACAATTCCCCTCCCCCCCAGGCCACTTTATTATGCAGCTCTTATTCTGGACTCTTGTCATGCAAATAATACCTAATCATATATATCTTTTAAATAGTTATCTCCCTCACCTGTTCCAATTCAGCGTACATTCTTTATCCCCTCTTTTCTTAGTTTCCCCCAATCTCAATATCAGTTCTGTTTTATAACAGTGACATTATGCAGTATTTGTCCTTTTGTGACTGAGATATTTCACTCAGCATAATATCCTCCAGGGACTTGTTAGACACTTTTTAATGAGTTTGATGCTTGAAGAGATTCATATTTGCTCCTATTCCCAAAAAATGTGATCCAACAGAATATGGAACTTATTTAACAGTATCATTAATATAGCATAAAAGAAAAATTTTACTGAAGATTATTTAAAACAATTGGATCAGGACATTGAAAAGGAAGTGCTAAAAAGTCAAGTTGAATTAAGAAGAGGCCAAGGAATGAGGAATATAATTGCTGATACCAGATGGATCCTGATTGAAAGCAGAGGAAGGTTTTTACCTATGTTTTGTTGACTATGCAAAGGCATTTGACTGTGTGGATCATAATAAATTATAGTTAACATTGAGAAGAACAGGAATCCCAGAACACTTAATTATGCTCATGAAAAACCAATGCATAGATCAAGAAGCAGTTGGCTAAACGGAACACGGCAACATCACATGATTTAAAAATTAAGAAATATGTGCATCAGGGTTGTATCCTTTCTCCATATCTAATTCAATATGTATACTGAGCAAATAATTCCAGAAACTATATGAAGAAGAGAATAAGACATCAGGGTCAGAGGAAGACTCATAACCTGTGTTAAGATACAACTTCGATTACAGACAGTGAACAAGATGTGAAACATTCACTGAGGAAGATCAGACTACAGCTCTCACTATGGGCTACATCTTTACATCAAGAAAACAAAGATCTTCACCACTGGAGCGACAGGCAACATTATGATCAATGGAGAAATTAATGAATTGATCAACGACTTCGTTTTACTTAGATCCACAACCCACACCCATGCTAAAAGGAGTCAAGAAATCAAAAGTCATTTTATGTTGGGGAAATCCGCTGTCGAGGTTCTCTCCAGAGGACTAGAGAGGAAGAACGTCAGTTAAAAAAGAAAGTGTGCCTGATCCAAGTCAAGGTGTTTTGAGTTGCTTCCTCTGCTTCTGAAAGTTGGGCGATGAATAAGGAAGACTGAATAGGAATAGATGCCTTTGAATTGTAGTGTTGGAGGAGAAATAGACTCCCAAAAGAATGAACAACTCTATCTTGGAGGAAGTACAACCAGAGTGCTTCTTAGAGGCAAAGATAGTGTGGAAAGGTGGAGGATTAAAGAAAAAGAGGAAGACTCCAAAGAAGTTGAGTTGACAGAGTGACTAGTAATAGACTTGAGCAGACCAGAGATGGTGTGGAGGGGTGCAGGACTGGGCAAGGATTGGACCTGTTGTTCATATGCTCGCTATGAGTCACAGGGGGCTGGACAGCACCCAACAACAACATTACAAATGCAAAAAATAATGCTGAGTGTTGGAGCACGTGAAACAACACAAGAAGACTTTTTATAAAACAATTTTAGATTTTGGTCCCTTGGAAGCTTGGGTAGGACAAGGCCTCTTCAAGGAGAAGTTCCTCCCTGCTGACCCTGCCCTGGTGGCCAGGAGGCCCTTCAGGGACTTTTGCTTTGGCAACTAGGAGCCACACCCAGCCTCCTAGTCAGCATTTTGGTAATAATTTCCATGCTGGAAGAGAGTAACTGGCGTTGGGGAAGCAGTGAGTCACTGCTGATCTTATCTGAACTGTTCTTCTTTTTAAAATCTATTCTTTCTATTAAAAACACACTCGCATACACATTTTACTTTGTTTCCTGGCTGCGAACATTATGAATGTTCTTTGTACATTTTGCAAACACAGAAAAGCATGTATAAGATGAAACAAAATGAAAAGCAAATTCATAATTCAGGATGGCTTGTTTGACATTCAAGTTTGACACGTCTTTCTTTTCTATATGTAATAGAAAATTTCAATCATTTGTATCGTACCATTTGCATTTTCACTAATGAGCAATTGGCGTTGCCCTTAAATATGTTTGTGAAGTACACTTTTTAATCATTTGGACTTCTTATTTACCTGGACATGTTGTTGTTGTTAGATGCCATTGAGTCAAGTACAACTCACAGTGACCCTCTGACAAAAGATCTGAATGTTGTTCTATCTTGAGCTTGTTCTGTACGTAACTCCTTAGTTATTTCTTCAGTGTGACTGCCTATGTTGTTTTATAAAAATGCTCCATTGAGCTGCTTCATGCAAAAGTCTTCTCGGACATCTTTAATAAGTCTTTTAAGGTACGTTCCTGGGAGAAGAATTGTAGCTTTAAATTATTTCTAAAGGTTCTTGAATGTATTATTACTAGATCCCTGGGTATGACCTTGGCCGCTAACCTAACAAGGATAGAGGTCAACTGTGGAATTGATCATCAGTTGCTCAGGCTTTAATAGTGAAGGATTCTATGGGCCAAATGTTGTATGACACAGGAAGTATCAAAAGGATGTGGGAAAAGGGAGCTCCGGTGGCCTAGTGGCAAAAAGCTCCATTGCAATCCCAAAGGCACTTGGTTCAAGTCCTCCAGATGATCCGCTGGAGAAGGAGGGGCCATCTCCTCCTGTGCCAGTCAGATCCAATTCCACGGTACACGACAAGAAAGAGAGAGAAAACAAAAGATGTGAAGGAATACACAAAACCACTGCACCAAAGAAATTGGTTCAGCCACCACTTCAGAATATAAAGAATAATCAAGAACTGATGGTACGGAGTTGTTGGTGAAAAGTAAGGTCCCAGGAATTGTCTGACACCAGCCAAGATGTTTCAACAGGCAGAAATAGTACTGGAAGCAGGGACTCATCTGTGCCAAGCAAACTGAACAGCCGTTACCTGACCAGCCGACGGGAGGAGAGCCATCTGTGTGCTCGTTCCAAAGAAAAGTGATTCAACAGGATGCAGAAGTTATATCAACTTAGTATCCTTACTATCCCGTACAAGCAAAGTTCTGCTAAAGATAATGCAAAAATGGTTGCAGGATTGGAGGCAGATTCTCTCTCAAGTGGGCTACACAGATGAGAGCCAGCTTGCTTACTGAAATGAAGAAAACTGGAAGGTCACAGACTACGGTCTTCAGTGTGGAGTACATCGAAACAGGAATCCTCAGAGCTGGAACAATGAAAACATCAAGACAAAGCAAGAAAGGTTTGTGCTTGTCAAAGATTTCGTGTCACTTGAGTCCATGAGTAACCCCGTGAAAGCAGAAAGAAATCAAACAATGTATTGTATTGAGTAAACCCATGGTTCAAGAAGTTTTTAAGATATTAGAAAGCGAAGAAAGATGTCGTGCTGAGCGTGCAATGCGCCCGAGCAAGCCATATTTTCAGTCGCCTCGTATGCATGTGAAAGAAAGAAGACCAGAGGACTGACGGCTTTGAACTCTGGTGTCGACCAAGCATATGAACTAGACCAGGGACTTCTGGAATAACTCATAAATCTAACTTGGAAGTGTAACCAGAATGTTGTTTAGAAGGGGAAGGGCAAGGCTTTATCTCATTTGGGCATGTCATCAAGATGGACCATTCTAAAGATGATGGATAGTAACGAACGCTGCCCTGGCATAGCCGAAGGTGCCACTGAGTGGAGTCTGACTCATAGTGACCCTGTGAACAACAGACGTGAACCCTGTCCTCTCCTGTGCCGTCCTCAGCATCTCTGACATGCTTGAGCTAGTTGCTGCAGTCACCATATCAGTCCATCTCTTTGAGGGTCTTCCTATCTTCTGCTGACCATCCACCTTTTCAAGCATGACGTCTCTTTCCAAGGAATAGCCCCTCTTAGAAACACGACCAAAGTACAAGAGACAAAGCTTTGTTATCTTTGTCTGCAAGGAACACTCTGATTCTGCTTTCTCTATTTGGTGGAATTCCCTGCTTAACACAGGCTCAGAAGCTGCAGTGGCATTCACTTCTGAAATAGCTTGCCTCTGGAAATTCTATGAACTTGGAGAAATGAGAAAAGTTTATACTTTCTCCAAGACATATCTATTTGTCCTTTTGACAGTCCATAGGATATTCAGTACTCTTCTCAAACATCACACCTCAAAGGTATCAATTCTTTGATCATTCTTATTCATTGTCCAGGTCTCAGGTGCATAGCAAGTGACAGAAAGACAAGACTATGGTCTGAACAAGGCACACCTTAGTCTTCAAAGTGACGTCATTGTTCCTCAATAGTTTGGAGAGGTCTCTGACAGCAGATTTGCCCAGTGCAATGTATCTCCCGGTCTCTTGACTGCTGGTACCAAGGGGGTTGGTTGTGGCTCCAGGTAAGATGAAATCATTGACAATTTCAACTTTTCTCCATCAACCATGATGTTTGTAAGTCCTGCATGTGCCGTCCCCCCTGACTTGAGTGCTGTGCCTGTCCACGTCAGCCGTCGAGCCTCTCCTCCCCACTAACTCAGTTACTGTTGATCTGTGACTCATGACGATCACCGTACATGTCAGAGTGGAACGTTGCTCCCTGGGCTTTCACAGTGATGACCGTTTATGAGCAGATACCACGTCTTTCTTCCAAGCACTGCTGAGACGAGTTTGAATACCAGCCTCTGACAGCGGCCCGGCACTTAGTTATTTCGTGCCGCTCAGGGTCTTCTTCCTTTGTTCCTACTCTTCTGGTGTGGGTTTTTGTTGGGACTTTTTTGGTGGGAAAAATTTGTATTTAGAATTAGTCAGCCGGACTCAGTTTAGATAACCTCAATTTTGTTGGCAACATGCAAAGCATCATAGTTGCAATCCCAGCTGTAAGTGGTTCAAATCCAGCAGATGCTTTGCTGGAGAAGGAGGGGCAATCTCCTTTTGTACCAGTCAGATCCAATTTGATGGTACACACACACACACAATAATAAAATTTTAAAAATAAAGTAAAGAAAGAGAACACTTGTCAAAGTATCATAGTCAGGAGCAAGTTGAACACAGGCCTTCTTCTCTCCATCAGGCCTAATCAAGGTGTCGACCTTGGCCACATCAATGTCATAGAGCTTCTTCACAGCTTGTTGGATTTGGTGCTTGTTGGCCTTGACATCCACAATGAACACAACTGTGTTGTTATCTTCTATTTTCTTCATGACTGACCCAGTGGTCAGGGGAAACTTGATGATGGCATAGTGGTCAAGCTTATTTCTCCTGGGGGCACTCTTCTGGGGGTGCTTGGGCTGCCTTCGGGGTCTCAGCACCTCAGGCCACCAAAAGGTGGGTGACGTGTGGATTTTCTTTTGTGTGCGGTTGTGGATGCCCTTTATAAAGGCTTTGACTTCAGTTTTGGGAGAGGCAGGGGCTTCCTTCTTCGTGTTCAGCGCCATCATTGTAGAAAGGCTATTCCTATTTCTAACAACAAAAGCAGCATCACTGTGAGTGGGCCACATAGAAGGTGTAGTTTAGCTACCACCTCCAGGAAGTCTTTGGGGAATGGATTCTGAAGATACGCAGACTATCTGCCTGGATGCTTTCTGCCTTTCATTACCAGTTGGAAGCTGGACTTGAATAGGATGACAGAAGAATGGATGCCTCTGAGTCATGATATTAAGGAAAGGTGCTGAAAATCCCATGGACTGTCAAAAGAACAAACAGATATATCCTGGAGCAAGTGCAACCAAGGTGCTCCTTAGAGGCAAGGATGGTGAGCTTTATTACACACTTTGGGAATGGTTTTATGAGGAGGCCAGGCCTTGAAAAAAAGCAGAGGGTCAGAGAAAGAGATGAAGACCCTCAACAGGAGAGGATGACACAGTGACTGTAACAATGAGTTAAAGTGTGTCAGAGATGACAAGAATGGCACAGAGTAGGGCAGGATTCCAGTGTTCAGAGTCAATGTGAGTTGTGCTCCACTTGATGGTACCTAACAACAACAACAACTAGACCTTTGCCTCGGTGACCCCAGCACGCTGTGAAGTCCTAGAGAGCGAAGACTGTCCTCACCATCCCCAGCGCTCAGCTACAGACCTGACACGGCCTTCACGTTTGGAGGCTGACCCAGGACCACCAGCCTTGTCAAAGCTGGGTGCTGAGGGATGATGAGGGAGCAAGACTGACGGGAAATGAATCCAGACCACCCTGTCCCAGCACATCATCCTCTGGAGAAAGGACAGCCTGAAACTCAGCTCTCGACACAGAGTGATGGAGAGGGAGATGGCAGCTAGAGAGAAGATGACAAGTCCCCGCGACATAAGAGAGTACATTGCCCTCAGTGCCACCCTGCCGCTAATTAGCTGCGTGGCCCTGGGTGAGAGAGGAAGCCCTTTTCTGGGCCTCCGGACTCTCTTCAGAGACACAGGGCCTCCCAGCTCCGAAGGGGGCTGTCAGTCACCTGAACTGATAGTGCCTGGTGCCAGGTCAGTGGTGTCCTCTGCTTGGAAGTGAGGTGTGCCTCTTGCTAGAACATTCTAGAAGGTCAGTCACTCCCCTGACACACACACAGTCCTCATGTCACATCAGCTGTGGGATTTGTGTGCTGTTTTCCTTGTCCATAAACATCCTTCCATCTTAGTGGTCCGGGAGAGTGTGTTGAAGATGCATGTCACCCGTGGACCCATCCTGGTCACCCGCTGTCGTCGTGTTGACCTGTCTGTGAGTTCCAGATCTTTGAGACCACTGTGATGAAGTGTTGGGCTGCTATCTGAAAGGCCAGTGGTAGCCATTCTCGGGGAGAAAGAGAAGGTTGCCTGTGAAGATTCACAGCTTTGATGGTCCCATAGCTGTTTCACCTGCTACAAGGTCACTCTGAGTTGGAATCCAGTCAATGGCAGAGACTATATTGGTTTCTGTTTGGAAGTAGATTTCCAGGTCTTTCTTCCTCGTCCATTTCCACCTGGAAGCTCTGCTGAAGCCTTCTCCATGTCAAGGTGACATCTGAGACTCTGATGACAGTCAGCTGGTGGCCACTCAGGATGGTTCATACTGTGTACCATTGTGACTATGATCTTCATGTAATGCGACTGCCTGTGTGTTGTAAATCCCAACCACCGTCATGAGTAACAATGGCAGAAGAAGGAAGCAGCAGGTGATAGTGGATTCGAACCTCCTGCCTTCGGGTTGACAGGGTAATTCCTTAGTACCACCAAGCCCCCCCACCACCACCAAGCTCCTATGATTTGCAACCTCTAAAAACCTGGGGAATCAGTGAGGTGTTGGTTTCAATTTGACAGAAATGACTATATAAGGAAACACTGGTGGCTCAATGGTGAGGAGTTGCACTGCCAACTCAAAGGTCGGTGGTTCAAATACCCGAGCTACCCTGAGGGAGAAAGATGTAGTCTCCGTTCTCTCTCTATGAAAAACTACTGGAGAGTCAGATGTGAGAGTGTGTGTGTGTGTGTGTGTGTGTGTGTGTGTGTGTGTGTATGAAAGTGTGTACATGAGTGTCATTGACTTCACTTCTCTGGAGAAGCCAGCCCAAGACCCTGCTCGTGAGTAGCACTGACTGGGAATCGAACCCAGGACTCCCACACAGAAAGTGTATCATTCAGCTAACCGTGGCCTCCATGAAGTCACTGTGGTGGTCCCCTGACACAGCTTCGAGGGAAGAGGCTCTAATGTGTCACACAGCGGGTGAGTGAAGGATGGGCTGGTCCCTCTGACGTCCTAGGGCAGATTCAGCTCCGCCCTGCCAGTGCCCACTCCCACCTGGCCTGGTCCCTCCTCCCCAGCCCTGGGCCTGGCTCAGCTGCCTGTCTATGGGTCTGTCTTACCTTGGCTGCAGTGGAAATGGTGCCACCCTACTTTAGGGCTCCTGGAAGCACACAGATATCTGAAGAGCAGACGTGGGGGTCCCTGGGCTCCTCAGCAGCCCCCCCACCCCGGCTCTGCGCCGACAGGCATCCTGATGGGGCCCAAGTGCCAGCCCTACAGAAAGATGGCATCAGCCTCCAGGGAGGGAGGGGGTAAGACACTCAAGGGGCCCAGAACCTAATGAGGGTCTCACAACAGGCACCCCCCTACCCAAGACAGGCTCTGTATCCAGCTGCCAGCCATCAAAACAGCACATCCCACAAACTGGCCTCCAAAACTTCGCCTAGCATCCTTCTATCCAACCTATTGAGAATTCCAGGACTACGCTGCGAGGAACTCCCTGGTTAAGTGCTTAATAACTAGAGGGAAGGTGTCTGCCAGTTGAAATCCTCTCGATAACTCTTTGAGAGAACATCCTGGCCGTTTGCAGCCCGGGGAACCTTATTTAGTTACTCAGTCCCTGTTCAAGCTGCGTGTGTGCTGGACTATCCCAAGACGAATGAGGCATTAGGACGGAGAGAGACTCATCAACGGCCTGCACCATGCAGATGAGCCAAGCTTGCTTGCAGAAAGTGAAGAGGACTTGAGGCAGGGAAGGTCGGACTGCACCCTTCAGGCTGCTGCGGTCTAGAGGGGTTTCGGAGGCCTGTGTTTCAGAAGTGATGGCCAGTCCTGCTGCCTAGTCTGTCTTGGTCTGGAATCTCCCCTGAAGACCATGGATGACCCTGCTGATTGATAGTAGTGGAGTTCAGAAGCCCCTGGTCGTATGGACAGCCCCTGTCAGCAGCGGACACCTATGCCAGGGTGCACTGTGGGAATGATGATGATGGTGCTACCTGTGAAGGCACCTCCAGGTTGTCCTCAGTCAGTCCTAAGAACAGCCCTATAGATAAGCATCCTGCTCTGGTCACCTGGCCAGAGGACAGTCAACGAGGCTGGGCTAGGAGTGTTTGTCCAAGCCCTTCGCTGTCACGGTTCCCTCAGAAGGCACCTCTCTCAGATGCCAGATCTGGAGGGGCCGGTTGAGAGTTCTGGGTGCAGCTCAGTCAGGGCACTGTGCTGGGGACAGAGGGGCCAGGTCAGACTCCCCACCCCTCACTGTGCCCCACTTGACTCAGCTGGGGGCTGAGGAACCCCCGCAGCCAGGAGGGGAGGTGAGCGGGAGAGCAGGAGTGAGGTCAGGCACATCTGACGAGGGGGCTGCTAGCGATGGAGTGGGGTGAGGACGGGGGCAGGCCTGGCAGGGGATGGGGGGCTCCTAGCAGGAGGGATGGAGTGGGGTGAGGATGGGGGCAGGCCTGGCAGGGGATGGGGGGCTCCTAGCAGCAGCAGGAAGGTCCTGGCAGGAGAGATGGTTAGAGGGATGAAGAGATGGGTGGCAGAGAACGGAGGAAGTGTGAATCCCTGGCAAGAGGAGTGAGGTGATGTGGGGTTGTGGAGCGGAGATGGGGCAGGCCTGGCAGGGCCCTCAGGACTTGCAGCAGGGTGCACGGATGCTCTTGGCAGAGGGGTGAGTGGAGGGATGTGGAAGTGACGGGAGAATGGGGGAGGGGCTGTGTCCTTGGCAGGAGGAGTGGGGTGGTGGTGGGTGGAATGTGGTGGGGTGCGGTGAGGTGGGGTGGGGTGGTGTGCGCTGGGGTGAGGTGGTGTGGTAGAGTGGGGATGGGGCAGACTTGGCAGGGGATGTGGGGAGCAGCAGGGGATGCCTGGGGGTCCTTGGCAGGGGGGTGGGTAGAGTGATGTAGGGAGAGGGGGACAGAGCAGAGCTGTGTGTTGGAAGCAGGAGGAATGGGGTGATGTGGGGTGGTGGGGTGGGGCTGAGGCTGGCCTGGCTGGGGTTCTGGAACTCGGAGCAGCAGGGGATGGGTGCATGGGGGTCCGGAGCAGAGGGTTGGGGCTCTGGCAGGAAGGGTGTGGTGGATGGGGTGGGGGCTCCCCTCCCAGACGCGCTGCCAGGCCGATTAGCACGGGCGAGGGGCGCTGGCGGGGGCCGCGGGCCCAGCTGGCCGAGCCAGCACACAAAGCGCCTCAGACAGCGGCGCTCGCATTCAGCCCGGCCGGCGGGCGAGCGCCCCGAAGAATAGCGCCGGGCCGGGCTGGGCTGGGCCGCCGTGCTCCTGACCTTGAACCTTTGTGACTGGAACGCATGCAAATCGCGCGGGGCCGCGCCAAGCCCGAGGGCGCCGCGCCGCCCGGGGTGTCCGGGAACAAAGCACCACTGTCCCCGCGCAGAGCCGCGGGCTGGGAACCGGGTTCGCAGGGCGCGGGGGATGGAAATGCGCCCGGGGCGGCGCGGGCAGCACCTTCGGGGCGCCCGAGGACCCGGCAGCCCAGGTGGTGGCCAGCCCTGCAGCCCGCGACTTTCTTTCATGAGATTTATTGTTAATCCGCTCTGTGATCAGCTACAAAATAAACATGACCCATCACGTTTGACCAGGACAGAGCCTGGTGACCCAGGTGGGACTGCCTCTCTCTGTCCGTGCCTCGCGTACCTCACCAAAGCACCTTTTAACAGCTGCGTGGTCCAGTTCTCCCCAACAGTGACTCCTACACCTCACCGCACCGGGCTCCCCACGTCCCTCCACCCCAGGACCAAGCAGCAAGTAGGTGCTCATCTGAGCCACACAGCTGGGGTCTTAGCACTAGAAAATAAAACTTGGACACTCCTCTCTGAGTTGCTGAATTACTCAGGGAACCCTAGAGAGCTCTGGTGGCTCAGAGTAAGAAGCTGGCTGCAACCCCAGAGACAGGTGGTTCAAATCCACCAGCTGCTAGAGAGAGGATGTCCAGTCTCCCTGGTCTCTGAAAACCCAATGGAGGGTCAGCTATGGGTCAGTTCTGACTGACCCACATCACAACCCAAACTGAACCCAAACTGGCACACAAACTGAAGCCTGAGTGGCACAAACATCAGTTCACTCTTGAAGGTTGAAGGTTTGGGCCCACATCAAGGCACCAAGTAAGAAAGGCTTGGCGCTCCACCACCCGTAACCATGGTGCCCAGGTCTACCATGACACAGGCAAGATGGGGGGGCAGATGTCCACTCAAGGGGCTGTGGAATGAAATACAAACCAGAACATTCCTGCCAGCTCAGGACACAGGGCGGGGAGGGGAGTCTGTCCTTACTCCCCCTGACTTTCATTGCTGTTGGTGGTCCTCGAATCGGCTGGTAGAGGCCCCGGGTGTGCAGGGTCCATGTGACTTTCAAGGCTGTGGCCTTGCTGAAGCAGACCACCAGGACTTACTTCCGAGGTCCCTCTAGGTGGATCCCAGCCATTGACCATCCAGCTAGTCAGTTTTGCCACGAAGACTCTTTCATGGCCTTTGCTGAGGGTTGAGACTCAACAGGCAAGAAACAGCAGCTAAGAAAGCAACCCTTCTTTACTGGCCTGTGCCCACGCTGGTGGCACACTGGTTAAGTGCTCTGTGGCTAACTGGAAGCCTGGTGGCTGGGACCCTCCAGCCGCTCTGAGAGAGAGGTTGATGAATACTTGGATCCATGTGATGGGAGTGTGTTTGGGTTTAGCAGTGATATTAAATAGAAAGTCTGCTGTCAGGGGCCCCTCCAGAGTACTGAAGAGCAACGATGTCAGTCTGGAGACTAAGGGGTGCCTGACACAGGCCGTGGTCTTTGCAATTACTTGCTAATTGCTTGTGTCAGAAAGTTGGAAAATGACTAGGGATGACAGAAGGAGAATTGATGTCTTTGAGCTGTGGGGCTGGAGAAGAGTATTGAATATACCATAGGCAGCTAGGAAAACAAACAGATTTCACTGAGTGAAACCAGGTTGCTTGGAGGCAAGGATTCTGAAGCTTTGTTTGACATACTTTGAGCATGTTGCAAGGAGGGACCAGTCCTTGGAGAGGGACATTATGCTTGAGAGGGTAGAGGGACAGTGCAAGAGAAGAAGACCTTTAATGAGATGGATTGATTCAATCACTGAAGTGGTGGGAATAGGTGTGTCAGAGACAATAAGATTGACACACTATAGAGCAGAGCAGGGTTCAGAGCTATTGTACATAGGTTTACTATGAGTCACAGGCAACTTGACGACACATGACAACAATAACAACAACAACATATAATACTTTATAAATTTGACTTAAAATCCACCAGTGGCTTTGAGAGAAAGTGGGGCCATCTCCTCCCATGAGATTCATGGCCTTTGACGCCTCAATGGAAGGTCAGTTATGAGTCAGTTCTGATTCAACAGTGGTGAGTTTGAGTCTGAATTTTGAAGATGACTTTGAGGGGCCTTGATTGGCTCAGTGGTTAAAGCATTCAGCCACTAAGCCACAGATCAACCAGTCACACTTGCCAGTGGCCCTGAAAACAGCGACAGTCTGCTTCCGTAAAGACCACAGACATGAACATCCCACGGGCAGTTCCACCCTGCACTGCAGGGCCACCGGGGGTCAGAATCGACTGGACAGAAGTGGTTTTGGTGCATGGAAGATGCTCAAAGCAGTCTTTCTAATTTGAGCTGGTCACATTTGAAGTGGGAGACAGAGCCCCAGATAGGTGTGTGAGTCCCTGCTGCCTTGTCCTCTGAAACTGGGGTTCTCACTGATCAGGGCCAGGGGATCCCTGCCTGTCATCTGGAGGGGCAGGCGATGTAAGGAAGACTCCTTGCAGCGGTGCCCAGAAGCCCATTCCAGCCAACACTGTGGGCATCTCAAAGACAGGAAAAGACCCAGGACTCAAGGCTCCGAGGAAATGCCTGGCCTCTCCCTCCCCCTCCCTGGGCCTCAGGGCCTTGTGAGCTGAATAGGGTGGGGATGCTCTGAGATGCCTCTGGCTTTCACAGCCCACAGGTGGACTGTGATTCACAGGACCCCCTCCCCGTTCCCACCACCCTCGGTCTTCCCCACATTCAAGCCCATTGTCGAAGTCACTGTGTCTGTCTACCTTGTGGAAGAGGGTCTTGCCCTCACAGGAGGAAGCCCTTCCCCTCTGTCCAGTTGGAACTGATTCCTAGATGACCCTCCTGGTTTTTTGGAGGCTGTAAACTACACAGAAAGAGAGTGGCCATCTTCCTCCCGGGGGACTCCTGGCAGGTTCAGATGGCCAGAGAGGCTCCGCCTTTGGTCAACGGCACGGCTACCCACGGCCTGAGCCCCCTGTTCAAAGGATGCAAGTAGAGAAGAGGTAGCACCTTCAGGCTCAGGGTTCCTGGGGGTGCAGGCTTCCAGTAGCGACTCCTCATGGCGTCTTTGGGTTCTGAGACAGACTCCCCAGGGGCTCGGAAGCTGGCAGCGGGGGCAGAAGGAGCAGGAATCATGGGTAAAGGAGCTGATGGTGAGCGTGGTAACAGGGGCACACATGAGGTAGAAGGACAGAGGAGGCGCTGGAGGGGCCAGGAGAGCGACCTGCGCCAGGTCTTGGGGGGACGCGGAGACTCTTGTCAGGAGTGGGGAGGGTGCCAAATGCTTCAGGAGGGGGGAGAACTGGGGACAGAGGCAGCGTGGCACCAGAAGAAACCCACACACCCTCTTTGCTGGCGTTCTGGCTGCTCTGGTGAGGAAGCCAAGCCATCAGAAGGGCAGCTGGGTGAGGGGACCCTGTTTCAAATTCCCAAGTTTCCCGTACTCCCGAAGTCAAAACATGATTCCTGACAGAAAACCTGTAGTTCCTGATGGACGGTTTTCCATTCCAAACTCCACAAGGACCAGAACTACATTCTCAGCTGCCGGCTGGCCACTGCCCTTTTGTCTTGGGGTGGGGTGGGGGTCACTAGGTGCTTGGCAGGGCAGAGCCTCCTGGGACCCTGGGCAGGGAGGGAGGCCCTGCGGTGGAGGTGGGGTGCACAGGCCCCAGGTTTTCACGGCTGGCTCTGTCACCACAGCTCTTTCCACTACTTCACCAGATTCCTGAGCCGTGAGCAACGGGAAGCCGCCCGCGCAGGCCCAGCACCAACCACAGCTTCCATGCGGCTCCTGAGCGCACCTGGGCAGCACGCCGTGGGCCCCACGGGCGTTCCAAGGGCTGGTCTGTGTCCCTTCAAGAGAATTCTCTGGTGACACTGACATCCCAGGCAGGTTCCTGTGTGGACTTGGCTCCTGGTCCCCAGCCTGAGACAGAGCGGGGGAGGGTGGCCTAGTCCCTTGGCTGCGCCTCCCCTTTGCCTGGTCCTGGGTGGAGAGGTTCAGGATGGATGACCACAACCTGGGCCCGGGAGAGGAGGAGGGAAGAGTGGACCCTCAGCTTCCAGTGTCCTTTCTTGTCCTGTTAGCAGACTGCCAGGCTGCCCTCTGCTCATCTGCCCCTTAGACTGTCTGCTGAGCATGCCAGGCCTCACCTTCCTCCTCTGAGAAATGGGCAGAACTGCAGGGTGTGGTAAGAAATCAGGGCTTCTGAGAAGGAGGGACCTACCCAGGGCCTCTTGGTACATACTCACTTCACTGTGCTGATCTGAAACCCACCCAGAAGTGTGCCTGCCATCAGCCTGCCCTGGTCATTGGAGTCACGGTTAGCCATCACTCAGACTCCTGAGGGCCAGCGCCCTGCCTGCACTGCGGCCTTCCAGCCCGGCTCAGTAATGACACTTTCTTGCTGCAGACAGAACTGCGTACTTCCCAGGATGCACTGACTCCCGGGAGATGCACTGAATCCTGGGGGATGCACTTAATCCTGGGATGCACTGAGTCCCGGGATGTACCGAATCCTGGGATGCACTGAGTCCCAGGGGATGCACTGAGTTCCGGGATGCACTGAGTCCTGGGATGCACTGAGTCCCGGGATGTACTGAATCCTGGGATGCACTGAGTCCC
>NW_006399814.1:7068882-7069429 GCF_000299155.1 Elephantulus edwardii
ACTGAATTCCAGGGATGCACTGAATTCCTGGGATGCACTGAGTCCCTGCTATACATTGAGTCCTGGGGACGCACTGAGTCCTAAGGGTGCACTGAGTCCCTGGGATGCAGTGAGTCCCAGCTTGCACTAAGTTCTGGCCCCTGCCACTCTGGGTGCATCTGGTTTGGAAATGGGTCTCTTCTTCTGATCTTAATTAAGGTGGTGCCAGGAGGTCAGACCAGAGGGGGATCCCTCTCAAATCCTTCTTGAGAGACTGGTGTCCAGACACAGTCACCAGGGAGTGAGGGTGCAGGAGGTGAATAAGCGTGGAGTCCCCATGCCTGGGCCATAGAAGGCGAAGGGGCCTGGTGGTGCGATGGTTGAAGTAGCCTGCTGCTGACTGTAAAAGCAGCACTTGGAGCCCCCAGCAGCTCTGCAGGAAGCCTGTTGAGAGCTCTCCCGGAAAGGCAGTGGCCTTGGAACCATGTGGGGAGACTGCTCTGTCATGCAGGCTTGTTATGAGTCAGAACTGACTCAACTTGATGATGACAACACAGAAGGAAAAAAA
>NW_006399814.1:7070144-7071215 GCF_000299155.1 Elephantulus edwardii
GGGAGAACTCATGAGAGAGAAAGAGTGGGCATGGTCCGGGCCAACCAGACACCTTCACCATGCAAGGCAGCCCCTCCCTCCTTCTCAAAGCGCCCCCGTGGTTTCCCACGAAGATGGAGGCCTTCCTTTGGCCTCTCTTGCCCAAATCCTATACCCCATTGCTACTCAGCCTCTGCCCATCAAACCTGGGTCAGCACTGGGACTCCCACCAAGGCCAGCCTCATCTCCAGGAAGGCAAGCATCCTCATCACCCCAGGGAAGGACATGTCCAGGATATACACCTCGGGTTCGTGGGTTTTACATACACCCCAGCCTCCCCTCCCAGCCTCCTGACCCCTCTGCTGAGCCCATTGCACTTCCAGCAGGAAACCTTGGCCCTTCAGGTGTAGAGAGCTGGCCCAGCAGTGGAAGGAGAGGACACAGTGTGAGGGCAGGAGCTGCCTAGTGTCACCATCACGAAGCTGGCTGACGCCTTGTGAACGGATCCTCACAACAGTGACTTCAACAAGCTGTGGCCTGCTGGGACTGGGAAGAGAGGCGTACTAACTGTCTGAATCAACTTCAGCTCCTTCAAAACCTGAATCTCCTCTACCTCGTTCATCACTGTTTCTGCGGCACCCAGGGCAGTGTCAGGTTCAGAACAGCTTGGTACGTTTAGCTGCTGTTGGGAACCAGTGAGCCAGCTCATATCACAGAAGGAAACGCTGCCCAGCGCTGCCCGTCCTCACGGTGATCACTTCGTGTGAGTCCACGGTGGCAGCCATGTACCGGTCCATCTTGTCGAAGGTCTTCCTCTCCCTCACTGATCCTCTGCTTCCCGAAGGATGACATCCTTCTCCAAGGACGTGCCCCCAGAGGAGTGCGGTGAACTCTTGTCGTCCTTGCTTCTATAGGAATCGCACTTATTCCAAGACAGAGATATTCATTCTTGTGGTATAGTCAGTGTTCTTACAGAATGTAATGTTAGCTAAATATACTTAGTGTAATAAATGAGTTTAAATGTTAGAGGATTGTCATTGGGATTTAGAAGTGACTATGGAACAGGGCGGCTCCTTGGAGGCAAGGATTCTG
>NW_006399814.1:7072680-7073906 GCF_000299155.1 Elephantulus edwardii
AAGACCCTCACAAGATGGACTGACACAGTGACTCTAACAGCGGACTCACGTATATCAGAGTTGAAGAGGACGGTACACTCCAGGGCAGGGTTCAGAGCTGTTCACAGGGTCACTGTGAGGTGCAGATGACTAGCTGGCATCTACAACAGCATCACTGGAAAAGAGAGATCTTGTGTCATCCATATAGCTGTACTGCTAACCTAAAGGTAGCCAGTTCAAATCCCCCAGGAGCTCTGAGGGAGAAAGATGGGCAATCTCCTTTCATGCTATTTCCAGCCTCCCAAAACTTGCTGAAGAGTCAGCTCTGACTCAGTTCCAAATGAGTTATTACTGGAAAAGGCTAATGAATAAACAAAACAGTAAATCCAGAAAGAGATGAAGGCACGGGGTACACGTTTCTCTACTGGTAATATTCTTACGAAGGAAGGGATAGCTAGCAGACATTCAGGTAAAAAAAATTGATGTGAATTAGATCTTTGCCTATTTGCATTAAAATAAACTGCAGCTGGGTTAAGAATTTTAAGAATACCACAGATGTGTGCTCCTGGGTCCCCTTCATCTGGAAATGAATTCAACTGAAGTTAAACCATGGGGATTTTGGGAAACGTTCAGCCAAAAACTAGAAATTGATCAATAACACCGGGGACCAACACACTCCTTAGAACAGTGAACAACTTGAGAGCAAAAGGCAGCATCTGCCCAGGGACAAAGCTGAGACGGTGAGGGACAGGATGAGTGAAGCTGGTAATCCCATGGAGGAAGCAGGAAGTGTGCTGCTAGACTGTGAAGATTGCCATCAACGTCAGGAAACAAAATACGTCTCCGTTCTTGAATGGAATACTAGTTTGCTCTGTGAACTCTCACTCAAATCACATTTAAAGAGTTTTTCGTTTTTAAAAAGATCATAAATACACTGTTGTTATGTGCTGTCTAGTACAACCCATAGCGACCCTCTGAACAACAGATCTGAGCCCTGTCCTGTCCTGTGCCAGCTTCACGTCTCTGACACACTCGAGCCCGTTGCAGCGGTCACTGTGTCAGTCCACCTGATTGAAGGTCTTTCTCCCTTATGCTGACCCTCCACTTTCCCAAGCATGATCTCCTTTTTCAAGAAACAGCCCCTCCAGCAACAC
Organism: Elephantulus edwardii; assembly: GCF_000299155.1. Classification (NCBI taxonomy): domain Eukaryota; kingdom Metazoa; phylum Chordata; class Mammalia; order Macroscelidea; family Macroscelididae; genus Elephantulus; species Elephantulus edwardii. The sequence continues at coordinate 7,073,814 of NW_006399814.1, forward strand.
GTCCAAACCATGTTAGGCAAAGCTTTATCAAAAGGTAATAAATACACTAGGAGAAAATAAATATTTACATCATTCTGGGGTGAAGGGGAATCT
>NW_006399814.1:7074969-7081520 GCF_000299155.1 Elephantulus edwardii
TAATTGGGATGGGAGTGTCAGAGACAGTGCGATTGGCACAGGACAGAGTGGCGTTTAGGGCTGTTGTACATAGGGTCGCTTTGAGTCGCAAGCAACTCGACGGCACATAACAACAACAGCAACATGTCAAGTTGACTGGCCATCTCGGGTCAAGATTTTGTCACGATCTGGTCACTACCCATGGAACGTGCTTCACTATTATGTACCCACGTTTTCAATAAATATGTGAGACCTATGGTGTAAAAAAGAAGACATTCCTTAGAGTGGGGAGAAAACAGCATAAGCAAAATTGAAAGGCAAACAACAAATGAAAAGAAAAAAATAGTGAAAAGGGAGTAGGGAAAGAGGAAATGGGAAAGATCTGGCAGGTCTTGAAAAGACAGTGTAAAGGTGGGCATAATTCAATGGAGATTAAGTTTATAGAACACAAGGTAGGGAGCTCTCATGGCCTAGTGGCAAGAAGCTGCATTGCAATCCTAAAGGAGCACAGTTCAAGTCCACCAGATGTTCCACTGGAGAAGAAGGGCCAGTGTCCGCCTGTGCCGGTCGGATCTGATTCAAGGGTACACAACAAGAAAAAAACAACCACGTAGTGTATGGGAAAGATTGTATGAAACACAATGTGAATGAAGGAAAGTGTGAAACACTTGTATACTGACTTTGTATGCAAGCCAAAATATAATAAAAATGAAACAAACAAAAAATAGAAGGAAAATATATAGGCCCTAAGTTAATATAAAAAAATTCCCTTGAAAAAAATTTAAAAATTTCAAAATGGATGAAAACAAAACCATTCCCTTAAAAAGATATACAAAAACAGTACAATGAGTGAATGAAAACCCAAAATCTCTGTAAATGTTCATTAAAACTAATAACATTTAATAATAATAATAATAATGTTGATTTAGAATCCATATAAAATAAAAAAAGATGTACAAAGGATATCAAAATGGAAGATAACATTCAAATTTCCAATGTCTGAAGAAGTTCAGCCTCAAAGAGTGCAAAGATAATTTTCAACCATTAGATGGGCATGCTGATAAAGCCATTTCAAAAGGCACTTATGAAGGCACCTGAGCTTCGGGAGGAGCATGTGGGGAAGGGTTCTGGGGGCAAAGTGGACAGCGTCCACTCATTACGCAAGATTTATTGTCTTCATGCACCGGGTCTGTGGCAACAAAACGCAGTCCGCCCTTGCTCTCACCCCACCTCCAGTGGAAAGGAGGGCCTGACATACATGCCAGAAGGGTCATCACTATCTCTGAACCGGATTAAGAATTTAAAGAATACTAAAGATGTTTGCTCCTGCTCCCCCTTCATCTGGAAATGAATTCAACTGAACTTAAACCATGGGCTTTTGGGAAAAGTTCAGCCAAAAACTAGAGAACTAGAAATTGATCAATAACACCGGGGACCAACACACGCCTTAGAACAATGAACAACGTGAGAGCAAAAGGCAGCATCTGCCCAGGGACAAAGCTGAGAAGGTGAGGGACAGGATGAGTGAAGCTGGTAATTCCATGGAGAAAGCAGGAAGTTGCTGCCAGATTGTGAAGATTACCACATTTGTCATAAGCATTGAGAAATGTATTTAACACGGGCTCCTTGCCCAGTCAGGACAACTGGGGAGACTTCCTCAAGGGAGTGAGTCTCAAATCAAGTGCATAGAGTATAGGGCCGGTGACCAAAAGGTCCCCGATTTGACTCCACTAGCCACTCCATGGGAGAAAAATGAGGGGTTTCCTCTCATTAAGACTCACAGTACCGGAATACCAACAGAGTTCCTCCGTGTTGGAGTCAACTCGACAACAGGATGAGAAGGGTATAGGGACGAACAGCTTTCTAGTTACCATCTAGTTGGGACCTAAATCACGTTGACCTGCACAATAGATGAGCTGGGAGCTGCCTGGTCCTGCACCACACCCGTTCCCAGCTGCAGAGCGGTGTCGTGACTCATCTGGGCTTTGTTGCTGGACTTTTAGAAGTGGACCACCACCTTCCTGGTGTCTTAGCCTGGAAGATCACTGAACGTGGTCAGCATCATGGCAGCAGACCAGCCCCCCTGCCAGACAGGCAGTAGCTGTGAAAAGGCGATTGGTCGAGAATCAAGCCTGAGCTTCCTTCTTGGAAGGGGACAGTTCTACCTCTGAGCTCCACGTCCTCCTCTCAATCATGCTGTTGTTGTACCACAGAGTCGGAACCGACCCATAGCTCACCCTCCGGCAGGTTTTCAGAGTCAGTTAATCACACAGGAGGAGATTTGCCCGTTCTTCTCCCACAGAGCAGCTGGTGGCCTCGAACTGCATGTCTTTGGAATCGCAGGGCAGCTTCTTACTATTAGGCCACCAGAACCCCTTCAAAGAAAAGAAACAGATAGACTGTAGGATGAAGGTAATGGAACCTCAGAGACTTGTAGGACAAAATTAAGTGGTAAAAATATATGGACCAATGGTTCAAATCCACCAGATGCTCTGCTGGAAAAGGAGGGGGCAATCTCCTCCTGTACCAGTCAGATCTGATTTGACGGTACACATAAAAATAATACAATAAAAATAAATAAAAAGTTAAAAAATATATACGGACCAAAACAACTATGAGATAACATCTCACCCCAGTAATAATAGCAAAATTTAACAGAACAGCAAACAACAAATGCTGGCGAGGTTGCAGAGAAACTGGAACCCTTATTCACTGTTGGTGGGAGTGTAAAATGGTGCAACCACTGTGGAAGGCGATGTGGCGATTTTTCAAAAAGTTGCAAATATAAATAACATTTGGCTCAGCAATTCCACTACTGGGAATATACCCTAAAGAAACCATAACTGCCTCCCAAGCAGATATATGTATACCCATGTTTATTGCTTTGTTCACAATAGCAAAGAGCTGGAAACAACCCAAGTGCCCATCAACAAACAAATGGATAGAGAAGCTGTGGTATATTCACAAAATGGAATACTATGCAGCACTGAAAAACAAGGAACTCATGAAATATTATGCAAAATGGATAACCCTGGAGGAAATTATGCTGAGTGAAATAGCTTGGTCACAAAAGGACACATATTGCATAGGACCACTGTTGTAAAATGGGACTGAAATCAGGTTTGAGGGAAGACAGAAAAGGAGGGGAGGAATGATGTATACTGCATTGAAACAGATGAGGGAGAGATCTGTTTAAAAAGGATATATGAATGGGTACTATTGTCATTACAGAAGTCCAGAGTGAAGGCTGTGTAGTGGAGTGGACTTGGGAGGAGGGATTGCATAACAATGAAAGAGTTTTTCTTTTTCCTTTCAAGGAGAAGAGTGAATTACAGGAGAGAGAGTGGTCAGGAAGAAAAGTGCAACAATGAATGACTGGAAACCCTAAGTCTCTGTAAACTTTCATCAAAATTAGTTTTTAAAAAAGGGAAGAAAAAAAAAAAAAAAAATATATATGGACCTGGGGGAGACAGAAAAGGGAAGAAGGAATTTGAGGAAATAATGGATGAAAACATCCAGATATCAACAGAAAACATTAACTTCCAGATTGAAGAAACACATCTAACCCCAAACAGGATAAACACGAGAGCGTCCACTCCCAGTAGAACCAGAGTGCCCTGGAGTGGTCCACAGGCAGCTGCACTGCTAATCCCAGTGCAGGCCCTCTCTGGTGCTTCGAGTCCGAGTCCGCAGTGACTTTGAGGGAGAGAGATGGGCTCTTGGCTCCTGTGTGTGTAAGCTCCTGAAAGCCCCCTGAAGGGTCAGCTACGAGTAAGTTCTGACTCTACAGCAGTGCATTAAGTTGAATCTCCCTTCTTCCCTCTTATCCATGAAAAGAACCCACTGTGTTAGGTGGCCAGGTGACTGTGGCCAGGTGACTGTGGCCAGGCTGACGCTATACGTCAGGGCAGGACTGCCTAACAGTGCTCTGGGTTGCAGTTTTCCTGGGAGCAGACCACGAGGACTTTCCTCTGCAAGAGGACAGAGTGGTTTGAACTGATGACCTTTTGGTTAGTAGCTGAACCAATTAGTGGCTGTAAAATCAGGGCAGCTAGATTGGAAAACATCCACGTCCTCAACTCCCTGCTGTCACGCCCACAGAACACCAGCCCGTGGTGACACCCTTCTGTCTGCTGTTCCCACCTTCTCCGAAATCATGTCCGTTGTGAGGAAACACATGAGTGTTAGTTGAGGACAGCCAGTCACTAGGTGCCATCAAGTTGACTCGTGGAGACCTGTGAACAGATGGGAACCATGGCCTCTCCTGCACCATGCTCAGCCTTTCTGCCAATGCTCAGCCCCTTGGGACAGTCACTGTGCCATCCACCTCCTCAGAGTCTGCTTTCTTCCTCTGACCCTCTGCTTTCCCCAACATGGTATCTTTTTCCAAGGACTTGATGGTCCCTGACAACATGCCCACCTCTCAGTTTGCAGTACTGTAGTGGCTTGGCAGACGAGGGCGGGGAAAGCCTTTTAAACAGAGCAAGTCAGTTCCAACTCATGGGCATCAGAGTCTTCAATGAGCGCGATCTCATAGGGTTGCTATGAATTGTACTTGACTGAACAGCATCTAACAATGACAACTCATAAGGTGACAAACATATTGACATCAGACTTCTTCTCAGCAGCACTGGAGGCAAGAAATATCTCAGAAGCCCTGAATGAGAGTAAGTTAACTTGGAGTCTGTGCTGCTGCCCCTAGCCACGTCTGAGTTTCCTACTGATCCCTCCAGTGGCTGTTACACACTCATTTTTTACCCAGTTGAGACCTCTGCTGGCCTCAGTGTTCTCATCTGTAAAATAGGGAAAATGGTAGCAACCCCACATTGGGTTGTGGTGTGAGGATTAAATGTGTTTGTAATAGAACCAATTGGACAGCCCACAACAACAAGGTGCAAATGTGAAACTTTGGGGTCTGACCACTGTCATTTCCCAAGTGGTCATCCCAGCACCAGATAATAGAAGAATTGATGCCGTTGAGCTGTGGTGCTCAGAGGCCTCATACCCTCAGAGCCCACAGGTGTGTGTCAGCTCAGGATGCTCTCCCGTCCGTCAGAGGGATTCGTGGTGCTTTCTGATAGGTTCAAACACGTCCCTGTCACCCTTGTGTAGTGTTTACCAAATTTCCTAGTGGTCCAGTGGTTAAGTACCTAGCTTCTCACTGAAGAGTAATTGATCTGTCAACCATCCCTAAACATTACCAGTGACTGAACCATGGCTAACCTTTCAATGATCTGTCAATAATCTATACATCACTTCCCAGGTACCAGTCAGTGGCCAAACACTGACCCGTCAATAATAAAAAATGACCTGTCATTTACCTATCAATAATCTAAAGCTTGTCAATAATCTATAAATGACCAGTCAGTGACCACCTGATAACTTGCCAAGGACTTGTTAACAATATATACATGACCCGTCGATTACTAATCAATAACCTTTAGCCTGTCAATAACCTAAAAATGATCTGTCAGTTTCTGATCAGAGTGACAAGTCAATATAACCTGCCAATCAATGATCTTTCAATAGCCCAGAGCTGGTGTCCAGATGTCTGTGTGCCTCGTGCCTGTAGCCCATACCCTCCCCTCTTTCAGCAAGTTGGCTTTGGGGTTCAGGGCTGGAGCTGTTAGGGTGACCTAGGACCTTTCCACAGGAAGGAGACGGTCCAGGAGGTGCCCTGGGCACCAGTGTGACCGACAAAGTAGGGCGAGGAGGGGACAGGCACGGCCGAGGGTGGGTGCTGGCCGTAGTGCGGGGCAAGCGCTGGCTTTGGCCTTGAGGTGTGAGCAGAGCAGGCTCTCAGCTCCAGAAGTCGGTTGGGGACTGGCCAATGCTGAGGGCTCAGCAAGGGTGTCACCGGGCCTTTCCCTGAGTTGTAGTTGGAGTAAAGGGCAGGAAGATGGGCCAAGACAGAGCCGGGTTCCCAGGGAGCCGATGCACCGGGCAGGCCTCGACGAGTGGTGGAGGGCGTGGACGCGGTGACATGCCAGCTTGTTGGCAGCGGGTGGGGCACTTGACTCGCCCCTTCGGGAACAAGGCTTCTCTGCCAGAGCCAGGGCTGGGCAGTGCCCTGGAAAACGCTAGAACCAGATCAGAGGCACGAGAAGCAACATGTCCCAGCTTGGGCTCGCTGAGCGTCTATGAGGCCACGGGAGCAGGGCAGGCCTCAGCGGGCACAGCCCCCAGACTCAGGCCAGGCATCCCAGCATGAAGCCAGGTGGGACCCTCCTCTCAGCCCGGCCCTGAGAATGTTCCAGAGAGGCTCATCATTGACTTAGCTGAGGGCAGCTGGGTCCCCATCTGGAGTTCAGACCCGTCCCCTGAGATGAGATGCTACCCAAGGTCACCAGAGGACAGTTTCTAGAAGGGTCAGCAGCCTGGACGTGGGGTACTGGGTCGGTGGGGTGAGGCTGCTTCTACTTGCCTGGTCCTCTACTCCCTCCGCCCTCATGTCTTCATTCACTCACTCACTCATTCATTTCTTCCTGTGGACACTCCTTCATTCATGACTTCATTCATTCATTGATTCATTCGCACACAGTCATTCATTCATTCACACAGTCATTCATTCA
>NW_006399814.1:7081625-7100997 GCF_000299155.1 Elephantulus edwardii
TCATTCATTCATTCACACAGTCATTCATTCATTCACACAGTCATTCATTCATTCGTTGATTCATTCACACAGTCATTCTCTCCCTCATTCACACAATCCCTTACTCGGTTTCTCATCCCATCATTCACTTCTTCACTCCTTCATTTATTCACTTTCTCACTTACTCCTTCACTCCCTCCCTCCTTTTCTCATTCCCCCGGCACATGACTGTGGACAATCGGCAGGACCCCGGGCTCTGTGCAGGGCCTGAAGGTGACCCGAGTGAATGAGACAGACCCGGCCCTCTCTGGAGCCAGGTGGTCCGGTCACCTTGAAGTCAGGGAGATGACTGGTCAGCTACAGATCCCTGAGTTGGAGTGGAGGCAGGAAAGTCCCCCACGACATCAGCTGATACCTCATGAATGACTCAGGGAGGGGCAGGGACAGGCTTTAGGGGACAAAGGTGGAAGTGGGTGGAACAGGGGTGGCGTGGGGTGGGGATGGGTGGCACTCGGCTGGGGCAACTTGGTGGTGAAAGGGCGCAGGGGGCCTGCTGAGTTCTGTGTGTGTATGTGGAGGCAGGGAGTATTGAAAGAGTCTTACAGGGTGAGGAGCTGGGGTGGCTGCCGGACTCTGGGGAGGAGCTGCAAGGACTAGGTGGGTGGGGTGGTGCGAGGAGTGCTGAGGCCGGGGTCTGGGGTTCTCTCTCTCTTTCTCTGTGTGTGTGTGTGTGTGTGTAGTTAAAGGACTATCATGGGAGATACAGAAACCGGGATCCCAAGTGTGTGTGTGGGGGCTTGGAAGGTCCACCACAGACCACTCAGGTGAAGAGATGGGGTGTGTGTGTGTGTGTGTGTGTGTGTGTGTGTGTGAGTGGTGAGGGTCCTGGAAGATCTACAGTGGGATCACCTGAGAGAGGACACAAGGAGGTGGCTGACTGTGCCCCCAGGACACTTGAGAAGCTCAAGGAGGGCCCCCAGGGCCCCTCGCCCCCACAAGCAGAGCTTGCCCAAGACACCAACCTCGTCAGAGTTTATCTCAATGTGTGGAGATGTCCCAACCCCAAAACCAGGCCCTCTTGTTAAAGCTTATCTGGGAAGAGGTCTCAGGTGGGGAGCAGGTGGGAGCTGAGTCATCAAGGAAGTGACCCCAGGGCATGAGGAAGATGCTTTGTTGTTAGGGGTGGGGAAGAGGAAGGGGCTCCATCTAGGGCTCCTGTCCTCGTCTTCCGGCCAAGTGAGCACCCACAGGCTGGTGTGGGGGAGCACTCACAGGCTGTCACCAGGGAGCACCCACACACTGGCATGGGGAGCACTCACAGGCTGGTGTGGGGGAGCACTCACAGGCTGTCACCAGGGAGCACTCACAGGCTGTCACCAGGGAGCACCCACACACTGGCATGGGGAGCACACATATCTGGAGGTGGAGGAGCACTCACACGTGGGCATAGGGGAGCACCTGTAGGCTGATGTGAGAGAACACCCATGAGCTGGTTCAGGGCTTGAGATGCACTTGACCTGCAGGCCAGCCTTTGGCCATTCTAGGAGGAGCCCCTCAGAGACGTGACCAGTACAACAAGGTCACTGCCCCTCCAAAAACCTCCTTTCCCTCTCCCAGGGATGAGGAGACAAATCTCCACCCTTTAGGGATCATTTTCAATCTCTCGCAAAGCTCAGCCAGGAACACCCCCACACACACATCCACAGGGCAGGCAGGGCAGCTGACCCTCCCAGCCCCCACCGCCACCCCAGCTCTCTCCCTGGGCCGAGGGCGGCTGTGGGCCTGGCAGCTCAGTCCCCACGGCCTCGTCTAAGCCCTTGGCCGCCGAGAGCGCCTGAACAGCCAGCCTTTGTCCGGCTGTCCCAGGCGCCGGGGGCTCGGTGCCCGGCTGGTTTTTCCCAGGCCAGACTGGGCAGGCGGAGGGGCTGGAGCCATGGAAACCACACAGACCACCTGTCCTGCCCAATCCCTTCCTTCTGCCCAGTCGCGTTCCCAGCCTCTGCAGACCTCCCGGGGCGCTGGCGGTGCCCCAGCTGGGCCCTGGGCAGTGCGGGACTCTGTGGGCCTGGCCCCCACCCACCTGGGGTTCAGAGACCGTCAAGGGGTCCCCCAGCAGCTTGCTGCACCTGCCAGTCTGCTGTGCCTACAGGCTCTACAGCCTGTGGGTTCTGGGGACCCCTCCCTCTGCTCTGTCCCCCCTCCTCCTTCTCTAGCCACTCCCCTCTGGGGCCCAAATCCAAAGCCAACCCCCTGACAGTCACCCTGAAGGACAGAGTAGAGCTGCCCCTTGGGGTCTCCCAGGCTGTAACCTTCACTGGAGCGCCCGCTCATCTTCTTCGTCGAGCAGCTGGTTGGTCCAACCATTAGCAGTTGAACCCCTGCGCCCCTTAGGGGAGAAGCCAGCTTCGGGAGGCCCCTTCTGACCACAGCTGCCCTGCTACAAAATGACCATCTCGAGTGGTGCTGAGTGGCCCCTCACGTGCACGGCCGTATGGAGTCATTGCATGTGTGCGGGAGCCGGTGGGGAAGGTTTATCGTTAACTGAATAAATGAGCAAATGAAGGGCTCACTCCACTCAGTCATTGGTCCACGCGCACACACCAGCGGTGTTGGCCCTTTGTGCTGGGTCCCGTGTGATGGTGCCGTCATAGTCACGGTCGTGGGTGTAGACACACATGTAAACAGATAAACACACCTTTGCCCCACCCCCAGTAAATGGACCAGGATCCAAGAGGGACCGGAGACTGAGTCCAGGGCTCTGAAGAAAGGGCTGGCCACCTACTGCAACAGCAGGCACTGAAAACCTTAGATGCGGGGTCGCCAGGGTCAAGGTCAGCCTGCTGGTGACTGGACTGCTGATTTGGGGTTGCGTCCTATACCGCGGGACAGACATGCCACCAGAACCTGGATAATCCCCAGGAAGCGGCTGAACCCAGTGTCCAGGCTGCAAAGGCCGGTGGGGGTTCTAAGAGGGGACCACTTTCTTCTGGGTGAAGAGACTCAGTTCATGAACTGTGGGGGTTCTGAAAGGGGAGAACACTCTCTCAGTGTGGGTGACACAGGATCACTCACGCAGGGGGCACTTCTTCACTCCCATGCCCATTGCGCACGCTGGGCGGACCCCAAGACTGGACCTGCTGGCCGGGTCCCCTGAAGCCTCTGTGAGGAGCGAACTTCCTATGGCACCGAGGTCACTCAGGATTGACCTTCTGACTCAGTTCTCGGTTCTCACTCCTAGGGACCCACACACGCAGAGTGGGACGCTGACGGGCCTGCGTCGCCCTCGTGACTGCCGCTGTGTGCGAGTCCGTGGTCCACGACTGTGTCTTCCTCTCCATCACTGACCTCTACCTCCCCAGCATGACGATAACACGCCCAAAGAATGGGAGGTGGAGCTTCACCCTCCCTGCTTCTGAGGGACTCTCGGGACACGGGTTCTAGACTTCTTTGCTCTGCTGGTAATCCACAATAGATTCAACATTCAGCAACACAAATCAAAGACACGATTCTTTGTTGTTGCTGTGTGCCATCAAATCAGAACCAACCCTCCAGCGGGTTTTTAGAGACAGTTAACTGCACAGATTATTTATCTTTCTCTCTTGGAGCAACAGGTGGATTCAAACTGCATACTTTTGGGTTGCCAGCTCAACTCCTTACCACTAAGCTACCAGAGCTCCCTAAATTCTTCTTCTTCTTTGTTGTTTGCCCTCGAGTCGGAACGGACTCATAGCTGACCCTCTAGCAGGTTTTCAGCGGTTGTAAACAGCATGAGAGGAGATCGCCCAGCCTTCTCCTGCAGAGCAGCTGGTGGGTTTGAACTGCGTGCCTTTGGGATTGCAGCGCAGCTTCTTACCACTAGGCCACCAGGCACGACATGATATGACTGAATAATACTCTGACTTAGATCCGCCCCTTAGTCCTCATAGTGACATCCTTACTCTTTATCACTTAAAACTCCATTCTACAGATAAGAAGACTGAGGTTTAGAGACGTTTTCCTGGATTCTGAGTTGGGAGGGAGGAGATGGTACCAGAAAGTTGGAGCTAGGGTTTGGGGCTCCTCACCCCACAAACCCACCTCAGGATGAGGAGGAACTCCTCTCTCAAGGCCCCACTAGCTCCCAGTCCCGCCTCTCCTCAACCTTGAGTCAGCAGTGACGAGGGGCTGGTGACATCAGCAGACAGGCAGCAGCAGGCAGCTTGCAGGCATGGGAAGGTCCCTGCTCCTCCTGGGTCTGGAGAGGGTTGGAGGAGAGCTGGGATGAGGGGAAACTGAGGCCCGGGGCACTTCCTTTTACCTGGATTCACATCAGCACGCCTGTGAGAAGCAGCTAAAACCCCAGTGATGTGGGCAGGCCTCTTCTGAGTGGCAAGGAGCAAGGCTGTCACTGTGAAGACTAATGTGCACTGTTAGATGTTCCACACACATGCGAGAATTGGGCAGCGAGAGGGGAAGACTGAAAAATAATAGCTCCTTTTGAACTGAGGTGATGGCCACGAAAATTGTCCATCCTCTGGACTGTCAGAAGAACAAGCTCACTTGGAAGAAGTGCAGTCAGGTGCTCCCTAGAATCAAGAGTAGAGAGACTTGGGCTCACAGACTTTGGGCATGTTGTCTGGAGGGTCCAGTCCTCAGAGAAAGGGCATCAAGGTGGGAGGAGAAGCTCAGCTGACAGATGATGACCCTCGAGGAGACAAGGTGACACCGCGTCTGCAGCAGCGGGTACGGACAGAGGACGACCCTCACGGAGACCAGCTGACCGCGTCTGCAGCAGTGGTACAGTGCCAGGCGGGGCTGTGTCCCAGGTACACCAGCGCCATGGGGTGACTCAATGGCACCTGACCACAACTGCGTGGGCTGGCAGGAGTTGCAAACACCTGGCCTCCCTGGTGCCGGTCACATGCTTCCAGGTCTAGAAACCAATCCTGCTGGCCACCTGGTGGCCACCACCACAGCCAGTGCCAGACAGCCTGTTTTGGTCCTGAAGGCTGACGACTCCCAACAGGCTGACGAAAGCCAGCTGTCCTCCCAGCGGCCACAGGGCGGGTGGACACCAGGGGAGAGGCTGGCCTTGTCTGGCACTGAGGCTGCCTGGAGGCCTGGAAGGCTCCACGCCACTCCCACCCGGCTCCACAGCGCCTTCCAGAAGGTTCCCGATGAGGTTATGCGGCTCAGGGAGGTGGGGACACCAGCCAGGCCACAAGGGGAGCTGAAGTCTCACTGCTGGGCCCCCCGCTGGCCTGCAGCCCCCACAGAGACTTTAGCCCCCCACATTACTGCTCTGCCAAGATGTCACGACCAGGCACAGAAGGGCAGAGCTGGTGGCCGGAGACAGAGCCAACTCAGTGGCCCCACTCAGCCCCTGCACTTCCCAGACCTCTGGCCAAGGCTTCCTGGTGGTGGAAAGGATCGAAGCTCCTGGCCTTCTGTGGCTAAAGACAGGAATGGCTGTGGGAGGGGACAGCCCTCTGGCCAGGCCATGAAGCCTCTGGTCAGCCTGTCCCTCTCCGCCCCTCGGGCGGCACAGAGCTCTTCCCGGTCAGGCTGGCGCCTCTCTCTTCAGGCTGAGGGAAAGAAAAGGGCACCCTATGAGGAGAGGCCTGCGAGGCCACTGGGCAGAAGTGGTCAGCTCCCATCAACGGCCCTGGTGCGGGAGCAGGGTCCACCCCCCCCCAAGTGTGGTCAAGCAGGATCTGGGCCCTGAGGTGGTCTGAGCCTGCAGGACTGGGTCACGGTGAGGAAGTGGACACTGGTGGACTCTGTCGGAGTTGGCAGTGACCCAGGACCACTGCCCACTGGTGGGCTGGCCTCGATTTCCGCAGACCCGAGGGGGGCCGGAAGGCGCCCAGATCCGCACCCAGAAGCAGTGCTCAGGCGATTTCAGGTCGGGGGGGACTGCGTGCCTCGCCCCCGCGCCTGCGTGCAGATGCGCCAGGCTGGTCAGAGCCGGGATTCCAGCCAGACTCCGCGCTGGCCCGGAGTGACCCCGCGCCTCCGCCTCCTTCCCCGACAAAGGCGAGGCCGCCCTGCGCGCCCGGGGCTGCTGCCCTCTGCTGCCCCCTGCTGACCGCGGCCACGCGCGGCCGCGCTGGCCAGAGCCTCTGGCACCCACGGCACTGAGGTCCCCACGGACACGCACCCACAGGGCTGGGGCCTCCACGGGACACGTACCCACAGCACTGGGCCCCCCATGAGACACACACGCACAGCCCTGGGGCCTCCACGGGACATGCACCCACAGGACATGCACCCGCAGTGCTGGGGCCCCCACGGGACACACACCCACAGGACACACACCCATAGTGTTGGGGCACTAGCCGGCCACAGGCTTCGTCCTCTGAGGTGTGTTCTCTGCACAGATGGGGTCTGCCTGCTGACATCAGAGAGACACAGCTGTCCCTGCTCCACACACGGTCTCATGGTTCCCGAGGCCGATGACTGCCGATCAGGGCTCTGTGGGAACCCCAGGCACTTACCCAGTGGTCTTTGGAGCATGGGCTGGCCAGGGTCTTCTCAGTTTTCTAAGGAGGCAGCATCTGCCAGCCACTCACAGGTCTGGGCTCCCCACTCCCCAGCACCCCAGCATGGCCCCATCCAACTACCTGAGCTGGTACCCCAACTCTGCTCATCTCCACATGTATTCCTGTCTCTCACTGTCCACGTGGTTTCCTTAACATCACTCCTTCCCTGCCTGGACCCCAAAGAAACTCCACTCTGCCCTCTGGGACCGCCCTGTGCTCCTGAAGTCTTCCACATCTGGTCCCCACCTTGTTCATGCCTGCACTCTCGTTGACACCCACCCTCCCAGGGCGCTCACAGTGCCAGGAGCTACAGCTAGTCCCCCCACAAAGTTCTACAGGCTGCAAGGGGGCAGTAATGTCCACAGGTCCCAGGACAAGAGGGGCTGACCTGGAGCTGGACTGTCCAGCATCCTGTCTCCCTGCACTGTGGGAGGAACTGAGTTGAGGGGCTGCAGCCACCCCCACCGTGGCCACCCTCACTGTGGCCTTGTGTGGCCTCCTGCCTCCAGGAGCAGCCTGACCACAGGGGGCCTGGGGACAGGACTGTGATGTTTACTCAGCTGTCTGAGCTGGTGCCACACCCGGGGGACAGGGACGGGGGTGAGGGGGGCTTGGAGGTTAGAGTCCACAGCCCTGGCCCCAGCAGGCATGCTCTTGGTGGTGGTCTTCTCAGAGCAGGGCTCTGCTGGTCTTCGGGGCACATCACCACGGCGAAGCCAGCTGCTATGGGGACCTCAAAGTCAGCTACCACCTCCCAGAGTACACTGCCCCCTGCAGCACCTTTCCTTTTTTAAAATTTATTTTCTTTTTTATTTTTTTTGTGTGTACCATCAATCAGATCTGACTGGTATAGGAGGAGATTGCCCCTCCTTCTCTAGCAGAGCTTCTGGTGGATTTGAACCGTGTACCTCTGGAATTGTAGCATCTTTCCTTTTTTTCCCCCCATTAATTTCAATGAACATCTACAGAGATTTTTGGACTTCATTCATTGTTGCACTTTTCTTCCCGCCCAGCCCTCCCCACCCCCAGTTCTCCTTGAAAAGCAAAACTCCTTCATTGGTACACAATCCCCCCGCACATCCCCACCCTCACTACCACCCCGAGTATACTTCACTCTGCAACCCTCATTCTGGACTCCTTTCCTTTTAAAGAAATAGATTTAATAGTTTAAAGCGGAGTTCAGTTTCAAGTATATTGTGCAGAAAGTATAAAGCATTCCCCTTGACACCCCTCATCCCAGTCTCGTTCACAGTAACATTCTTTTTTTTTTTTTTCACAGTAACATTCTGTGTTAGTGATGCTGTGTGTTAAGTGTTGGGCTGCTTCATAAATGAAAGGTCAAGGTTCAAACCCACCAGCTGCTTTGCAGGAGGAAGATGGGCTGGCTTACAGCCTCGGGTATCAGTGAGGGGTGTCTGGAGCTGGAGCTGACTTTATGGGGAGTGGATGTGCTGACATGAGCTATTTACTACAACTGATAATTAATAATTTTTAAAAATCTAAAAACAAACCCACCATTGCAGGACAGGACAGTGAAGGCTGAGGGGAGCAGCTGAGCCCTCACCAGACTGATACATTGTTACTCGGGTCTTAGGACACCAGGAACCCTCTGGCACAGAGGCTTCTGGCTAAAAGCTGGTGATTCCAGTCCACAAGTGCCTCTGTGGGAGAGACAGACATGGAGCTACCTGCACGGACTATTCTGGATGGATTGTAGCCTAGGAACCAGGCGTGGCAGTCCTGTTCAGTCACACGGGGCCACCATGAGATGAAATCAACAACTAACACCAGCCCCAATGCCACGGATCGCTTCTGACTCGATGGCCCCAGAGGACAGAGTAGAACTGCCCCCCAGGGCAGCCACAGCCACTCTTTTCATGGGACCTGACTGCTGCGTCCTTCTCCTGCTCGGGGGATCAAACTGCCCACCTTCCAGTTAGTGCTGGCTGTGATGCTGTACGTGCAGCCCCCCTTGTAGCCCCCACACCACAAAGGTGCATGTCCCTCCTTCCTGGGTGGATGGGTGCTGTTCGGGGCCAGCCCTACCCCAGGACACTGGGCAGAAGCAGCCTTGACAGAGCCCAGGAGGTACCGCACCAGCATCAAGGAGCTCAGGCCCAGAGCATCACGTGTCCCTGCTGTCCACACTCATTGGCCAGGGTTGATCACATGGCTCTGCACAGCCTAGAAACCAGGAAGTGAGTCTCCCCACCTTTGACAGGGAATCTGAGTGCAGGGCAGGGCGTGGAGCGCCTTGCACCACCACGCACGTGAGTCCGTGAGAGACTGCCCACTACCCACCGGCCTCACAGTGCACAGCTGGGCTCATGGGGACTACTGACCAGTTAGTGGATGTTGTGTCCTTGCTTTCCCCAGAAGCAGGAGGCTTAGGAGGCCGGGGTGCAGGGAGCTGGAGGGAAGGTATAAGTGGGGTCACCAGCACAGCTTGTAGGGACACCGAGTTGCTTTCTGTTAAAGGGGACAGAAATCCCCGGGTCTGTGACAGCTGAACAGTATGTGGTTGACCACCGTCAGGTCGATTCTGACGCTTGCCGGCGTGGAGCCGTCATGACCCGTTTGGGTCGAGGGTCTGCCTATCTTCAAAAACCCTGTCCTTGACCCGGCACAATGTCCTGCAGGAACTGGTCCCATCTGATAAAACGGTCGGAGCGTGTGAGATGAGGTCTCGCGGGCCTGCCTCGGGGTGGGCTTCCTCCAGGACAGACTGTTCTCCTGGCCTTGAGTGGGGGACCATGGGCGCTCCCCACCAACGCCACCACTGCCTCGACTGGCCTCCTCACTGCTTGTCCAGCTCTGGCTGCGCGTGAGGTGACCAGAGGTACCAGGCCTGGGTCAGGCACACCTACGTCTTCAAAACGGGCATCCTTGATCTTTGGTGGCAGGTTGGACCCTTGTTCCCACGACGCTGCCTGCGGGTGCAAGTGACGTGTGGTCTGGTCTTTTCAGTTGATGATGTTCTTCATTGGTCAAGTTGCGAGGATTTTCTTTCCTTGCGCTGTGGTTCAGGAAGCAACCAACATGATGAATGTCACTGACTTGCAAATGTTTTGTTACCTATATTGACATTGATATTAGTCATGGTCACGGATTGAATTGTGTCCCTGAAACCTGCGTGTGTAATGATGTCAGACTCTTCTCGTGTGGTTTACTGCCCCTGAAAGGCGCTCGGAGGGTCAGCTGTGAGAAGGTTCCCACTCAGTGGCCTCTAACAGCAGTGATACCGTGTGGAAATGGCGTGACAACCCTGCCCTCCATTACCTGCGAGGTCAGTAGATTGTAAAAGGTTTCGGAGTGAGATGCACCGCCCTCAACCCCATTACAGCCGTGATCTGATGGAGCAAGTTCCCTGGGGTGTGTCCTGCGCCATCTTTTGTCTCGAGAGAGAGGAAAGCAGAGAACAAGTGAGCAGAGAAGGGGGTGCTCACCCCACCGTACAGAGCATTACCAGGCCCAGCGTTGAGGAGCCCCAGACACAGGGAAGGCCAAGGCACCCAGAGCCCTCCTGTGACCTGAGAAAACAAGGACCTTCCTCCAGAACTCACAAAAAGCCTTTCCCAGAGGAAAGGCCCTTGAACTGTGAGAGAACACATCTGTTAAAGCCACCCACTTGTGGTATCTGTTACATTGTTACAACAACAAGAGTGAACCAAGGCAGGGTGCCAGCCAGGAGAAGGGTGGTGGGCTGGGGTGCTCAATCTCCACAGACCCACACACCCCTCCGCAGTCCACCTCCCGCTGCGTCCCCGACCCTGGCTGACCTCAGGACAGGCGTGGTGGCCCCTCACTGGCCACCCGCTGGCTGGGCGTCTCGGTCCAGCAGGCCCTTGGCCGGTAGGGCGGCTTCCGCCCGCCTCTGGGCGGACAATGTGCTGGCCTGGGAGGATGCTGGACCTGAGCCAGAGCTTCCCTCCCCCAGCTGCACAGGAAGCCGGGCCTCAGAGGACAGTGTGTCCTCAAGTGAACCTCGTCCAGTCTCAGTCACTTAGGGCACTGGATGACTGGAGGCCCCTCCCTTTGGAGTCGCTGGTCACTGTGGGGGTGCATTGCCATCCCCGGCCACCCTGCTCTCAGCTCTGTTGTTGGTATGCTGATTCCTCTGTGCCCCAGGGCCTTTGCACGCCACCCACAGTGATTCCTTTCTCCCCCAGGCCCAGGCTCTCTGCTCCAACAACTTCCCACATCAGCTTTGAACCAGCGTCCATCCTGGTTTGGAGATCTTGTTTGTGTACTGCGTGTCCTCCTTTGCCTCACCCCCAGCACAGGCCCCAGGTCTGCTGGGCCCACTACCTCAGTCTTGCTGTGTCTAGTGGTAGGGGGAGCAGTTCTTGCCACCAACCACATCTTGGATTGTCAAGTGACTGTATCCCAGCCTGGGTCCGAAGTCACCTCTTGAGGTCAAAACCATTAACAAGCCCCTTCCTCAGTGACCCGTGGGCTGGCGCTGGCCTGTTTGAGGCAAGGGCCTCTGAGAGGGGGCCTGAGTGCAGAGGCCAGAGGCTGAGAGTCCACCCAAGCCAATGACCAGCTTCGCCTCTGGACTTCAGACCTCCCACCCAGACTTCCTCAGGCAAAACAGTCCACTCAGGGCCAGGCACACATCTGACCCTCTGTCAGCAGTGCTCTGCACCGTCCAGAAAGCCCTCGCCACTCCTCAGACCTCAGCCCAGGTCACTGCCTCCAGGAAACCCTCTGTGATCCACCTGCGCTCAATCCCCTGGAGCCCTGGACCTTCCTGGCTGACTCCTGTTGTCCTGTGGCCATTCCTGCTGTTGGTTTAGGAGAAAGTGTCCCATGTTTTACTAGTTTTGGGTCCTCACAGCCTCTTAGCACACAGCCTGCCATGCAGGAACCAGCTCCCATGGAGTTGGGCCACCCTTGGTGCCCCTGTGTGTGAGAGAAGAGAACTGCGCGTCGTGGGGTCTTGGTGACTGGGAGATCTCCAGGCCTTTCCTCCAAGGCACCCTGTTCGGACTCACCTCCACCTGTTGGTTAAGAGCCAAGCATGTTGGCTGTGGTGCCTCTGGTCGACTCCGGCATAGATCAGGCCCTCAGAAGACTCTGCTGAGTGAGGGAGTCATGATGGCGTGGATAAGAGGGCTGTGGAAGTGTGAGTACGTGTGTGTGTGTGTGTGTGTGTGTGTGTGTGTGTGTGTGTGTGTGTGTGTGTGTGTGTGTGTGTGTGTGTGTGTGTGTGTGTGTGTGTGACTGTGTAGGAGTCGTGCAGTGGCTGTGAGGGGTGCGGTGGTATGCTCCCTGTATACTGGAGTTCTGCTGGTAGGGGTGTGTGTGTGTGTGTGTTGGTGTGTCAGTGTGAGTACGTGTGTGTGTGTGTGTGTGTGTGTGTGTGTGTGTCCAGGTGTGTGAGTGGGGGGGGCTCTACGGGGGGTGGGGGGCCGTTGTGTGTATCTGTGTGAGAAAGATTAAGAGTGTGTGTATGAGTGTGTATTTAGGTGTGTGATGGTGGATATATGTGTTTGTAAGCGTGTGTTTGTGTGTGTGTGGTCTGTGAGAGATTCTGAGTTCATGAGTGGAAGTGTATATATGAGTGTATATGTTTAGGTGTATGTATGGTGACAGTGGATCTGTATGGGTGTAGAGTGGTGGTTCTGTGTGCATATGTTTGTGAAAGATAGAAAGGTTATGAGTGGACTTTATGAGGAGGAATGTGGGGTCAGGACTGGAGGTAGACTCATCAACAACCTACGTTAGGCAGGTGACACAATCTCACAGAAACAAGAGAACCTAAAGCACTTGCTGCAGAAGATCAAGGACTATAGTCTTCAATATGGATTGAAGCTCAGCACCAAGAAGAAAAAGATTCTCATCACTGGGCCAATTGGCAGCACATGATAGAGGTTGTTAACATTTTCGGCTTCCTCGGTTTCCACAATCAACGTTCTTGACACCAGCAGTCAGGAAATCAAAAGACAATGCTGTCAGGGACCTCTCTAAAGTGCTAAAGAACAATGATGTTTGTGTAGAGACTAAGGTGCACCTGATTTAGGCCATGGTATTCACAATTATTTGCAACGCATCAGAGAGTTGGACAGTGACTAATGATGACAGAAGAATCAATGCTTTTGAGTCATGGTCCTGGAGAAGCGTTTTGAACAAAGTATGGACTGCTAAGGGAACAAACATCTAGCAAGTCTTCGAGCAAAAAGAAAGGCACAAGCGCCCCAGCGTTTCATACTTGCCTCTCTTCAAGATGCAAGAAGCCACATACTCTGAGATTCGTGAGACACTCACCCTTATCCTGCAGGTGTGGCCAGACATTTCAGCATTTTACCATTCTGGCATGCCCAAATGCTGGCAAACTCTGGTAATGTTCCTTACTGTTGGTTAATGTCATTAACAACAATGTCTAATCAACTCTCACTCTGAGTCCCTTCACCAACTCCTCCGTCTGGGAATCATCACTCCCCCCTCTCTCCCTCCCCATCCCTGTTTGCACCTCCTGCCCATGGGAGCTCCGGTGGTATGTTCCATGGGGAGGTGCACTGCTAACTAACTCAAAGCCCTCACCTTCCTGGGAGTTTGATCATCTCTCATGTGATTTATGGTCCCAGAAGACCCACTGAGAGGGTCCTTTCCAGCCTGGTCCTGGCGCTGTGGTCCCCACAAAGAAGGGTGCTGAGAAGGGTGATTGTTCCATCAATGAAGCAGTGACCAGAGAGGACACCGTCAGCATTCACAAGCGCATCCATGGAGTGGGCTGTAAGAAGCGTGCCCCCCAGGCACTCAAGGAGATCCGGAAATTTGCCACGAAGGAGATGGGACACCAGATGTTCGCACTGACACCAGGCGTAACAAAGCCTTCTGGGCCAAAGGACTGAGACTGTCTCACACCACATCATTGTCCAGAAAACATAACAAGGACGAAGATTCCCCAAACAGGCTGTCTACACTTGTGACCCATGGACCTGTCACCACTTTCAAAAATCTACAGATCATCAGTGTGGATGAAAACGAATAGCTGATTCTCAAATAAAGTTACAAAACTATAAAAAAAATACACCAAAAACCTCACTGAGGAGCCGGCTCTGACTTTGTGTCCATTTTACCAAGTGTGGCATCTTCACCAGGACGAGTCTCACCTGACGGCAGGTTCAAAGGAAGTGACCAAGGCCCACCATTCTCACTGCCCTTTAAGCATTCTGTCCGGCAGCTCCTGAGACAGATTTGCTCATTCTTCTGGCAGGTCCAGGTGGGCTCATTAGGGGGACTGATGGGCTTGGACACTCAGGGTACAGCTCTTTGATCAAAGCAGCCTCCATGCTGCTCTGCTGGTAAGTGGCCAGAGGCGCCCCTCCGTACTACCATGCCTGCCGCCCAAAGCCCCAGGAAGTCCCGCCGTCCTGGGCCGCTGCCACCACTGCTCTCTCTGCCTCCTCGACTGAGGGGGTCCCCAGCCCCAGGACCCTGGCTCCAAAGGATGCTCTCTGCTCCCATCCTTGCGTCTTGGTGGTCTTGAGGGTCTCCCTTTCCACCTCTGGGATGACCCATTTTCAACCTAGCAGGATGGCAAACTGACCAATTCCTATTTAGGACTTCATACACCTTTTTCACATGCCTCCTCCCCCCATCGCACAGGGTGCCACACATCTTGTTTACATTATTAACACACTGGCCAATCCCCTTGGTGGGCCATGAGCACCTCATTTGCATAATTCCACCCAGAATGACAAAGATTATGGCTGCTGGTGGTGGTGCCCTTGAACCTCATGAACTAAAAGGAGAAACCTGGCCCCATCCGCATCTCCCCCCCCCCGCCCCCCACCCCGGGGTTGGAAGGGTCGTGTTGAATAACTCCCTGTGTCGACCTGGACATGAGAGCCCTGGGGCCTTAGGGTCTGTAGGAAGTGGTGGCAAGCCCAGAGGTGGCACCTCTCGCGGATCGAACCCAACAGCAGCTCTGAGTGAAAAACACGGGGCCATCCCTTCCCATGTGCTTTACAGCCTCTGAAAACCCGCTGGAGGGTCAGCTAGGAGTGGGTAGATGGCCATGAGTGAGTGAGCCCCTGGACATGAGGGAGGGGGAGGCCTGTGGGAAGTGAGGTCTGGGAAGCTGTTGCTACATGGTAGGGCACCGTGGACAGGTGGCCATGTCACACCGTGGTCACCTGATGGGAATCTGCCCCAGGCCGTGGACCTGCACCAGCTCCCAGAGGGTACAGCACTGTGGTGAGGTGGCCTCACAGTGGAGCTGGGCCATGGACAGTGACCCTCAGAGACCAGGACCAAGGATCCCCCAACCTGGCCCCCAGCTCCAGGCACAGCCCTGTGATGGCGCCTGGCTGGGGCTGCTGTCAGCCTGTCTGCATTTTAACTCCAGTGGGGTGGTCTGGAGTCTGCACCCCAAAATCCTCATTGTTGCTGTTGACTGCAGTCTTGCCGGCCGACTCGGTGACCCCATCCACAAAATAGCAGAAGGCTTCCCCACGCTGCACCATCCCACCATCCGCTGTGGCTGTGGACTGCTGGCCTCCAGGAGGAGATGGCCAGTCCACTTGCCTGATCCTCGGCCTGGAAGCTCCATGGATAGCTGGCCAGCACAGCAGCACACAGGCGTCCACTGATGACAGTAATGGCTGTGCTTGAGAGGCATTGGCTGGGAATCTACCCTGGCTCTCCCGCATGGAAGTAGGAATTCTACCCCTGAACCACCTGTGCCCCACCCTGCCCCGTGGGGTCCTCCGATTAAACACTCACACCATCGCCTACATGGGCTGGCAGAGGCCTGAGCACCACATCCCAGCGGCCCCTTGGTCCACAGCATGCCCTTGGCAGCCCTCCAGGCAGGCACATCGGGGACACCGAGGCACAGACACATGGTGACTTTCCCGGGTCTCACATCCTCCTGGAAGCTCTCCTGAGTCTGTGGTTGAGCCTCCAGGGTCCAAGATCAAACTCATGGCTGTCAAGTTGGTTCCACTCAACAGGACCCCACAATGAGCTTCTGAAGAGGCTGTAAGAGCTAACGGGTGAAGACTGCCCACCCTCCTCCTGCAGGGGAGCTGAGGGGTTTGAACCCCTGGAGATGCAGAGCAAGAGATGGAGACATCACCAGAGCTGCTTCCAGGGGTCCTGATCCGCTCCGCTGTCTGTCCCAGGAGACTGGACCTCCTGACCAGTGCGTGGGCAGACTGCGTTCTTTTTCCTGGTGCAAAGTGCCCTCTGGTGGATATTCTTGGGCATTGCAAAGGACTCTAGAACTTGGCCTTACTCCCAAGGTCAAGGTCATACTGAAGGGTACAAGCGGTGAACTGGCTTGAAAGAGAGAACGGCCCTGTGAATCTAGGGCCTGGAGTGGGTACACTGGGCAGAGGAGTGCAGGGTCAATGACCTCAGAGGTCAGAAAAGGAGGTGCCCTCTCAGGCCAAGAGGGTCTCACCAGGCATCGCACACCAGAACTGTTCCTGGAGCTCCATGCTGGGCAACTGGTCCTTCACTACCATCTGCCTGGCCTCTTCTTATGCCAGCTCCTTGGTCAGGAAGACTCACTCTTCAGGACTCAGCAACAGCGACCCTCCTCCAGGAAGTCCTCTCTGAACACACCTCCTAAGAGACCTGCTATCCTGGGTTCCTTCCCCATGGCCTTTCCCTGGGTTTTAGTGTCCCGTCCTGTGGTCTGCCCTGCCATTTGGGACTCCTGATCCTCCTGCTGCCCATAGCACTCACGGGCAAACCCTTCTGTGTCCCGTAACGGAGGACTCCATGCTCCAGTGAGCCTCCAGCTCACCCTTCCATCTCTGCTGGGATGGGACAGCAGGTCCCAACTTGCTCCTCACCCAGTGTCTCCCTCACACCAGACTTGTGTCCTGGGCCCAGGAAGGATGGTGGGAGCCTCTGGCTACACCTGTTTCTCTGTGGCTGATACAAATTTGACCAAAAAAGGCCTTTCTCCAGCTGAGAGACATGTGGCTGACTAGCCCTGCCCTTGACCAATGTGCATCTCAAAATACTTGTCAACAATCCAGGCCCAGACACCAGTGCTGGCGATGGCAGTGACAGGCAGCTGTGTCTGCAGGACTTCAGACCCAGAAGAGGAAAAGGAGATACTTCCTGAAGAAGATCAAAGGGTATACAGCCTTCAATATGGATTACAACCCAGCATCCAGAAAACACACATCCTCACCACTGGGCCAACAGGCAAGATGATAAATGGAGAGAAGACTGAAGTTGTCAAAGATTTTATTTTACTTGGCTCCACTATCAAGCACCGTGCAAGCAGCAGTCAAGAAATCAAAAGATACATTGCACAGGAAAATCTGGCACCAAAGGATCTCCTTAAAATGTTGCAGAGCAAGGATACCACTTTGAAAACTAGGGTGCACCTGATCAAAGCCATGATATTTTTAGTAGTTCAATATGTGAAAATAGGACAATAAATAAAATTGGATAATTGATGTCTTTGGATTGTCACATTGCAAAGAATGTTGCCTTTATCATGGACTGCCAAAAGAACTAATAAATTGTTTCAGAAGAAATATAACCAAAGTGCTCCTTACAGGCGAGGTCCGTGTGGCTGTGTCTCATGCACTTTGGGCCTGCTGAGCAGAAGCTGGTCTCCGGAGAATATCGTGCTTAGAGAAGCAGAGGCTTCAGCGCAAGAGGGGGAGCCCCACAGGGAGATGACTGACATGATGACTCAGCAGTGTGCAGAGATTGTGAGGATGGCGCGGGGTGGGGAAGGAATTTGCTGTTCTGCATGTGGTCACTATGGATGGGAGCTCACTGGACTACACCTAACAACAACGGAGGTCAGTCCATGCCCACCCACTGCCCTGGTTCGAATCACACATACTCCCATCTCCTGGGACTGAGGCTGGTTGCCTCCTGGCCCTGTTTGGTGAGAAGAGCCCAGCTGAGATGTTGTTAGGTGCCATTGAGTCAAGTATGACACATAGTGACTCTATGAACAGAAAATCTGAACCCTGTTCTATCCTGCACCATCCTCACACTTCCTGACACACAAGAGCCCATTGCAGCAGTCACTGTGTCAGTCTGTCTGGTTGAGGGTCTTCCGCTCCTTCGCTGACCCTGAACCCTTCCCAGCATCATGTCCTTCTCCAAGGAATAGCACCTCCTAGCAACATGCCCAAAGTGTGTGAGGCAAAGCCTCATCATCTTTGCCTCCAAAGGGCATTCTGGCTGCACCCTCTCCAAGACATATTTGTTTGTTCTTGGCAGTCCATGGGATGGCCAGTGCTTTTCTTCAACACCACAGCTCAAAGGCTTCTTCTTCTGTCATCCTTATTCAGTGTCCAGATCTTAGATGCATATTAAGTGATTGGATAGACTATGGTCTGAATCAGATGCACCTTAGTCCTCAAACTGACATCATTGCTCCTCAATAATTTTCAGAGGTCCCTAACTGCATATTTTCCTAGGGCAAGGCATCTCCTCATTTCCTGTCTGGTGGAAGTGTGTTAATTGTGGATTCAAGCAAGATGAAGCTGTTGACAGTTTCAATCTTTTCTTCATCATGATGTTGACTGTTGGTTCAGTGGTGAGAATCTTTGTTTTCTTGACATTGAGATGCAATCCATACCGAAGGCTGCATTCCTTGCTCTTTTGCAACAAATGCCTCAAATCCTCAGTTTCAGCAAGTAAGGTTGTGTCATTTGCATAACACAGGTTATTGATAAATTTTCCTCCAATCCTGATACCACACTCCTTTTCATAGAGTTCAGTTTCTCAGATCATTTGCTCAGTATATAGATTGAAAAGGTATGAAGAGAGAATAGAACCCTGATGCACTCCCTTTTCAGTTCTACACCAGGCAGTGTTCCCCTGCTCTGTTCGCAAAACAGACTCTTGGTCCAAGTATAGGTTCGACATGAGCACAATCAAGTGCTCTGGGACTTCCATTCTTCTCAAGGTCAGCCACAACTCATTATGATCCACATAGTCAATACCTTTGCATAGCCAATAAAGCACAAGTAGACATTCTTCTGAGATTCTTTACCTCCAACCAGGATCCATCTGACACCAGCGTTGTTGTCCCTGGTGCCACAACTTCTTCTAAATCCTGCTTGAACTTCTGGACGTTCCATATCTATGTACTGTTCTAGCTGGTTTTGAATGATCTTCAGCAGAATTTTGCTTGCATGTGATAGTAATGCTATTGTTTGATAGTTTTCACATTCAGCTGGATCACCTGAAAGGCTTTTACCAGCCTAAAAGCCAGAGTTAGAGGGTGCCTGGCTGAACCATCCCCACCTGGCTGATTGCTCAGAGGGAACATGTCTGTGTGGAATTGTGTTCCTCAGCCTGGCTGGGCCGTGGTTCCCCTTGGTTTGGCCGCTATGTGGTGACGTACGTTATGCCTTCATTCCTCAGAAGCTGAGAAGCCAAGTGAACGTGACACCTTTACTCAGCCCAGGTATCATCCCAGAGCGCTTTCCCTGGACCAACAACCCTACCAGCTTCTGTCTCATAAGTGGTAAAAAGTCAGAACTGAGCAGATAGGGACAGAGGTCTGCTACCAAGAAAAAAGAACCAGGAGCAGAACTTGTCCTTGGGTTCCTGCAACAGGAAACTTCCGGAACCAGGAGACACACACAAAGAAGGGTACTCCCTCGGGTTAGCACCATGAGTTCAGACTTCCAGCTTCCTGATCAGTGAGAGGAGAAAGTGAGGTCTACCAAAACCACCCACTGTGATATGTCTGCCACAGCAGCACTGGAGGACTGAGACGGTGCACTGTGGTGTGTGTGACAGCAGCACTGGAGGACTGAGACGGCGCACTGTGGTGTCTCTGTGATGGCAGCACTGGGTGACTGAGACAGTGCCCTGTGGAGTCTGTGACAGCAGCACTGGGTGACTGAGACAGTGCACTGTGGTGT
>NW_006399814.1:7101322-7106168 GCF_000299155.1 Elephantulus edwardii
TGTGACAGCAGCACTGGGTGACTGAGACAGTGCACTATGGTGTCTCTGTGACAGCAGCACTGGATGACAGACAGTGCACTGTGGTGTGTCTGTGACAGCAGCACTGGGTGACTGAGACAGTGTACTGTGGTGTCTGTGACAGCAACACTGGGTGACTGAGACAGTGAACTGTGGTGTCTCTGTGACAACAGTACTGGGTGACAGACAGTGCACTGTGGTATCTGTGACAGCAGCACTGGGTGACTGAGACAGTGTATTGTGTGTCTGTGACAGTAGCACATGGTGACAGAGACAGTGCACTGTAGTGTCTCTGGTGGCTTAGTTGTGAGGAATTGCACTGCTAATGCAAAGGTGTGGTGTTTGAATCTACCAGCTGCTCCACAGGAAATAGGCAGTCTCCCCTGTGCAATCTACCGCCTCTGAAAACCCACCAGAGGGTCAGTTATAAGTCCATTCCTATTTGATGGTACACAACCACAGCAACAGTATCACTAACGGATGACGGAGAATGTTCTGTGCTGTGTGTATCTCTCTTATGGAAGAACTAGAAAGCTGAGATAGAGGGGGACAGTCCAGGGCAGAGGGCTCCACAGACTCAAAGAGGGGAGTAGGACTGAGCACCTGGCATAGCAGACTTGGAGGCCAGGAGAAGGGCACGCTAGGAGGACACATTTTCCCAGAGCCTGGATTCTACCCTGGGCAGCGGCTGGGTCTCCTCACTGCCTACTCCTCTTGGGCTCTCTTTCAGAAGCCCTAATGCCCACCTAAAGGACAATGATGGGGACAGCATTGTCACCCCCGTGTTGCCTCCCTCTGGTAAGGAGCCCCATCCACCCAGAGCAGCATCACTGAGCCAAGCAACCTCACCGTGCAACCCAAACTCAAACTCACTGCCCTCAAGCTCATTCTAACTCAGGACAGGCCTCCATAGCACTTCTGAGGCCTTGATCCTTAAGAGAGAAGTCTGCCTTGCTTTCCCTCAAGGAGCAGCTGGTGGACTTGAACCACTGACCTTTTCATGATCTGCACAGCACATAACACACTAGGCCACCCATTTCCTCTGCAGGCAGAGCTCAGAGATACTCGGTTCCAGAGCAGAGAAATGAGAACAGCGGTGTCCCCGCATGTGCTGACGCCACGGCCACTGTCCTGAGGGCTGCTGGGCGTGCACAGCATGATGGGAAGTGCAGTGCTGTGACCATGACCCACATGTGACATGACAGGAGCCCAGTGCCGGGAATGGCACCAGGATGTGCTCGAAGCAGGGTGGCTGCCGTCTCTGTGTTTGTAAAAATGCAGCACCTGCCATTCGCGTCCAAGCTCAGCTGGTTCTGCACAATCGTCGGCTTGAACTTGTTGTGTGTAATGGGCTCCATGAGGTGGGCACCATCTCCCGCATGTGGATGCCAGGGCTCCCAGTGGCCAGGCCCAGAGCCCTGACCATCCTGACTCCCACATCACTCTCACATGCCCCCACCCCTCTGCAGTGCCCCCACCCCTCTACAGTGTCCCCACCTCCACCCCTCTGCAGTGCCCCCCTCTACAATGCCCTACCCCTGTGCAATGTCCCCACCTCTTTGCAGTGTCCCCACCCCCACCCACCCCTCTGAACTGACTGAACCCTCACCCCTCTGTAGTACCCCATCCCTCTGCACTTCCCCCACTCCTTTGCAATAACCCCACCCCCACCCCTCTGCAGTGTCCTTACTCCACCCCTCGGCACTGACCCCGCCCCTCTGCAGTGTCCAGGGCCATATAGGCCTTGCAGAGGCCACAAACCTGTGAAGTGTCCTGAAGCCCCATGTCATTGGGCCTCAGTGTCCCCTTTTCTGAGGGTTCTAAGCTAGGAAATGGCTCTTCTGGGGTTCCCTGGGGGGGACATGGAGACCCTGGGGCCAATCAGTGAGCCATGGCCAGCCGGCCAACCAGCTCTTAGCTCTCCTGTCTGCCTTTCAGGTACCTCCCAGGGGAGAGAGGTACCGCAGGCAGGGGAGAACAGACCTCATCCCTTCATTCATCCATCCATTGTCATCTGGGGGATGAGTCCTGGAGGATGTCCATTTCACAGCTTAGCAAATCAAGGCCTGAATCTTCCCAGGTAGAAAGGCGTCTACCGGGCCTGGTCTGGAGCCTGTCCTGACAGCTGGACACTGCCACCTGGTGGCCACTGTGGGTTCTCGGGTGGAAGTGAGGAGGGCGGGCCAGGGCGCCGCTCTGTTGTACACAGGTCACTACGACTCAGTACCAGTGGGTCAGCAGTGGGTTCTTTGCTTCTTGTGTGGTGCAGGCAGTGAAGTATCCCTGGTGGCACAGAGATTCAGCACT
Organism: Elephantulus edwardii; assembly: GCF_000299155.1. Lineage (NCBI taxonomy): Eukaryota > Metazoa > Chordata > Mammalia > Macroscelidea > Macroscelididae > Elephantulus > Elephantulus edwardii. The sequence goes on from NW_006399814.1 coordinate 7,103,648, forward strand.
CAGCTGCAAACCACCAGACGTTTGAGCTCACCTGCGGCTCTGCAGGTGAAAGGTGTTTCTGAGGATCCCAGCCCTTCCTGCAGGGTCGCTGGAGTCAGAGTCGGCTGGCCCTGCTGTGTGCCGGCATGAAGGGAGCTCTGGTGCCTGGTCTGCAGGGAGGTGAGGTCCGGCCCTGCTCTGTGCCTGCATGGAGGGGGCTCTGGTGCCTGGTCTGCAGGGAGGCAGCGCCCCTCTGGGGGTTCAAATCCACCCGCTGCTCCATGGGAGGAAGACGGACAAGCTCCTCCCGTGTGATTTACAGCCTCTGGAAACCCGCTGAGGGTGAGCCACGGCGAGTTCCAACATGCCCCGGATGAGCTGAGTCTGCGTTGATGCGCAGAGAGCACGTCTTGGAAACCACGTGGGCGGACTGACAGGGCCGCTGTGTGCGCTCTTGAGTTGGAGGAAAGCCTGGTGACGCTTCATCTCACATATTCTGGGTGTGTTGCTGGGCGGGGCCTGTCCTTGAAAAAGGACATCACACTTGAGAAGGTGGAAGGACAGTGAAAGACCCTCAACCAGATGGACTGACATGGTGACTGCAGCAGTGGGTTCACGTGTGTCAGAGAGGACAAGGACAGCACGGGACAGGGCGCGGTGCACGTCTGTTGTTCAGAGAGTGGCGATGAGTCACGCTCCACTCCAGGACACCTGACAACAGAGCCAGAGCTGGTGCTTCTGTGAGGAGGAGCCTGGAACCCTCACGGGGCTGCTCTCCTCTGCCCCCTGGCGTCACAATCCACTCAGGGCAGCGCCTTTGGTTTTGATTTTTGTTTTCAGTTGGTTTTTTAAAATACTAGTTTATTTACAAAATTCTAATACATTGTTTTCGAGAACAGATTCTTCCAATTACCCTCACCCCTCCATCAAATTGTACAATTCCATGATTAGTCTCCCTCACCCAGCACGTCCTCATCCCGCTGCCTCAATCCCCCCCCCCACCTTGGAACCTCACAATCATTCTACAATAATGGTTTTATACAATATTTGTCCTTGTAGGACTGAGTTAGTTCGCTCAGCATCATGTTCTCCAGTCCCTCCCAAGTTAGGTAATAATTTACAAAATCATTGCTCTTGCATGCTGCACTAACAGTGACTAAGTTTAACAGGGCAGCAAGTAATAGATGTTGGAGAGGATGTGGTGAGAAAGGAACTCTTATACATTGTTGGTGGCATTGTAAAATGGTGCAACCATTCTGGATGGCAGTTTGGCGCTTCCTCAAAAAGCTGAACATAGAAATTCCATAGGACCCAGCTTTTCCACTACTTGGAATATACCCTGAGAAAATGAGAACTGAGGCACAAACTGAGATTTGTACACCAGTGTTCATAGCAGTATTATTCACCATCACAAGAACATGGAAACAGCCCAGAGGTCCAACCTCAAATGAATAGATTGAGAAATTATGGTACATTCACATGATGGAATACTACACAGCATGCTTGATTTTGTTTTTAACCAATGGTGTGAGGAAGCCCTGATAGCACAGTGATTAAATGTTCAGCTACTCCCCAGAAGGTGATTGGTTCAAGTCCACCAGCTACTCTGCAGAATGTGCTTCAGGGACGACAGGAACCTAGGATCCCAGGGCGGAGGCTTGCTGCATCCCATAGGGTTGCTGGGAGTGAGGGGGCTCCAGCAGAGGCAGGGCTACGTGGGCAGCACTGATAGGACTTTCTCAGTCCATGGCATTAAGGACCTGGGGTGTGGCAGGGGTGACCCTCTTGTCCCCATTCACTTCAGGCTCCCGCAGCCCCTCCGTCCTGGGCAGGCCAGACCGCTGAGCACACTCATGGTGGCTCTCCCACGTAGCATGCATGTGGAACTCTCTAGAAGGCTACTCTAGGGACTACACTGTTATCGGCCATGTGCTGGAATCCTGGTCTTGCGCTGGAGGACACTGGCTGGGAGTAGGGTCGCTCCGGGGAGTAGTCCGTACAGAGTGGTGCTGTTAACCCGGAGGCAGTGCCTCTCTGTGGTTGGAAGCCACCAGCTGCTCCGCGGGAGAAGGGTGGACAGTCTCCTCCGTGCGACTGAAAATCCGCTGGAGGGTCAACGATGAGTCAGTCCTGACTTGACGGCAACGAAAGGACTTCGGTTTTTGTTGCATTAATGAAGTCATAGCAGTGGAGGGTGACTCTTAATTTTAAGAATTTTTTTAAGATCGTGAAAAGAGCCATGGGGGTGAATGAGTAAAGTGTCAGGTTGCTGAACTAAAGTTCACTGGTTTGAAGCCATCTGCTGCTCATCAGGAGGCAGGCAGGCAGGCTTCTCCAGTAAAGATTACAGCCTCGAAACTTGTTGGAGGGTCTCTCTACATGAGACGGAATTAACTCCACAGCTGTGGATATCAGAGCCTTGGTGGCAGAGTATGCTATGCATTATATATTTTTTATTTTTTTTATTATTATTAAATTTTGTTAGTTTCAATGAACATTCACAGGGATTCTGGGCTTTCACTCCTTCATTGCCGCACCATTC
>NW_006399814.1:7108723-7118876 GCF_000299155.1 Elephantulus edwardii
ATCATGAAAGGGTGTTGGATTTTATCAAAGGCTTTTTCTGCATCAATTGATAGGACCATATGGTTCTTGTTCTTTGCCTTGTTGATGTGTATGCATTATATATTAACTGAAAGATCAGTGGTTCAAATCCATCACTCGCTCTGTGGGAAAATGATGGCCAGCCCACTGCCCAAAAGACTGTGTTTTTGGTGGTGTGTACCATCTAGTTGGAGTCAACCACAGCTGGCTCTCCAGTGGGTTTTCAGAGGTTGTAAATCACATGGGAGGAGGAGATTGTCCATCCCTCTCCCATGGAGCAGCTGGTGGATTTGAACCAAGAGCCTTCAGGTTGGCAGCACAGCTCCTTTCACTAGGCCACCAAACTTACAGCCTGGGAAACCAGAGGGAGGGTCACCATGGATCAAAATCCACTCGATGGCCGTGGATTGGGTTTCAGATAGAAAAAGAGCCGATGAAACACAGAAATCAGCATCCACAGGGGAGACAGTTGCCATGTGGAGTCACAGAGGAACTGAGAGGGGCCTGAGAAGCTGGGACACAGATTGTCCCCTGAGATGACAGAGCGGCTCCCCTGAGCTGGTGCCCTGAATACACTCGTTCATCCTCCAAGTCTGTCCCTTTGAACCTCTTCCTAGTCGTGTTCTAGTTGCCCCAGAGGCACAGAGGGGTATGTTTTGGGCTGCAAACTGGTTTTGGGTTTGCAAACTGGTCACTGGTTTGAAACCACCAGTCACTCTGTAGGAGAAAGATAGAGCGTCTTTTCCAGAAAAGATTGTTGTTGTTAAGAGCCATCAAGTTCAGTCTGACTCACAGTGACCCTGGGAATGACGGATCTGATCCTTGTCCTACCCTGTGCCATCCTCATCATGTCTGACACTTGAGCTACAGTCACTACATCTCAAACCATCTGGTTGTGGGTCTTCCTCTCATTGCTGACCTTCCCAAACATGATGTCCTTTTCCAAGGAGTAACCTCTCCTAGCAACACATCCAAAGTTTGTGAGACAAAGCTTCTCCATCTTTGCCACCAAGGAGCACTCTGGCTGCACTTTTCCCAAGACATAACTGTTTGTTTTTGTGCAGCCCATAGGATGTTCAGTGCTCTTCTCCAGCACCACAGCTCAAAGGCATCGCATCTTCTGTCATCCTTAGTCATTCAGTTTCACCGTCCTTGGCTCTGAGGAGCACGCTGGCCGCACTTGGCTCTGAGGAGCACCCTGGCTGCACTTGGCTTTGAGGAGCACCCTGGCTGCACTTCCTCTGAGATAGTTGTTTTGTTCTTTTTGACAACCCATCATATACATTGCAGATGCCAGTCAAGGTTACAGCCTCAGAAGCCAGCTGCAGGGTGGCTGTAGACTCAGCTGGGTGACAGGGGGTTTTGTGTTCCTGGAGAATGCCCCAGGCACGGCTGACCTGCTGTGTGACAGTGTCCCAGGTCACTCTCCAAGTGCCCAGAAGGCCTCCCCCAAGACCTCTTTTTCCTTCACCCTTTCCCACACGTCACACCCTCCTCTCCCCAAGGCTCTGTCCCCTGTCCCTCCTCTCCCTCATCTGCTCAGCTGGGTCTCCAGGGAAGCAGAAGGGGAGGACCTCTTTGTTCTCATTCCCTCGCTCGCTCTGCTATGAGGTTGTGGTGTTGTATATCTTTTGTACATTCCTTTCTATTCGGAAAGCCTAACTGGAGAGTCACAGAACCAGGTCTGCCTCTCTTTGCACCCTTGGAGTTGGTAACCCTCTTGCCCGGTGGGCAAGGTGGGTCTCTGGTGAACAAGCAGGAGATCACAGGCAAGGCTGAGGAGAGAGCAACTCAGGGCTTGTGTCCCACTGGTGCTTTGCTCTGAGCAGCACTTCCACTTCTCTATCCCTGCAGGTGTGTCCACAAGCAGCAGGAGGGGCTGAGCAGGGGCCAGGTCAAGCCAGATCCCAGGATCTGGGTGCTAAGCCACAGGAAAATAACTTTAAAGACTAGGGTGTGCTTGATCCAAGCCATGGTTTTACTTCATAGGCATGTGAAAGTTGAAAAGTGAATAAGGTAGATGGAAGAAGAAGTGGGGCTGGTGAAGAGTATTGAATGTGTGAAGGACTACCAAAAAAGCCAAAGACGTCTGTCTTGGGAAAAATGCAACAAGGGTCCTCCCTAGAGCCAGGATGGTGAAACTTCCTCTCACATACTTCGAGCATTTTGTCAAGAGGGGCCAGTCCCTGGAGACATCACACTAAGAAAACAGATGGTCAGCAGCTAAGAGGGAGACTTAGCATGTGTTTCATTGGCACCACAGCTGCAACAATGGCTTCAAGCAGATGGTGAGGATGGTGCAGGACAGACAGTATTTTGCTTTGTTTGCATTTGGTGATCCCTAGGAGTCTGAAGGACTTGGCAAAAAATAAAGCCCCAGGAATTGGCAGAATACCAACTGACATATTTCAACAAACAGATGCTGCCGTGGATGTGCTTCTCAGGTTGTGCCAAGAAATCTGGAGAGAAAACTACCTGGCCAACTGACTGGAAGAGGTCAATATTTATTCCCATTCCAAAGAAAGGTGACCTGCCAGAGTGTAGAAATTATCGAATATTGATAATATAACACACTAGCAAACTCGTGCTGAAGATTATCCAGAAATGACTGGAACAGAACATTGACAGAAAACTACCACCAGAAATGCAAGCTGGGTTTAGAAGAGGTCGTTGCACTAGAGACATTATTGCCAATATCAGACGCATCTTGAAGAGTGTATCAGAGGAATGTCTATCTGTGTTTCTTTGACTATGCAGAGGCATTTGACTGTGTGGATCACAACAAACTGTGGCTGACTCTGAGAAGAATGGAAATCCCAGAACACTTGATTGTGCTTATGTGAAACCTATACTTGGACCAGGAAGCAGTCCTCATAACAGAGCATGAAAATTCTGCATGGTTCAAAATCAGGAAAAGAGTATGTCAGGAAGGCATCCTGTCTTCATACCTTTTCAATCTATAGATATGCACAACAGATCATTCAGGGAGCTGGACTTTTTGAAAAGGAATGTGGCATCAGGATTGGAGGAAGACTTATCAACAACCTACATTATGCAGATGACACAACCTTGCTTGCTAAAAACTGATGAAGACCTGAAGTGCTTGCTGCAGAAGGTCAAAACTATAGTTTTCAATATAGGTTGAAGCTCAATATCAAGAAGACAAATATTCTCACCACTGGGCCAATTGGTAGCACCATGATAGATGGAGAAGAGATTGAGGTTGTTGACAATTTCAGCTTGCTCAGCTCCACAATCAACTCTTTTGGCACCAACAGTCAGGAAATCAAAAGACAAACTGCATCTGCTGTCAGGGACCTCTCCAGAGTACTGAGAAGCAACAATGTCAGCCTAGAGACTAAGGTGAGCCTAATCCAGGCCGTGGTCTTCACAATTACTTGCTATGCAGCAGAGAGCTAGACAATGACTAAGGATGACAGAAGAAGAATCGATGCTTCTGAGTTGTGGTGCTGGAGAAGAGTCTTGAACCATAGACCGCCAAGAAAACAAATAGGTCTGTCTTGCAGAGGGTGAGACCAAGTTTCTCCTTAAAGGATAGGATTTTGAAGCTCCATCTCACATATTTTGGGCGTGTGCCCAGGAGGGACTGGTCCTTGGAGAAGGACATCATACTTGGAAGGGTGGAGGGACAGTGCAGGGGTGGAAGACCCCAGATAAGATGGACAGATACCCTACTTGGGGCATTGGGATTGGTGTTTCAGAGTCAGTGAGATTGGCTCAGCACAGGATAGGCTTCAGAACTGCTGTACATAGGGTCGCTACAATTCACAGGTGACTCAACGGCACATAATAAAAACAGCAACATGAGTCAGACATCCTCAAGGCCGTTGCAGCAGTCACAATGTCAGCCTGGTTGAAGGTCTTTCTCTTCTTCATTGTCCCTCTGCCTTTCCAAACATGGTCTTCCTTTCCAGTGAATAGCCTCTCCTAGCAGCATGCCCAAACAACAACAATGAACCAGACAGCAGACATCATGCTTGAAAGGTGGAAGACGAATCTGGACAGTGACTGTGGCAATAGAGTCAGATGCGTCAGAGACGGTGAGATTGGCTCAGGACAGGTCGAGGTTCAGAGCTGTCATTCATAGGGTACTATGAGTCACAGTTGATGGCACATAACAACAACAGCAGTCAGCATCAACTCCACAGCACTTGGCAATAATAACAAGTCACAGCCCCCACCTGAGCCTAAGTAGCTGGTTTTCCAGCTGCAGGAGTCGTGTCTGTTGTGTGAGCTGTAGCCCCCGCCGAGGGAAATTTAAGTCTGAATTGGTTTTGCCAGTTGCTGGCAAGTTGTCTGTGACTCCTGCTGGCGCATGGACAACAGGAGGAACTACTGCCCAGTCTTGTGTCATCGTGCTGACCACGGCTATCCTGCATTAGTCAGCGTAAGTGGTATCAGCTGCTGTGACAAACACCCTCCAGTGTCAGAGTGTTGATGCCTTGGAGGTTGATTTCTTGCCCACTGCACATCTCAAAGGTGGTTGGTGGAGTTCCCTCTGCTCCTAGCAGCCCAGCTCCTCCCATGGACACCAGCCCTGGGCATCCTGTAGCCAGCAGAGGGCACAAGAATGGGCCTGTGGACAGTCTTACAGGATGTTTTCAAGAATGGGCCTGGGAAGGGCAAATCCTCACCTCCTCTCACATTCCATTGATGATGATTCGGCCACACCTAACACAGGAACAGCAATATGGTCAAGCCAGGGGCCAAGGGCAGAGTCGCTATCATGCCCATTTCAGAGCATATAACTGTGCTTAGTGATTTACAGTCAAACTTGCCAGGCCCCCTCCTGTTACCCAAGGGCAAGGTGTGGGGGTGCCTCTCATGAGTCTGGCTGTGTCCCCCAGAACCTGTGTAAGCTTGGCTGTACTGATGTCCAGGACTTGTGGTTATGCAAGGATGGGACAAATGACCATGATGTGACCAGATGTGACAAGCCTGATTCATTTGTAAGAAGGTTAAGGTGGGGTGCAGTAACCTTACTCAGGTCACAGCCCTGCCACAATGTGGGGGAGTTCCACTGGGATGTGGCCTATGTCATTGTTTATTTCAAAACACACCCCCTCCCATCAAGCTGAACCCATTCATAGGACTCTCCTCTGGGTTTGGAGGCTGTTCATTTTTACAGGAAGAGACTCCTTCAGGGTGGCTGTGGGATTCAAATTGTCCATCTTTCAGTTAGCAGCTGGACACGTTACTCAATGCACCACCAGGACTCCTTGCCTTTTGTGTTACAAGAGATAAAAGGAGAGAGAAGCAAGCAGAGAGAAAGGAATTCTGCATCACCGAGAAGAACCTGAAGCGTAGTGCATTCTTTGGACCCGAGTTCCTGCATTTCCTAGACCCAGGGAAAGGTTGATGCCAAGATGGATAGCGACCTCTAAGAACTGCTCAGCCCACAGGTGCTGGAAGGAGATAAGGACTTTCCCCGAGGACCAAGAGAAGGACACCTCTCCCTAAGCTGTGTACCACTGAGCCAGAACTGACCCATAGATGACCCTCTGGCAGGTTTTCAGAGGCAGTTAATTGCGTGAGAAATTGCCCATCCTTCTCCCACAGAGAGGGATGGATTCGGACTGCATGACTTCAAGATTGCAGTGCAGCTTCTTGCCACTAGGCCACCAGTGCTCTCTTCCCCTAGGCTCTGGTCTGAATTCATACTTCTGACCATGACAAAACACATTTCTGTTTGGTGAAGCCACCCCCTTGTGGTTTCTCTGTTCCAGCAGCACTGGAATGAGGACAGCTCTCCACATCTCTGAGTCTGTTCCTAGTCTGGAAGAGGGAACAGAAGGAGCAGAGCCCAGTGAGCTGCCCATCTCTCAACACACAATACTCCTTACTCCCACCCAACTGACTCAGCAACTGGGCCACTGACCAAAGGCAAGTTTGCTCATAAGGTGACAAGAACCCCAACCAGCTGGATTTACACCCCTCCCCCCAAAGCTCAGAGTCAGTGGCTGTGAACTGGCTTCATCTGCTCACTCCTTCTCCCTCCTCTCCAGGTCCCTGGCCACCTCGATAAATGGTTGTCCTGGAATCTTGTCACAATCCTGGTTTGACCCCAGAGAGCACCAGAGCTCTGTCTGTCCCTCTCTAGAGGCATGGTTGTAGGTCTCAGCTGCACATGGGGTTTGGCAGGAGAGTCATTGGGCTTCTGTGGTGCTGGCCCTTGCCTGTTTCCTGCAGCCTCTTCCTCCAGGTATGCATTGGTGCCTGTGATGGGCTGGTGAAAGCTGTGTACACAGAGGAGACCTGTACTGTGGATTCCAATGGAATGCTGTCTGATTCTACCCCATCCTCACCATCCCAACCATGCCTGTGCCCACTGTCCCAGCCACTGTGACAGTACATCTCACTGAAGGTCTTCCCTTCTCTCTTTGACTTCTCTCAGCATGATGTCTTTTTGCAATGACTGATCCCTACTGACATTACCATAGTATGTAAGACTAAGTTTCACCATCCTTGTTTCTGAGGTGCACACAAGCTGCACTTCCTCCAAAGGTTATTTGCTTGATCTTTGACAATCTAAGATAATTTTAATTCTCTTTGTTGACACTCCACTTCAAAAGCCTCAATTCTTCTACAGTCTTCCTTATACTTTATCTGACTTTTAGATTCATTGAAAGTAATTAAAAATACTATGGCTTGAGTGATGCACACAGAGTGAGAAGGACAGATGGAATTTTAGTGAGAACTATTATTAAAATAATTAGTTTGGGAGCCATGGGAGCAGCGAGTCTTGGCAGGGAGCAGCTAACCTCAGCTTGGAGCAGCATGCCTAGGCATAGAGCAGTGAGCTTCAGGGGGGAGCAGTGAACCTTGGCAGGGAGCAGAAAGCTGTGGTGGGACCCACCCACCAGGGGCAAGCAGGACACTGAGAATTTGAGTAAGGTACTTAGGGGGGGATCACTGCTGATTGCTGGATCATGGGGGACCACTTCACCTTAAGCAGGAAGAGTGAGAAAGCTGGGGCTCAACTGGGGTGGCAGACCCAGATCGTAAGGGGAAAACCAAGGCTTCCTGGTTTTCCATTCAGGTCCCCATGCATGACCCCTACATGCATCTGTGTGTGACACCACCCCCCATCCCCATGTGCATCTGTGCACATGCCTTTTCTGAAGCAGTGATTTCAGTTCAAGAACCAGCAATTGCCTCAGGCATGAAAAACTCTACCACAGCAATGCCACAGAAGAAGCAGGCTATTTAAAGCCTACACAAGCCCAAAGCAAGATGTCATCCAAAAAAAGTGTCAGAGTCTTAATGGATTTCCTGAAGCCAGATGTCTGATGGAACTTTCTGATACAGAATTTAAAAGGACAATGGTTGAATATTTTCAATGGTTGAAAGACAAACTTGAAGAATTATAGGACACTCACTGCAAGCAAAAACCAGAAGGAGCTTAAAATAAACCAACCCAAAACAATGCAGATGAAACAAATGAGACATTAGAGGCTCTGGATAAACAAGAATCACAATTCAAAATATGAGGTCCAATGTTTCAGATGCTGTCAACATGATGGAGGAACACCTAAACAGGGTTGAAGAGATAAAACACAGAACCAGTGAAATAGAAGATAGAATTGTCACCACTGATCTGCTAGGGCAAAAAGCAGAATCAAAAGGGAAAGGAAAAGAAAAAACTTGAGAATAATGTGGGACAACATCAAGAGAAATAATATACGTATCATCAGAATCCCAGAACAGGAAGAAACAAGTAAAGGCACCAAAAAAGTTGTGGAAGAATTACTAGAAGAAAACTTTCCAGGCATAATGAAGAATGAGTGAACACCATATAGAACAGACCCCAAAAGAAAAACATTAAGAAACATCATAGTCAAATTTACCAGAACCAAAGATAAGGAGAGAATTCCGAAAGCAGTGAGGGAGAAACAAAGAGTAACCTATAAGGGAGAGCAGATAAGATTAAATGCCAATTTCTCAACAGAAATCATGCAGACAAGAAAACATTGTAATGACATCTATTGAACACTCAAAGAACATGATTGTCAATCAAGAATACTGTACCCAGAAAAATTGTCCATCAACTATGACGGAGAGATCAAGATATTGCCAGAAAAAAACCCAACACCAGAATCTAAGGGAATTTGTAAAAACAAGACCAACATTGCAGGAAACACTGATAGACATATTTCTTACAGAAGTGCCACAGAAAGCAGGATGGACCAAAATAACTAACAACAACATAAAAAAGAACTCAACAAAATGATAACAATAAAACCTTGCCTCTCAATAATCACACTGAATGTGAGTGGTTAAATGCACCACTGAAGAGAAAAAGAGTAGTAGATTGGATAAAAAAGTAAAAATCCATCCATATGTTGTCTACAAGAGACACACCTGGAAAATGAAGATAAAAGAAATACTAAAAATAAAAGGGTGGGGGGAAAATACACCAAACAAATGGCAACCAGGAAAAAGCAGGAGTAGTGATATTATGGACTGTCAAGAGAACAAACAGGTTTATTCTTGAGGGGTGAAACCAGGCTACTGTTTAGAGGTAAGGATTTGGAGCTCTATCTCACATGCTTTGGACGTGCATCCAGGAAATTCAAGTCCCTGGAGAAGGACATCATGCTTGGAAAGATTGAGGGACAGTGCAGAAGAGGAAAACCCTGAATGAGATGGATTAACACAGTAACTGGGATAATGGGGGATAGGTGTGTTGGAGGCAGTGAGATGGGCTCAGGATAGAGCAAGGTCCAGAGCTGTTGTACTTAGGGTCATGGTGAGTCACTGATGAATCGATGGCACATAACTAAAACAACAACAGATGAGGCAGGATTGTTTTAATTGCGGTGGATTTAGATTTGGCTCTTGAAGGAAGAATTTAAAATTGTATTGAAGACATTGGCAAAAAATAAACACCACAAATCAATGGGATACCAATTGATACATTCCAAATAAAAGATTCATGCTCACCTGTCTGTGCCAGGAAATCTGAAGGACAGCTGCCTAGCCAACTGATTGAAAGAGATCTGTTTATTCCCATTCCCAAGAAAGGTGATCCAATAGAATGTGAAATTATCAAACAATATCATTAATATCACATGCAAGCAAAATACTGTTGAAGATAATCCTAAAACAGTTACAAAAGTGCATTGACAGAGAACTGTGAGAAGTTTAAGCTTGGCTTAGAAGAGGCCAGGATACCAAGGATATGCTGATGTCGGCTGGTTCCTGGATGAAAGCAAAGAATAACAGAAGAATGTCTATTTGTGCTTTATTGACTATGCAAAGGTATTTGACTATGTCAATCATGACAAACTATGGCTAACTTTGAGAAAAATGGGAATTCCAGAACACTTTATTGTGCTTGTAGGAAATCTATATCAGTCTCTATACCTTTTCAATCTACATGCAGAACAGATAATTCAGGAAGCTGGGCTTTATGAGGAATGTGGCATCAGGATTTGAGGAAGACTCATCAACAAACTACATCATGCAGATGACACAATCTTGCTTACTGAAACTGAGGAGGACCTGAAGCACTTCCTTCAGAAGGTCAAGGACTGTAATCTTCAATATGGATTGAAGTTCAACATCAAGAAGACAAAGACTTACCACTTGGCCAACTGGCAGCACCATGACAGATGGAGAAGAGATTCAGGTTGTTAACAATTTCCGCTTGCTCAGCTAAATAATCAACTCTTGGCACCAGCAGTCAGGAAATCAAAAGGCAAACTGTACTGGGAAAATCTGCTGTCAGGGACCTCTCCAGGGTACTGACGAGCAACGATGTTAGTCTAGAAACTAAGGAGTGCCTAATCCAGACCATGGTCTTCACAATTACTTGCTATACACTGGAGAGCTAGACAATGACTAAAGATTACAGAAGAAGAATTCATGACTTTGAGTTGTGGCGCTGGAGAAGAGTAATAAACATACCACAGATCACCAAGAGAGAAAATGGGTCTGTCTTGGAGAGGATGAAACCAGGTTTCTCCTCAGCTGCTAGGATTTTGAAGCTCTGTCTCACATACTTGGGGCATGTGGCCAGGAGGGACCAATCCTTGGAGAAAGACATCATGCTCAGAAGGGTGAAGGGATGGCTCATGAGAGGAAGGTCCTGGATGAGATGGATTGACACAGT
>NW_006399814.1:7121956-7131740 GCF_000299155.1 Elephantulus edwardii
GTGCACCTTAGTCTCCAGAGTGACACCATCACTCTTCAGTACTTTGGAGAGATACCTAACAGCAGACTTTTCCATTGCAATACATCTTTCAATTTCCTGGCTGCTGGTGTCAAGAGTGTTGACTGTGGAGCCAAGCCAACTAAAGCTGTGAACAATCTCAATCTCTTCACCATCCATCCTGATGCTGCCAATTGGTCCAGTGGTGAGAACCTTTATCTTCTTGATATTGAGCTTCAATCCATATTGAAGGCTGCAGTCCTTGACCCTCTGCAGCAAGCTCTTCAGGTCCTCCTCAGTTTCAGCAAGTAGGGTTGTGTCATCTGCATAATGCAGATTGTTGATGGATCTTCCACCAATCCTGATGCCACATTTCTCCTCATATAGTCCAACCTCCTGGATAATCTGTTCTGCATATAGGTTGAAAAGGTATGGAGATAACACACATCCCTGGCATACATCCTTCCCAATTTTGAACCATGTAGTGTTTCCTTGCTCTGTTCTCACGACTGCCTCCTGGTCCAAGTATAGGTTTCGCATTAGCATAATCAAGTGTTCTGGGATTCCCATTCTTCTCAGAGTCAGCCACAGTTTGTTGGGATCCACACAGACAAATGCCTTTGCATAATCAATGAAACACAGATAGACATTCCTCTGGTATGTCCTGCTTTCAGCTAAGATCTCTCTAACATGGACTCTGACAGAAATGAGGCTGGAGGTGGAATGATTGAATTTTGCACAATCAATGACTTATTCATTACAAATACATTTTATAAGAAACGTAAACACAGGTTATACACATCGACTTCACCTGATGGTATGCATAGGAATCAGATTGATTACATCTGTAGAAAGAACCACAGGAGAAGCTCAATATCAGCTGTCAAAAAAAAAATATCAGCTGTCAAAACTAGTTCAGGTGCTAATTGCAGAACAGGTCACCAACTACTCATACACAAGTTCAAGCTGAAGCTGAGGAAAATTAAACCAAATCCATGGAAACCAAAATACGACCTTGAGTCTATCCCACCTGAATTTCAGAACCATCTCAGGAACAGGTTTGAGGCATTGAACACTAATTAGTGAAGACCAGATGCGTTGTGGGAGGATATCAAAAGTATCATCCAGGAAGAGTGCAAAAGGTGCAAAGAGTGCAAAAGAGTGCAAAGACAGAGGAGGAAGAAAAGACCAAAATGGATGTCAGAAGAAACTCTGAATATTGCACTGGAGCACAGAGAAGCCAAAGCAGAAGGAATTCAAGATACTAAAGAGCTACACAGAAGATTTCAAAAGGCAGTGCGGGAAAATAAAGTAAAATATTACAATGAAATGTGCAAGGAGCTGGAGTCAGAAAATCAAAAGGGCCAAACTCGCTCAGCATTTCTTAAGCTCAAGGAATTGAGTAACAAATTCAAACCTCGAGTTGCTATAATCAAAGATGCTTTAGGCAGAATATGAAATGATCCAGGAAGCATTAAAATAAGATGGAAAGAATATACTGAGTCACTGTATTGAAAGAAATTAATGAAACAACATATGAGCAAGAGCCTATGGGCCTATGGTGATGAGGGAAGAAGTTCAAGCTGTTTTGAAGGAAATAGTGAAAATTAAGCCCCAGGAATAGATGGTATACCAAATGACATATTTCAGCTAACAGATGCTGCTCTGGATGTGCTCACCAAGTTATGCCAAGAAATCTGGAGAACAACCACTTGGCCAACTGACTGGAAGAGATCTATATTTGTTCCCATCCCAAAGAAAGGTGACTCAACAGAGTGTGGAAATTATAGAACAATATCATTGATTTCACATGCAAGCAAAATTCAGCTGAAGATTATCCAAAAACTACTGGAAAAGCACATCAGCAGAGAACTGCCAGATGTGCAGGCTGGGTTTAGAAGGGGTTGTGGTAATAGGGATATTGTAGCTAATGTTAGATGGATCTTAACAACAACATACCTTAAGATATCATTGCTATCACATGCAAGCAACATCCTGCTAAAGATTATTAAAAAACGACTGGAACAGCACATCAATAGAGAACTGCCTGAAGTCCAGGCTCGGTTTAGAAGAGGTTGTGGTACTAGGGATATTGTAGCTGATGTTTAGATGGATCTTAGCTGAAAGCAGGGAATACCACAGGAATGTCTATCTGTGTTTCATTGACTATGCAAGGACATTTGAGTGTGCGGATCACAACAAATGGTAGCTGACTCTGAGAATCCCACTTGATTATGCTTATGCAAAACCTTTACTTGAACAAGGAGGCAGTAGTCAGAACACAGAAGGAAACACTGCATGGCTCAGAATTGGGGAGGGTGTATGCTAGGGATGTGTGCTATCTCCATATCTTTTCAATCTATATTCAGAACAGATTTTCTGGGAGCTGGGCTCTATGAGGAGAAGTATGGCATCAAGATTGGTGGAACATCCATCAATAATCTGCATTATGCAGATGACACAACCCTGCTTGCTGCAGAAAGTCAAGGACTGCAGCCTTCAATATGGATTGAAGTTCAACATCAAGAAAAATCAAAGATTCTCACCACTGGGCTGATTGGCAGTATCATGATAGTGAATAGATTGAGATTGTTAACAGTGTTAGTTTGCTTATCACCACAATCAATACTCTTGGCACCAGCAGCCAGAAAATTAAAAGAATTGTATTAGGAAAGTCTGCTGTCAGAGACCTCTCCAAAGTACTGAAGAGCTATGATGTCAGTCTGGAGGCTAATGTGTGCCTGATCTAGGCCATAGTCTTTGCAATTACTGGCTATGCATCAGAAAGCTGGACAATGACTAGGGATGATAGAAGGAGAATTGATGCCTTTGAGCTGTAGTGCTGGAGAAGAGTATTGAATATACCATTAACTGCTAAGAGAACAGGTTCGTCCTAGAGAGGGTGAAACCAGGCTGCTCCTTGGAGGCAAGGATTCTGAAACTTTGTCAGACATATTTTGGACATGCTGTAAGGCGGCATCAGTCCTTGGAGAGGGACGTCATGCTTGGGAGGGTGGAGGGGCAGTGCAAGGGAGGAAGACCCTCGATGAGATGAATTGACTCAGTGACTGGGGTAATGGGGGTATGTCTGTCAGAGACAATAAGATTGGCACAGGACAGACCAGGGTTTAGGACTATTGTACATAGGGTGGTTATGAGTCACAGGTGACTCAACGGCACATAACAACAACAACAACATACCTTAGAAAGGGACATCATGCTTGGAAAGGTGGACGCAAAAGAGAGAAAGCTTCACCATGAGGTGAATTGACAGAGTCACTGCAACTGTGCCTCAAGTGTGTCAGAGAGGATACGAATGGCACAGGACAGAACAAGGCTCAGATCTGTTCGTAGGGTCACTATGAGTTGTACTCAACAAGACTGCACCTTAGCAACAACAGCAAGCGAAAGAACAACTGAATCTGTCTTGGAGAATGTGCAGCCAGGGTGCTCCTTGGAGGCAAGGATGAGGAAGCTAGTGTCACATATTTTCAGGATGTTGTTAGGAAAAGGACATCATACTTGGAAAGGTGGCAAGTTGGCAAGAGAAAGGAAGACCATCAACAAGATGAATTGACCAAATGACCCTTTCAATGAGTTCGAGTACATAGCAAAAGACGGGGACAGCACAGGGAGGTTCAAAGCCTTTGTTCATGGTCACAGAGTGGTAGCCAACTCAAAGGCAACTAACAACAACATCATGCCGATTATGTGTCTGTACGTAGGACAATGAATAAGGCTGATGAAAGCAGAATTGATGACTTTGAACTGTGATATTGGGGAATTATTGAATAGCCTACGGACTGCAACAAGAACAAACACGTCTGTCTTGGAGAAAGTGCAACCAGGATGCTTCTTAGAGGCCAGGATGGTGGAACTTTCTTTCATATACTTTGGCTGTGTTGTCAGGAGGGGTCGTCAGACTTTTTAAAAAAAGACCTTATGCTGGGAAAGAATGAGGTCAGCGAAAGAGATTGACCCTATGGATGGACACAGTGACTGCAGCAAGGGGCTCCAGTCTGTCAGGGATAATGAGAACGGCACAGGCTACGACAGGGTTCAGAGCTGTTGACCACAGGGTCTCTGTGGGTTGCATTGGACTCGATGGCACCTAACAGCAACAACATCATAACAGAGTAAGGATTGAGGTGCTGAATGATGGGTCAGAGGTTCAAACCCACCAGAAAGGAAGATGGGCTGTCTCCTTTTGTAAAGATTTACATCCTCAGAGCCCTGGAGGAGAACCACCGAGTCAGGACTGACTGGACGGCAGTGGGCCGTCATTGTCACTGTGTGCAGTTGACTCACTGCTGACCCTCCAGTGGGCCTTCTGAGGCTGCAGATCCCACAGGAGGAGATTGTCCACTTTCTCCCTTGGAGCAGCTGGTGGATTTGAACCACCTGTCTGGGTTACAGTACAACTCCTTGCCCAGCAGACCATCAGTTGTTGTTATGTGCCATCAAGTCACCTGCGACTCTTAGAGACCCTCTGTACATGAGCTCCGTATTCTGCCTTATCCTGAGCCAACCTCATCATCTCTAACAGCCCTAATCCCATTTCTCCAGTCACTCAGTCAATCCATCTCATCCTGGGTCTCCCTCTCCTGCACTATATCTCTGCCCTTCCAAGCACGATGTCCCTCTCCAAGGGCTGGCCCCTCCTGGCCATGTGCCCAAAGTATGTGAGATGGAGTCTCAAAATCCTTGCCTCAGGGAGCAGCCTGGTTTCATCCTCTTCAGGACAGACCTGTTTGTTCTACTGTCAGTCCATATTATGGTCAACACTCTTCTCCAGCATCACAGTTCAAAGGTATTGATCCTTCTTCTATCATCCTTAGTTATTGTCCAGCTCTCAGATGCACAGCAAGCAATTGAGAAGACCATGGCCTGGATTAGGTGCACCTTAGTCTCTAGACAGACATCGTTGCTTCCCTGTACTCTAGAGAGGTCCCTGACAGCTGACTTTCTTAATGCAATTTGTGTTTTGATTTCCTGACAGCTGGTGCAAAGAGTGTTGATCATGGAACCAAGCAAGCTGAAGTTGTCAACAATCTCAATCTCTTCTCCGTCCATCATGAAGCTGCTAATGGGCCCAATGAGAACAATCTTTTCTTTTTTTAAAAAAAATTATTCTTTCTTGTGTGTGTACCGTCAAATCGGATCTGACTGGTACAGGAGGAGATTTCCCTGCTTCTCCAGCACAGCATCTGGTGGATTCGAACCATGCACCTCTGGGATTGCAGGACAGCTCCTTGATGCTGTGTTGAAGACCGCCGCAGTTTCCATATATACAGTTAGGTGGCGGTGTTGTGCAGCATGGAGTGGGAACGGACTTCCCAGGGGCCCCAGCAGGTTTTCCCAGGCAGCACATTGCGGGGAGGAGGCCACCCATGCTCCCCTCGGGCAGCAGCTGGAGCTTTGGGGTTGCGGTGCATCTCCTTGCCACTGAATCCCCAGCCCCCAAAGCTCCCTACACAGTAAGGAAAATTCAGGAATAATGCACAGGGTGCCAAAAACCCCAAACAAATGGACAAAGTGCAGCCAGAGAGCTCAGTAGCGAGGCTCCTGAGACTTCAGGTCACGTGTTTGGGCCATGCTGTCGGAAGGGAGCAGTCCCTGTAGGAAGGCATCACGTTGGCGGAGGGTCAGCGAGAGAGAGGACCGTCCATGAGGGTTGATACGGTGCAGCAGCAACGGGCTGCAGGGCAGCATGACTGTGTAGCTGGCCCAGCACTGGGCAGTAAGTGGGCGTAAGTTAGGACCGGCCGGAGGGCATGCGACAGACAACAACATGCCACGTTCTCTGTCCAACCTTGGAGAGACACAGCAACCGAATCACATGTGGCCATGGCTCTGTGGAGCTTATGGGGAAGGCAGACGGTAAACACCCGTGGACAGACTGTCCCCGTTTCTCATGCCACAGAATGCCAGTGAGTGTGATTGCAGGAGGAAGGTGGGTCACGTGGGTGCTGAGGTGACGCAGGGCAGGGAGAGGCACTGTCCCCACCGCAGCTGCTGCTGTTGGCTGGACCGTCGCGGGGCCCCAGTGAAGGAGTAAGTGGGCCTGGAGGTGGGGACTGTGGACGCTCGTTGGTGGTGCCCAGGAGGACGGAGCCAGCAGTCACTGAGCTGTGTGCACTGCTATTGGTTAACATTATTGTCCTTCCTGCTCCCAGCATAACATGGCTCAATTCACCTATGTTCAGGTGCTCCTGCCAGCGAGTCAGAGAGACCTGAGCCCCTGGGAACATTCTAGAGTGTTCGAGATCGAGGGTGACAGGCTGTCTTGTGGGGTTTCTGAAATGTGGAGCTGTTGATGCTGACACCAGGGAGGCCTTCATCGCTGCAGGCACCCAGCTGCATGCGGGATACCCACCTCCCCATCCAGCTTCTTCCTTCCCCCTGCCCCCAACTCTCCAGTCTCCTCAGGACCTAGATATGGCTTCACCTGCAGGCCTCCCAGCCTGGGGACAAAGGCAGACGGGGCAGCTGCCCTGAACCCAGCTGTCCTTCAGGCATGGGAGCCTGTCCCTGCTTCTCACCTCGCTCAAGGTCACTAGCTGAGCTGGGCTCCCAGGTGGCCATCCAGGCCTTGGCCTGAGCTCACACTGCTCCTTGGTCATACTGAGCAAGCTGGGCTTTACCCAGAGATGCCCCCGGAGTGAAGGCCCCTCCTCCCCAGGCCAGGCTGAGCCCCACTAGATACTGCTGAGCCCGGAGGTGGCCTAAGACCCACTGAGGTCCCAGGAGGTCCTGGCTCCAGGAACTGCTGCCCTCTGAACACCCCACCCCATCCCCTCATGGGCTGCAGACCCTGAGCACGGTCCTCCGGCCTGGTCTCCTGGCCCCACCAAGAAATGTCCTTGGAACTAGCTGCTGGTCACTGTCTAGTTCAGAATTACCAGAGTGACAATCTCATGGACAGAGAACTCAAAGCTCTGAGAAAAGAGGGCTTGTTCCATGTCAGGACTTCCAGATCCCAAGGGCCAGGCTGGACACAGGCTCCAAAAGGGCCACTGCCTACCTCTCTCTCTCTGTGTTGGAGGTGAGAATTTTGTTGAGTTCTGCCTATGATGTTGTTGTTGATTGCCTTTGAGTTGAGCACAACTCGCAGTGACCCTATGAACAAAAGGCCTGAAGCCCTACACCTATCGACATTTATCAAAGTTCATAGAATTTCCAGAGGCATGTTGTTTAGGAAGTGGATGCCACTTCTGCTTCCAATCTGAAATAATAATAATCTTTAAAAGCAATATTCTGAAAATTAAGTGAGTGAAAAATAACATCCACAAATCGAATTGCAAAGCATTATAGAGCAGATGTTGTTTGGTGCCGTCGAGTCGTAGATGACTCATAGTGACCCTGTGAACGAACGGCCTGAGCACTGTTCGTACATAGAGTTTCCGGAGGCAAGCCATTTCGGAAGTGGGCGCTGCTCCTGCTTCCAAGCGTTATAGAGTAGATACCAAGAGTTAACATGGGGAGTGAGGCAGATACTGAGAACTAGTTCTAGTAAGTTCTCCTGGGAGATCAGTGTGACCCTAGAGAAGAGGAAGACAGAGAAAGAACAGAGATCATAGACAATGGACCATTGCAAACACACCCCTGTAAGTTGGCAGGCAGGACAGATGAACAGAAAGGGATTATACGTGCCACTGGGATGCATGATTATGACAGATTTCCTCCAGTCCCCATTGCCTGCCCAGTAGGGGCTGGTCCTGGCCTGGAGGCGGTCAGTCACTGTGACTGGACCATCCTCCGGGCGCCTCTTCCCTGCACAGCCGGCAGGCGGCAGCACGAGGCTGCTTCTCTGCTCTGTGTCCTGAGCCTTGGTTCCACTGTGCGCTCTCTGGGGGAAACTGAGGCACAGGGAGGCCGGACAACAGGCGAATGATCCGGGAGTCCTGTCTGCTGAGTGTAGCTCCACCCCCAGCGGCCTGACCGAGAATTCACAAGAGGGAACTGCTGGAATCCAGGTGGATGCTGAGTCCCAGAGCCCAGGGGAAGCTGCCTCTGAGGTCCTGGTTGTTTAAGGCCCAGCAGCTCTGTGTCCAAGTCATTCGGCTGCAAAGTACAAACTCCAAGGTTTGAATCCACCTGTGTCTACGCTGGGAAAAGATGCAGCAAACTGCCTGGGTGAAGAGTAGCCGCTTTGGACACCCTGAAAAGCTGTTCTGCTGTCTGCTCGGCTGGCCTAGTGGCAAGGAGCTGTGCTGCCAACCAAGGTTCACAGTTCGAATCCACCACTGGTTCCCTGGGAGACGGAGAGGCTGTGTCCTCCCACGTCGCTTTCTGCCTCTGGAACCCCCTGAGGGTCAGCACTGAGTTGGCTCCCACCGAATAGTACCCAGTAACAACTGTGTCCCCCAGTCAATGCCAATAAGCTGGAACCAGCAGGTTTTGTTGTGGGTCACAGTCCATGGAATCGCGTGATTAACGGACAAGAGGTGGGTGGTAACAGGTGGGCAGGTGGGTCCCAGGGCTGACCTGCGTCCCTCACAGCAGTGTCCTCCTGCCTTGCTCTGAGCAGGACCTAGTGGCCGCCAGATGGCAGTGTCCGCCTGCACCGGCCAGCACCTGACCGCCTCCCCACCCCCACCCCGCCCGCACCCTCGGATTCCGGAGCTCTGCTCGCTCCTGCGTGACATCTGGGCAACGGCGAGGTGTGGCTGCTCTGCTCGCTAGAGCATTTTTGTGCCTCAGTTTCTCTGCTCTTGATGTTCCCCCAAGAGCCCTCTCATGTGGGAATCGCGATTCCCTCTCCCGGCTACACAGGTCGAGGAGTGGCTGGCGCGGGGAAGGAGGAAGGATCATGACAAAAAGGTAGAATTTAGGGGGATCGGAGGGGATCAGGAACAGGGTAGGCGAGTCTGGAGTGGTGCGGTTACCCTCTGGGCTCGGGGCTTTGCAAGACAGAATCGAGGACGGTAGATGCGTGCGCCAGGGGCGAGCCCACCGAAGGCAGGGAAGCCTGGCAGGGGCGGTCCTGTTCTCTCACAGACAGACATCGCATCCGCCCAGAGCATCTTGTAAGGCTCAGGTGCCCACTTTTCATGACCAAGCCAGCAGAGCCTATCCCATGGGCCGACTCCGTGCTATGGGCGCTGGGCACCAGCGGACACACCAGCTGGGCACACCTGGGGACCAGGGCTGCAGGGAAGTTGTGGGGTCAGGCCTGTCCCACAATACCTGGACTCAGAACCCTTCCCCATCCTCCCTTAGGCCGTCAGTCATCTGCCTGCGCTCAGCGGGTCCCTCCCCTGTGTCTGTCCTCCCTGTCCCTCGCAGGGTTAGCTTAGCAGGGGACAAGGCACTCTGTAGGGCTGGGGTGCTCTGAGGGAGGCTTTCTGGGGAGACAAGGAAGGCTAATGCAGTGGTTCCCAGGTGCTGGGGGGACGAGGGGTGAAGTGCGCCCGGAATAGCGACAGGCAGACCCTCTCTCGGCATCCCCAATAGAAGCTTGAAGCCAAGTGACCACCATGTCTTGTAAGGTGGCTCCCACTCTGCGTCCCAATGATCCTAGGCACACAGGATAGGCCCACCCTCCGCAGGTGTCTCTCCAGAGCCGCACTCTCCCGGCGCCCCTACCCCCACTCCAGCGCACCCAACCACCCATCTCCCGGTCCAGTCCTGGGAGGGCGATGGGCAGGGTGCGGGCCCGGGGAGGGGGGCTCGGGCGGATGCGTCTGTGTGTCACGGGGGAGGGAGGAGAAAAGGGAGGGGAGCCGGGAGCCCGAGAGAGAGAGAGAGAGAGAGAGAGAGAGAGAGAGAGAGAGAGAGCGCGGCG
>NW_006399814.1:7132789-7156777 GCF_000299155.1 Elephantulus edwardii
GCGCTCCCCCTCGCACGGGCGGGCGCCCCGCGGGCCGTGCTCGCTGCTCGCGGCAGTAGCTGCTCGAGTCGTATTTCCACATTCCTGAACGCAGCCGAGTCCTTACCTGTTGAGCCGCGATCTCCCTGAGAGTCTGTCTCGGCCTCGCTCGCGATGTGTGTGTGGGGTGGGGGCGATGTGACCGCCGGCCGTGGGGTGTCCAGCCGCCACCAGCCCACCACCAGCCCTGCGCCCTCCGCACTTGCTGGGATCTACTGTGGGCCCCCGCGGCCCCGCCGCGTCCTGGCCCTGAGGGCCAGGTGCCATCAGCCCGGACGCGTCCTCCCGGCGCCTGAGACCCATCGCATCCATCTCCCCGCCACCCACCCACCCTCCCCCATTTCACAGGAGAGGCTGCAGATGTAGGGCCGGCAGCCCCTGGCCCGGTCAGCCCTGCAGGCCCAGGCGGGCGTGTCTGCGGTCGCCGCCGCCCGGTTTATTGTGGGTCGGTGTGGAGGCCCTGTCCCTGCGTGTTTGTTTACGGGGGGGGGGTTGTCGGTGCGCGTGCGTACACTGAGGACGTGGGGGGGGCTGCTGGTGAGCATACTCTACAGTAACCATTTTTGTTTGTCATACCTGCGCACCCCCAAAAGTAATTAGCACCCCACAAAAGCACCCTAGGCAGTCTGTTCTCTGCCGTGATGCCCTCTCCTGTGCCAGACCAGGATTAGTAACAGCACAGGGTCGCTAGGGGACATGTCCAGGGTGGGGTTGGGGGGCTCTCAAACCACACCTGTACTCCCCAAGAGAGGGAGAGGCGGGCACAGGTGGGGACGCGCTGCCGTGGATCCCTCAGCAGAAGCTGGAGTGGCGCACACGAGGGTTCAGAAGCTGGTTCCCGGCTCCCTGATCACCTGCAGGTCAGGCTTGGAGCCTCTGGTCCCTCTGTAGTCAGTGGCTCCGCAGCTGTGGCCACTCCGAGCAGAACAGCGGCTGAAGTCCCCAGACCACCACCACCGGGGTGGCCAGAGTGCCACCTGGGAAGAACTGGCTAGGGAGGGTGAGGGCACCAGCACAGGGCCCTCCCTGACCCCTCTACTGGCGCGACGGGGACCCTCCTTTGTGAGCCGACTCTCATACATAGCACAAGAGGAGGCAGAGGAGCTGCTGGGTCCAGACAGGACCAGAGGGGTAACGTTGCCGGGGCCAGTGGGATAAGAATGAGTGAGGTTTGAGGGCCTGGAAACAACCAGTCTCTGGTGGCCTCATGCAAGCTCCTGCACCTCATCTGAAAAGTGGGGGAGTCCCAGCACCACCTCAAATGTATGCTAAGAAGATTGACTCTAGGGCATGCGTGTGCACGTGCACACACACACACACACACACACACACACACACACACACGCTGGCAGAGCCTTTCTTATTGTTCATGACCAGAATGTCAGAGCCGATGAAGACCCTGGAGACTGGACAGGATATTCCGGGGCCTCAGAATATGAGCAATTGGAATTCCGGCTAACGTACTTTGGACATGTTGTGAGGAGAGACCGGTCCTTGGAGAGGGACATCATGCTTGGGAGGGTGGAGGGACAGCGCAGGAGAGGAAGGCCCTCTATGAGGTGGATTGATTTAGTGACTGGGATAGTTGGGATGGGAGTGTCAGAGACAGTGCGATTGGCACAGGACAGAGCAGAGTTTAGGGCTGTTGTACATAGGGTCGCTATGAGTCGCAAGCAACTCGACGGCACATAACAACAACAACAACAAAAGAACCTACGGAAACCCACCGGGGCGGGGTCTCTGCTCCACCACTCAGTGCGCCCAGGAAACCGTCACCAGACGCAGCCATCATGTCCGCCAGAGGCCCCTCAGCCCAGTGACGTGCAGAAGTGGAGCCCCAGCCTGGACGACTCAGCCCTGCGAGCCTAGGGTGGGGCCAGGCCCAGGCACCTACCATATCCTGCAATTTCAAAGCAAACCAGTGTTGGGGAGAAGATGTCACACCGTCTGACTCAGGGCCCCTTCTGGGCTGAGCTGCCTCGACTGAGTCAGGGTGAGGAGAGGAGCTGACCAGTGTCTGTGGCCCCCCGGAAATCCCCCTGGGCCCCAGACGGGAGAAGTGAAAGGGGAGGACAGGGCTGGGAATGAGTCTTGAAGCAGACCCCGCCCTGCACCCTGCGGGTCTTCACTGGCTCCGTGCAGCTAACTCAATCCCTGTGCAGCCAGGCTGGACGCAAAGAAGAGGCCCGGAACCTGGGCTTTGAATTAGCCACGTAATTATTGGATGAGAGGATTGCTCAGAACACCAGCCCGGTAGATCTACGCTGGTCCGGTGCCCATCTCAGCCAGCCCCTCAAAAGAAAGCAAAGAGAGGAGGGCGCTCCAGGGCGTGGGAGGACTTTAACACAGGAGAAGAATATTTCCACGCTGCGCCTCTCCCCTGGCCGCTTCTTTGGGGACAATAGTAGGATCATGCGGAGACCCACAGCTGGGTGCAGGGCGATAAGTGTGTAGAAGCGCAGTCCGCCCCACTAAGGCCAGGGGTGCAGGCACCCCTCACTCATGTGCGCGTGCACACCTGCGCCCTCCCAGACGCGCCCACGCTCCCATAGGCACACGTAGGCCGTGCGAGCGCACGCGAGCCCTGGAGCCCTCGTTGCTTGAGCGCAGCCGAGGAGACGCGCTCGGAGTCTGCGCCCCGACAGCTTTTCCCCGCCGGGCCCCCCCAGGTGCACTCGCTGGCGCTCTGAGGCTCTCTGAGGTGGGGGTGGGGTTGGGGGGGCGCCGGACGAGGCCGTTTGGGCAAGCCCTGGGGGCGGCTCCCGGCGCGCTCCAGTCAGCCTCCCCTTTAAAAAACCCGCCCGCGGAGGAGGCGGATGTAGGGGTGGCCCATCCAATGGCAGCTGCGCGATTTGGGAGACTTGGAGACGTGAGCCAGAAAGAGAGACAGAGCGCGCTTGGACCGACCGACGGACAGAAGACTCTACTGCCCGCTGTCCCCAGCCCGGCCCCCAGTCTGCACTCCAGCCCTAGCGCCCGCGCAGCCGTGGTTCCAGCGCCATGCGCGGCCCTGGTGGCGGGGTACGGGCGACCTTTGCGCCCGAGCCCGCGCATCCCAGCCCCTAGCCTCCCGCGCGGCCGCTCTGCCTAAGCAAGAACGCGGAGACCCCTGGCACAGCTGGCTCAGGCCCTGCTCTCGGGGCCTCTCCAGCCCTGCCAGGCGCGCGGGCCCACCATGTTCCTGCTGTCGCCGCGCAGCGCGCTCCTGTCCGTCTACTGCCCGCAGATCTTTCTCATCCTGTCCAGCGGCAGCTACCCGTGAGTGCCGCGGGCGGCGCGCGGAAGGGTGGGTGGGGCTCGGTGTCCTGCGCTGAGGCCGGGCGGATAGAAAACGCGACAATGAGGCCCCTGGGCGGGGCGCTGGGTGCCCAGCGCGCGCGGGAGCCCCGGTACTTTGGGTCGCCTCGCCTCCCTTCACTGCCGAAGTCGAGCACCTGGGAAGCGGTGGGGCACTGAGCTGTCCAGGCCTGGGGACAAAGGTGACCAAGACTATCTGACTAACCGCGGAGATCAGGTCCAGCCTGAGCGCGCGGTCCATACAGCGCACAGCGGCGTGGGGCTTCCATACGCGTCCCTGCCGAGTCACGGAGGAGCGGGGACCCCCTCACGTGGCGCTCACATCCACTCGCTCGCTCCCCGCGCGCCCCCACTGGCACACACGTGCAAGCTGGGACTTGCCAGAAATCGCCCCTGTGGTCCCACCGAGGTCGCCGCAGTTTCTCATGTCATCCCACGGCTCAGGGAGGTCTGACCCGGGCTAGGAGGACTCCTCAGCGAGCAGCGAGGGGCGCTCAGCGTGCGTACGCAGCAGTGCGCCCAGGTGCTCGAGCCTTGGGAGCGCGCGGAGAGGGTGGGAGCAGGGACGCGCTCGTGCGCCGGAGCTCCGGCAGGGCCCGGCCTGGCCCAGGGAGCGGAGGGGCGCGTCGGCACAGCGGTGGCTTCGCCCGATTCCTAATGGGACGCATATGCTCTGGCCTCCGATTTAAAAAGAAGTTTGATTTATGGAACCGCCGTTTGGGGGAATTTAAGCTGGATGCTACTGATTAAACCACGGAGTCAGCTCCCCTTCCTTCTCCTCCCTCCCTTTTCCCTTTTCCCCTCCCCCTCCCCCTCCTTTACACGCGGGCCACGTCCGGGGTCGCCTAAAGCGGCCAGAGGGGGCAGCCGCCTGCTTCCCGCTCCGCGCGCCGCCCCCTCCCCGCGCGGCCGCAGTCCTAATAAATAGCCGCGCCCCCACCCCCTTTTAATAGAGACGCAGCCAATTTCTTCTCGAGCTCCTAGGAAATTACTATCCTACCAGTTTTCCGTCTATAAATAGTCGCGCATCTTGAAACAAAAGTTCGCAACCGCAGCCAGATGCTGCGAGGCTCGCGGTTTCCCGGGCTGTGGGACATAATTACAAGGTCCTCGCGGCAGCGAGCGCTCCAGGCCCGGCGGGCAGCCCGGCTGAGGAGGCATCGCCTGGGGCGGGTGGGGGAGTAGACGCCCTGGGGCAGGGCAGAGGGCCGGGTGGGGCCGCCGGGACAGAGCAACCTCCGTCAGGACAGGGGAGGAAGGTGCTGCATTAACAGGACCCCACCTCGGGTCCGAGAATCCTTCTGGAGTCCCAGGAGACTGGTCAACCAATTGGTGCCTTAGACTCTAGCTCCTGGCCTGGAGCAGACCCTTCCCAGGAATCCCAACACCCCAGTCTTAGCTTTGCCAGAGAACACACAGTTCCGCTGCTTGAGAAGTCATTTGAGGGGGCAGGCTGAGGTTTGGTGATGGTGGGAGGCATTCAGGATGGGGAAGTAGGAGCTTGGGCGGGGGGCGCTGCAGAGTAAGGGAAGGAGATAGCAAGGGGACCCTGCTTTCTCCTTTCACTAGCAGGTGGAGGCCAGGATCAAACGTGAACCCCAAGATTTCTTTTCCAAAAAGGAGTCCCCAAGCCTGGGCCTGCCATCTGCGCCCCTCCCGCTGGCTCCAGAGTGCACGGCCAGCTGTGTTGGCAGAAATTCCCGGGAAGCAGCTTTCCCAAGTGCTCCTAAGCCAGGGCTGGGCGGGAGTGGGGGTGGGAGTGGGAGGCTGACTCTACCCAGGCCTGCCCCTGCCCATAGCCTGGGGTAGAAAGCACTGGTGGTGACCTCTACCCCAGCGGAGAGGTGAACTGTAGACATGCTCTGGGATGGAGAGGGAGGGCCTGCATCCTGGCATCCGGGCTGAGTCCAGGTGGGCATGGTGGGCAGCGTGGAAAGGGGGGACGGTGGGCAGTGGGGCGTGTGTGGTGAGAAGACACTGCTCAGGCGCCTCTGACCCCTCTCCACACTAGGTCAGGGCAGCTGGCACCGAGGTTCTTGGGAAACTGTGAAAAGTGGGTGCCAGGGCTAGTGGAGGCCCGGTCCAAGAGGAGCCCTGTAAGGGCTCAGCTTGTGGGATCGTGCGATGCCAGGGCTGGTGGGAGGGTGGGCAGAAGGGTTTTCTGCTCAGAGAACTTTCCAGGCGGCATCCCGTTGCTTAGCGCAGATGCTGGAGTTGGTCTTCTGTTTTCCCTGGAGCTGCCCTCTGGATCCCAGTCCTGCCCACCGTCCTCCGTGGGTTCAGGCACAGGCCTTGACCTCGCCCCTGATGGTGTTGGATGGATGTGCTGGCCCAGAAGGGCTCTGAGCCCTCCATGAAGGCCCTGGCTCAGCCAGACCCCCTCAGCATGTCCCCTTTACCTGGGCCTCAGGCCACTCTTGTCTGAGCCAGAGCCCCCAATGGGAAAGGTCAGGACTCCTGGTCAGCTGGACCTGGAGACCTAGCCAACGCCTCAAGCCAAGGCTGAGCTGGACATCTGTCTGGGGCAGGTCCCTTCCAGCCTGACCCCGTTGGTCAGAGGTGGCACTGGCAGTGACCCCCTCCCAGGTCTTCCGGTACAAGCTTGTCAGGCTGCCCGCCCGCTCCAGGGAGCCGGGTGAGTCATGGGTGACAAGGCGTTTACTCACCGACCACCTGGAGGGGGGCAACACCACTATCCCTCCAGGCTGGGCCTCTTCCCGGCTCGGCCACTGTGGCTTTGCCGGTGGTACTGACCGCAGACCCAGAGCACTGTGGACATGACCCTGGGCAGGGTGGGGTGGGGGTGCTGAATCAGGCTCACTTCCAGAGAGTCCATTCTGAGGGCAGGACAAGCTGCTGGCCCAGGCCTTTACTGGCCACCCTGAGGGGAGGGGCTGTGCTCAGGCTGGAAAACCCAGAGTGTGGGGGGACCTAGGCGCAGATTCACAGACCAGGCCTCCCTATGTCACCAGCATGTGCCTGAGACTTGAGGACATTGTTAAGGGAAGCACAGTGCACTCTGGGAACAGAATATTCTGGATCCTGTGCAGGAGGGAGACAACCCTCTGGTGTGTCCCCAGGGGATTAAGAGCTTGTAAGACAAGTGGCCCTAACTAACCCCCCTTCCCCCAAGGCTGAGTGGCCTACAGGATGCCTGTCACCAAGGGGTCTCCTCTGCGAGGTGGAATCTCAGGGTGGCTGGGTCTTCAGAATGGAAGTACAGGTGAAGTGCTCAGCTTGGGGCTGGATGTCTGGTTCCGTCTGTCCCTGGGGCCATCGTGGCTCTTAGGAGGCTGGCTCGAGGTGCCCTGAGTCAGGCTGGAGTCTGTGTTCACTCAGGAGGGAATGTGAATATTAGAAGGGTGTCTTCAAAGGCTTCTTGGAGGAGGTGACTCCAGACAGGGGTTTTGAAGGATGGGTAGGAGTTGACTAGCTCAGCAGGAAGGGGCATTATCAAGTGTGTTCATCAGGGGATCAGCCTGGCAGCATCTTGCTGAAGTGGACAGACCAGACAAAGGACATTCCCTGAGCTCACCAGCGTCCAGACAGACTCCTGGGCTCCTTTTCTGGCTCCACTTCTGCTTCTCAGAGGAAGTTTGCCCTGTGGTGTTCCAGCTGGGGGAGAGTCCTGAGGTTTCTGGGGTAATAAGGGCAATTGTTGGAGGGGTTTTGAGGTAAGGCTAGGAGTTCACCATTTAAGGAGGTAATTTTTAGCGCTCATCATTTTCCTCTTTCACACGCCTCCCAGGCTTCTCTGGGGGACCGTGGGAAGGTGTAGCAAGTCAGTCTTTATACCTCAAACCCACCCTGTCCAGGAGCCTCTCACCTGCCTTAGGACCTCCCAAAGGGTGCAGGAATGGTCCCTGGGAGAACGCAGGGCCCTAGAAGACCTGCACCTGCCTCGACCAGCCCTGAGGGTGTGGAGGGGGAGTCTCGATGCAGAGACCCTCACTGCAGTCAGCTTGGGGTCAGTGTGCAGAGGACGCAGGTGGCCATCTTGTGGTCTCTTGAGCCTTTCCCCTGGGAGCCAAGGCTGGGGGGAGGCAACCATTCTTCTGGGCCCTGGGACCGTCAGGATCAGAGAGAGCTCAGCAGCCCCCCCTCAAGGGGACAGGAGGCCTGCACCCTCCCTTGTCAGATGAAACCCCGGCCCAGGGTTCCTCAGCCTGATGAAAGGGTCATTGTGTGCTGCCGGCCGCCCGCTGGCCAAGGACAAAACCCCCGTTTGTCCTTCTCCGGTGTGCGTGGGGCTGGGGGCCTCCCCTTGAGCTGGCCAGCAGTGGGGGTGGGCACAGGTGTGCACTGCTGTGCCCTTCCCTCAGTGTCTCCTGTCGATGGGCTTCTGCCCTCTCAAACCCTGTGCTGCTCTCTGGGAGCGAGCGCCAGGTGGGCCAGCCCTGCCCTAGCCCGGCCCAGGGAGCTCCCCAGTCCCCCTGGGAGGTGAAGCCTCAGTGCAGAGCAGCCTGTGGTGCCCAAGGCTGACCTGCTGACCAGCCCCCAGGCTCAGCCCCAGTGAGCTCCTCCTCCCACCCCCGCCCCGGGCTGCAGAAGTACCCACAGCTGTGCTTCTGAAGTTTAAGATTCAAAGTGGAGGGCACTAAACCTGGGCACCCCCCCCCCCGACTGCCGTGTTCAGCCGCAGACCCTGGAGCCAACACTGCCCAAAGTGGAGAGGTCCCTGCTGCACCTGTGAGCAGAAGGGGTGTGAGAAGCCCAAGCCAGCGTGGCTGGTGGGCTCATCCTGGCTGACCATCGCTTTCTGGACCGCCTCTCTAAGGCCGATCCCACCCCAGGTCCTCCCAGCCAAAGGTGTTCTAAGTGCCCACAGCCAGGGTGCTGAGGGATCCCGGGACCTCAGAATGGAAATTTCTCCAGAGACTCCCCACCCCTGAACCCCTATATGAGGATGCTGAATTTGGTGTCCCCTCAGGGACACAGCTCACCCTGGACAGAGTCCTCATCCTAAGGTGCTTGTGTGCACGTCACCATGGTCAGCTTTGGGGTCCTGGCTGCTGAGGGGCCACCAGCCATGGCAGGTGGGGGGCCATGTGTAGACAGAGCACTGGAATTGTCTTTGTCACAGAGTGGCTGAGCCCACACTGGCTCTGAGGTCCATTCTGCCTCCTCTTCTTGCCAGTCCAAGTTTCCAACTTCCAGCAAACCCTAGTCCTTCGTTTGCCTCCTGCATCCACCACAGAGGGAGCTCCATGTCAGACTCCCCCTCCACGTGGAAGAGCTGGGTCCCTCCTGGTTAATGCAGCTCTTGTGCAGCTGCCCCCCCCCATTAGGACGGGTTTGTGTTTTGCTGTGACTGATGGTCCAGTGTTCCATGGAGCTTCCACACCGAGAGTAGGAAGAAAGACCTGGCCATCAACATCTAAAAGTCTGCCAGCGAGAGCTCTATGACTCCAATCAATTTGCAGTCGATTGTGGAGATGCTACAAGACCAGACAGGCATGAATGTGCACGTACCTGTGTGCGTGTGTGTGTTTCCATGTGTGTATGTGGACTTGTGTGCACATGTGTGTCTGTGTTTGTATGCATGCATATGGACGTGTGTGGGTGTGTGTACATGTGTGTGAGAGTACACATATGTGCATGTGTGTGCCTGTGTAACTAGGTGGAGGACCCTCCCCCTGGCAGGCTGACCCTCCTCTCCCTCATGATTATTTATGTGTGCCCAGGAGGGTGCACCAAGGCAGGCCATACAGAGGGGTGGCCTCTGGTCCTCTAGGAACAAGCTGGAGAGGGCAGAGGCTTAGAGTTGTGAGAAGACCCTGGTGGAGTGGGAACAGGCAGGGGTGGGCTAGGCAGTGGGCATGGGCACAGGGCAGGGGTGCAGCTTCACTCTGAGCTTTCAAGGAGCCCTCTGGGCACAGGGTTGATGATAGGGAGGTGGAGGCAGGGACGGGGAGGAGGCTGGTCTAACCTCAGATGGTGGCTGACACAGGGTGGCTAGGGCTGGGCAGGGGACAAGTTCCAGAGGTCTCAGGCCTGGCCGCTGGCGAGGTGCTGATGAGGTGGGAGACAGTGCCCCTCATAATAAGCATGGCACAATTGCAGGGAGGGGTCCATGGGGAAAGCCCGTGAGCAGCCACGGCCCCTGCCTGCCCTGGGGTGGAGCATGGCGTAGGGCATACCCTGGGCGGCCGTCCTGAGCCTCAGGCCTGCGAAGCAGGGTCGAGAGGACGCAGCTGGCCCCATGCAGTGGGTGCTTTGCTCTAGCCCTGTGCGTGGTGGAGGGAGCACTGGATAACAAGTGTGTGGTGATTCAGCTCTGCTCTGCTGTCCCCATGCCCACAATGGACCTCGCAAACAGAAGCTTTGAGCCAGCTGCCCGTTGTGAGGACTTTGGGGGAGAAGCCAGTGGGCCAGCACTTAGGGAGGATCTGCCTGGTGGGCCAGCAGGCTGACCAGGTGGTGCACATGACCCGGCTGCTGCCCTGGGAGTGTGGGGAGTTGATGTCGTGGCCTCACAGGCCTTCATTTCATGTCATTTCATTGTCATCTAGCCTCTGCCCTGAGCCGTGAACATGAGGGAGCTGCAGCAGGGTGAGGGTGCCCCAGAGAGTACCCACCACAGTTTTGTTTCTGAGCTCCTCCCAAAGAGAGCAAGTTCTAGGAGGAGGGTATGTAGATGAACTATTACACCAGAAGTGCCTCTCTGTCCTCCTTAGTGAAGACCTCTGGTTAGGGGATGATGAGGCAGGAAGCAGTGAAGAGGGGTGAGTAGCAGAGGGAGGCCTTCAGAGGGGGAGAGGGCTGCAGGGGACCCCACTCACCACCAGAAATTAGGCATGTGTCTCCCCAAGTTTCACCATGATATGAACCCCAGCTTGGGGCTGGAGGGAGGAAAGGAGGGTGGTTCTGATCTTTCGAGCCTCAGGGGAAGATTCTGAAGACTTTGTCAAGGGGGCTTTCCATAGACCACAGCCAGAAACCAGGGACAAGGTGAACACCCCATCCCTGGAGGCATTCAAGGTAAGGCAGGTGGGGAGAGAGAGGCTGGAGGGCTGTGGGGGTCAGAAGTTCTTGGAGGGAGCAGGCTGGGGCTGTGGGTGTCTCTAGAAGTCAGGTAGAATTTTGCTTGATGGTGAAGAGAAATGGAGTCTGTTGCATGCTAGCCAGTTACTGCTTGATGGAGCTCAACACTACAGGGCACAGCCAAAGCAGCCCCAGAGGACAAATCCTATCCCATCTCCCTTCTACATCAGCAAGTATCTGGAAACTGAGGACAAGAAGTGGTTAACCTTAGAGGAGGAAAAGAGGGGGGTTCTGCTTCCGGAGGCCGTGGGGGACCTGAGTGTGAATCAGTGCTGGTGGAGTAATCTGGGAAGGGGTCATGAGAATGGTCATATAAAAGAAGAATGTAATCAGTGTTATCTAATTTTTCAAGAATCATTGAATCAATGAACATTTGTGTATGTGCATTTTTACCCCCAAAACAAAAGGATTATGGGGGGAAGCCAGGTGGACATTTGGGAAGGTCCATCCACCCCCAGGATCCCTGGTGGCAGAGTGTGCCACCCTTTGAGCTACTAGCTGGATAGGTCAATGGTTCAAATCCAGCAGCTGCTGTGAGGGAGAAAGGCGGTCAGTATCCTCCAGGAAAGGTTTCTAGCCTCAGAATGGAGATGGAGGGTCAGCTGAGTCGAGCCTGGCCCGATGGTGGGCTGGGGGCGGGGGTGAACCAGTCCCACCCCCGCTAACTCTTTATTGCTAAAGTTTAGAAGCATATTTGGAAGGCTTAAATGGGGGCAAGTCATGGTTACTGTCATTAAGGTCACCAAACGGTGCATGTAAAAATGGCAAATGTTAGGTTATATTCCATGATAAAGGATTTTAAAAGGCAAGGTTGCAGGGACGTGCAGTGGGGTGCCTGTGCTCAGGAGACAGTGCTGGTTGGAAGGGGCACGAGCTTTGAGAGCAGGGCCAGTGGGTAGCAGGCAGAATAGGGCTGCTCCCTGGCCGGGGTGCCCGCTCTGAGGCCCAGACCCGCTTTTCCTAGCAGGAGCCCTCGGGACTGGTGGCATGGGGCTTCAGCCAGGGTCAGCACACATGCTGCCATCTGTGTAACAGGGTTCATCCTGTAGACCCATCCAGAATGGCCAGGGAGATTGAGGTCCAGTACCAGAAGCCCAGGCGCCCTGCTTGGCTGAGGGCCTGGGACTTGCTGGACGCTGCCTCCTAGCTCTGTCCGCCCCATCTGTCCGTCAGTCCTCTGTCCTGAGGTCTCACATTTGGCAAGCCTGCCTCCTCCAGGTCTACCGGACACCTCCACATCACACAGTTCTGGGGTGCTGGGCTGAGGCCAAGGCCGGGTCTCCATGTGGCTGGCTCCAATTGTCACTGGGAACAGTGTCCTGAGGGAAGTGATGATACAGTGCCCGGGGCAGCCTGGAGCTGTCCAGCATGAGGATGAGGGTCCCTGAAGTGTAATCACAGCCTGGCCAGATGGGTGCTGCAGGTGGATGCTGCAGGTGAGTGCTGCAGGTGAGTGCTGTAAATGCTGTAAGTGCTGCAGGTGAGTGCTGTAACTGCTGTAAGTGCTGCAGGTGGGTGCTGTAAGTGCTGCCAGGTGAGTGCTGTAAGTGCTGCAGGTGGGTACTGTAAGTGCTGCAGGTGGGTGCTGTAAGTGCTGCCAGGTGGGTGCTGTAAGTGCTGCAGGTGGGTGCTGTAAGTGCTGCAGGTGAGTGCTGTAGGAAGGTTCTCTAGGTGCTGCAGGTCCTCAGCTCCCCCCTCAGAGCTCCACATGGATGGGAGAGGGAGAAGGGAGAGCAGAGGACAGAACTAGGGTGAGCTTCCTGGAGGAGCCAACACCTTGCGGGCCAGACTGCTGTCCACGGATGGGTCCCTGTCAAACCGCATAGGGGACAGGTCCTGGTCAGGCCACTGTGGGGGATGAATCTCAGTCACTCCATTGTGAGGGAAGGGTCTCAGTTAGGCAGCTGTGGGGGACAGGTCCTGATCAGGCCACTGTAGGGAATGGGTCTCAGTCAGACCACTTTGTGGGAGGGGTCTCAGTTAGGCAGCTGTGGGGCCCGGGTCTCAGTCAGGCCACCGTGGAGATGGGTCCTGGTCAGGCCACTGTGGGGGACAGGTACTGGTCAGCAACTGTGGGGGTTGGGTCCCAGTCAGCCCATCATAGGGGTCCGGTCCCTGAAGGAGGTAGAGCTGACCTTTGAGGATGAATGTAGGCAGAGCTCTGCACATTGCTAGGGGTCAAAGGTCAGCATCCTGAGGTTTTGGGGTCACGGTGGCTGTGATTTCACAGATGTGGGTGTCCTCCTCTGCTGTGAGCACCCTGTAGCAGTAGGGGTTTGGAGTATCTCTGGCTGCCTTTGCCCACCTGCGGCCCTGCCCTGCTTGGGGCTCCCACCCCACTGCTGGCCTTCCCTCCAGGGTGGGGTCCCCGGATGCCAGGCAGGAATGCCAACTATGTGGAGAGGGTGGGAGGCGGCCACAGGGCGCGGGAGCAAGTGGACGCTCTGCTCTCTCCAGGGAACACGGGGAACACAGCAGGCAGCCGGGTGCACAGAGCAGCGAGCTGGAAAGAGCGAGCTGGGGACCTGTGGTGGAGGGCTGCCAGCCAGGAGGGGCTGTCATCCCCCAAACAGATGGGGCAGTACAGAGCCAAGCAGAATTCAAACACAGCACCTGGCTCCTCCCACCACGCAGGTGGGAAATAAGGCCAGAGCTTGGCTGGTGGGGAGGAAGGGGAGGGGAAGAAGGGAGATGGGGAAGGAGATGAGACAGCATCGGGGAGGGAGGAGTCCCTGGACGGGGAGTGGAGAGAGGCTGCTCCTGGGGATGGTCTGGGCCCTCCCTGGGCTCCTCCTGGGCATCGACCCCTACCCACAGGCTCCTTCCCAGCCACACGGGCCCTCCGGGCCTCTCAGTTGGGACCAGGGGCTGCTCAGCCCCCCTTGGCCTCAGTTTCCTCGTCTGTACAGTGCGGCTGCCCAATTCCTAGTGTGGGACTGGATGGGGCCAGCTCACGGGGGTCTGTATCAGGGCGCCTGAGGGGTGGATGTGATGGCTGGGGTGGTCTCTGATGGGCCTGCCTCTGCTCACATCCCACCCCCAAGATCCCACCTGGATCCAGGTGCTTCCTGCCCAGGTAAACAGAGGGAGGGTGGCTGTTTGCCACAGGAAGGCCAAGTGTGCCCAGTGTTCATTTCAGATGAGGAGACTGAGGCTAGGATAGCTTGGGGCGCTGCCCACCGGCCTGGGAACATCTGAGACCTGGAGGGTCAGAGGGATGCCCTGGTATTGGCTGCCTCCAGTCCTGACCTTTCTCTCCACCCCATTCCCTTCCAGTCCACATCCGGGGCCTTAGGACTCTGTGGGCCAGACTCTGAGTGTGAACTCTGGGGCATGTAAAGGGGGCAGCTGGCACTTTGGGGTGGACAGCAGAGCTCCGTGTTGGGCATGAGGCTGTGAGTAACCTGAACTCATGGTGACTCGAGGGGGGTGGGAAAAGCATTCTCCAATCTGATGGGCAGGAACACTGAGGGCACTGGCCCCTGGACCCCACTGTGCCCTCCAGGCCCTTCTTGGCTCCAAAGCCAGAGAGAAGCCCCTTCAGGTCCATCTGTGGCCTCAAAGTTCCAGGCACAACCTTTGTAGGATGCTAGGGGACCTCGGCCCTGGGTGGGTGTCAGCTAGGTATTGGCCTTTGGGCTATCCACAGAGTTTCTTCCTGGACAAGTGGACCCAGGCCTGCCTCCCAGCCCGACTGCTGATAATTAGAACATTCTTCAAATATTTTGCCGGAGGGCAATTGAGAGAGAAGAATTACAGAGTGCCCCAGGCAAGGAGTGTAGGCAGCTGGCCGGCAGGCTAGGGCAGCCCCAGGGCTGGGATCTGAGCTCCGTGGTGCTGGCCTGGTGCTGGCCGGCCTGTCCTCACCTCCCAGGGTGCTGGGTGTCCCTGGGCCTGAGCTGGAGCATGCTGGGGAAATCCTACCCCAGCCAACCCATTTTCCTAGGGTCTAGCGGAGTGCCAGACAAAGCAAAGCTGGGGCTCTGCATTGTGATCTGTGGGTGTTAAGGAAGATCTAAGGGGTCAAGTCCAGACTTGGGGCTCCAGGGACCTGAGAGGGTCTCAGCTTGGCCTTGAGGACAGTCTCAAGATTGGGCAGTGTGTCAGGAAAGGGGTCAGGAGGGCAGAGCGCTGCTTGGGGAAAGAGGAGGAGAGAGTTAGGGCTACAATTGCTACTTGGTCTCTGACTCTCACAGGGGAGGGCTGGAGTCTCCCAGGAAACAGGAAGGAACTTCTTACACTTGCACCAATGCGACAGTGTGGCAAGAACTGAGAGGTGGCTACACCAGGAAAGAGCCCCCTCCCCAGCGGCACAAGTCCCCAGGTGGGGCTGGACTAGTGGGCTACGGTTGGGAGTGAATAGAGGCAAGGTCCCCCCACCCCCGCCCTGGGCTTCCTTTCTGGCTCTCCGTTCCTGCTGCAGGTGTGGGTACACCGTGATGTCTTTTTTCACCCCGTCTTTCCAGGGGTCCTTGCCTCTCTTGCTTCTTCCTTCTTTTCACTCACTCCTCCGCACCTCCCACCTTACGCCAGCTACACCTTAATAAACCTTTCCCCCTTGTTTTGCTAAATTGCCACTGTATTTTGTGTCGGTTCACCTAACTACAGTCACCTCAGGCCACCCCCTACAGCAAATACTAGCAAGTGGTGGAGTCCAAGAGAACTCAGTTTTTTAAAACCGTGGTGCCTGGTGGTCTCTCTGGCCTGGAGGGCGGGGCAGCTGGCTGAGAATGTCATGAGTGTGGGCTGGGGGTCTGCCGGGGTCACCAAGCGGCCCTGCTGACCTGGGATGTGGTGTGGGCAGTTCAAGGGAGGCCGTTTCCCACTGTCTGAGCTTCCCCAGGATGAGGCTTACCGTCTGGGATGGGGGTGTCCCTGCCTCAAGGAGATGAGGAGAGGGGGTCCCCACTGTCCTCAATGCCAGCTCCTGAGGCCAGGGAAGTCGAGGTGGGCTCCAATTCCAGAAGGTTTTGGATTCTGTCGTTTCCTCTTGTGGAAGGGCCCTGAGGTGGGGGCTCCTCGGTGCAGTCCACTGAGGGGCATAGAGGTGGACAGAGTGAGTTGGACGAGCAGGTCTCACCGCCGGGTGGACCTTGCACCCCAGGCTGAGGTTTGCGGGGTCAAACATGGGTGGAAAGTGTGATTTGGAGAGTCTTGCTGTTGGGGGGAGGCGCCTGGCCCCTGTGGCACTGGTGATACTTGGCCACCTCGTGGTCACTGTGTCAGGGCTAATGGACAGAGTCCAGAGACTCCAGGATCTGGGTCTGTGAGGGGCTCTGTCACTGCTGGAAGAAGCCACAGCGACACCACCATTCCGTCCGGCTTTTCAAACAGAAAGTCTCGACTTGTCCTCCATCCCGAGGGGCTCTCAGAGCCCTCTCACAGCCGTCTTCACTCCCAATGTCCCCGTGGCCCTGACACCTGTATCTGGTGTCAAGTAGCCTGTCCCTTCCCCATGGTGGCAGTCCCCTCGCCTGTTCTGCTGTCTCTGGCTGTCCTGGTCTGTGTCCCAGTGGATGTGCTGGTGGACACACGTGCTCACTGTTGCTGGGGTGATATTGGGCCCAAATGCCTGTAGCCTTGATGGACAGAGATCCTGGGAGGCCAGGGACCGTGGTGGGCTGGACTTGGTTCTTCTCTCTGAATGAAGGGAGATGTCTCTGACTGGGCCCCCTGCTGGCCTTTGAGTCCCTGGGGACGAGGGCCGTGGTCAGCAGGCGGCCACAGACAGCTTTCCACTGTGGGCTGAGAGCCAGGCAGGCGGCCTGCTGTGCACACACTGGACCCTGCCCGATCCTGTGTCCAGCATCTCCTCTTGCATTGGAACACCCTGCTCCTCCCTCTGGGGAAAGTTCCCTGATGGGGGCCAATGTACGTGCAGTCCTGACTTTGGGCATGGCCTGGCTCGGGGGGGATGTCAGAGTGGACAGTCCCATGTCCATGGGAACATGGAGCTGTCTGAGAATCCAGAGGAAGGAGTGATGAGTAGGGGCTCAGGGCAAGGGAAGGACCTGGGTCATGTCAAGAACAGGGGGTGGACGTGGTCCTCAAACCCTGTGAAGCCCGACCCTTCCCGCTGGCCGTTACCCTGGGCAGGCCCTCTCTTCTCTCAGGGCCATGCTGCCTGCTCTGTACAAGGGGCTTAGAGGGCAGGCATAGGGTGAGCACGGCAGGCACGGTGCCCGACTGGCCTGCTGGACAGAGACAGCAGCAGCATAATCACAGGAGGTCCCCCGTTGGGGGGCAGCTGTGAGATGACCTCTGAGCTGTCCACCAGAGCTGGTTATGCAGGTTGCTGGCACAAAGCAGGAGCACTGGAGGCATAGCCATGATGTGCTGGGCTGCTGCCTGGAAGGTCAGCAGTTCTAATCCACCACCTGCCCCAAGGAAGACAGAGGAAGTAGTTTCTTCTGGTAAAGATTTGTCCTTGGGAACCTTTATGGAGGCTCCCCGCAAGCAGCTCTGTGGCTGTGGGTTTGACACAAAACCCAGCTTATTGACCCTGAGGGGTTAACTTCCACAGTCCCCCCCAGCTCTTCCAGCCCCTTCACCCCACTTCAACATCCATGTGAGTTATAGCAGAAGTTATGAACAGCCTTTCTCCACCCTGGATCCACCATGCGGGCCAGGGTGTGCATGCCCTGTTCATACAAGTGATTCCTTTGTTCATTTAGAGTGTGGAAACACGCGCACAGCACCCAATGTGCCACTTTAACGTTAATGAGCAGTTAGCACGTTCAGAGCGTTGTGTAATTACCCCCAATACCTAGTTTCCATTCCTCATATGGACTCCCCTACTTAATCCAGTTCCCATGAGCACCTCTCTCCTCCCTGTCCCCAAGCCAGTGGCGGCAGTAATCTACCTCGTCAGTGGGTGTGTGTACTCTGGCCACTTGGCAGACGGGGGGCCATGGGTACACACCATTTGTGCCTACAAGCCCGTGCACACCTGGGTGTGACAGGACGTTGGAGTGGACTGTCCTGTGTGGGGACGCGGAGCTGTGTGTGAGCCTGGGAGGAAGGAGCGCTGAGCGAGGGGCACAGACTGCAGAGGCCTCCTTTTGACAGCTCTGTAATACTTCAAGGCGTGGTGGACCCCACTGGGCTTGCCCAGCCTCCGCTCCTGGACACTCGGGTTGTTTCCACCTCTGCTACAGGGAGTGTGCCCCACTGATCCCTGGTGTCGGGTTTTGGCTGAACACCTGTTTTTAATTCTTGGGGATATATACCTAGGAATAGGGTTGCTGGGTCATATGGTAATTATCATTTAACATTTTTTGGGGGAAATCACCAAACTTTTCCACAGCACCTGGCCATTTTAGCATTCTTACTGGTATTGGGCAAAGATTCCAATTTTTCCACATCCTCACTGATGCTTATTTTATCTCCTTGCCTTTTTTTAATGGTGTCTGATCTTTGTTAATAGGGTCGCTACGAGTTTCAATGGAGTTAACCACATCTAACTAACTCAAATGTGACGTAGTCTCTCACTGTGGTTTGGATTTTTATCTCCCTAGAGAGCTCTATGAGGTGGATTGATTCAGTGACTGGGGTAATCGGGATGGGAGTGTCAGAGACAGTGCGATTGGCACAGGATAGAGCAGAGTTTAGGGCTGTTGTACATAGGGTCGCTATGAGTCGCAAACGACTCGACGGCACATAACAACCACAACAGGAAGCTCTGGTGGCACATAGAGCATTACATGTTGGTTCAGTAACTAGAAGGTGAGCAGTTCTATTCCACCAGCCGCTCTGAAGGATGAAGACAGGCAGTTTCCTCTCAGAAAGATTTACAGCCTTAGAAACAATGGAGGGTCACTGTGAGTTGAGTAGGGGTCTGCCTCCTGGGGGTCAACACCCTCTGGTTCTGGGGTTGTGCTAAGCTTGAATGCTAAAGGCTCAGAAGAAACTTGCAAAGGAAAAAACCTGTAACATAAATCGGATTATCCGTGTATAGGGCTTTCTGCACGATTTTGGGGTGTGAGGGCCTCAAAGTGTTCCTTCTCGTAGAGTCTCATCATCGTTGGCATGTGGTTAGGGTCTTAGTGGAATCATGTGACTCGACCCCACGGTGGGCGACAAGGCTCCTGGTGGTGGTCATGGACTGGGGGTGCTGTATGGGCTGGGTGGATCAGAGGTCACTGAATGTTGTCATGGAGAGATGACCTGACTGTCAGGACAGATGCCTGATAGGGGTTATGGCCAATTCTAGGATCGTAAGAAGAGTAAGGATAACAGAGGCAATGTGGAAGTGCTGGCCGACATGAAGAGGACAGTAGCCCCTCCAGTGAGTGCATTGAAAGGTGGCCTGCAGTGACAATGCTGCTGTGAGTCGTAAGCCAGGGCTCTGGGTGAATTAAACGGCAGTGAATTTTGATGATCACTCAGTGCCTATTCTTGACAGCCAGTCGAGAGTACAAACGACACATCAGATTGGGCAAATCTGAGCCGAGACCTCTTTAAAGTGCTAATGAGCAAGGATGTTACTTTAAAGAGTATGGTGCATCTGACTCTTGCCATGGTATTTTCAATTGCTTCCTATGTGCATATCTAAGATGCCAAGAAATGTGGTGCTATAAAAAAGGCCAGAGTGTTCCTTGGAGGCAAAGATGATAAAGCTTTACCTCACATACTTTGGGCATGTTGTTAGGAAAGGCTGTTCCTTGGGAAACAATATCATACTTGGAAAAGTGTAGGGTCTGCGAAGGAGAGGAAGACTTTAAATGAGACAGACGGACACAGGGCCTGCAGCAATGGGCTTGAGGGTGTCAGAGATTGTGAGGTCAGCCCAGGACAGGACAGGGGTCAGGTCTGTTGTTGACAGGCTCACTGTGAGTCGTACTCAACGGCGCCTAACATCACAGAGCTGAACAATGGATAAAGAAATTGATGCCTGGAATTGTGGAGTCGATGGAGAATGCTGGACATCCCATGGACTTGCCAAAGAACAAATCAATCTGTCTTGTAAGGAGAGGACCCAGAGCGTTCCTAGAAGAGAGGCCTTTCACGTGGTCAGGGCATGTCATCACGATGGACAGGCCTGGGAGAAGGACATCTTGCTGGCAAAACAGGGCCAGAGAAGGAGAGCGGTGACTACAGCAGTGGGCTTGAGGGCAGCGGAGGGTGTGGGAGGAGCAGGGCTGGGAGGGATTTCACCCGGGCCGACACAGGGCGGCCTAACAGGGACATCACTAAGCATGCAGCAATTTTTTTCTTGTGTTTGTTGATTATTTGTGTGTTTTCTTTGGAGACTTATATCTATTCAAGTCTTTTGACTATTTTTTAAATTGGATTGTGTGTCTTCCTGTTGGGGAGTTGTAAGGGTTTGTGTGGTCACAATCCTTGAGCATTTCCTCGTTTGTTCATTCACTCATCAACGCCACAGTCATGCCAGGCCAGCTCCAGTGCCCCTGTCCGGCTCTGACTTGGTGTTGCCCACCCTGGAGCAACCCCTGCCCAGTCAGACACTGGGCCTGGAAGTCACATGTGAAGACAGCAGAACACACCCAGGCCTCCAGGCAGGTGTCCTCTTGATGCCATCCTGACTTGAGTATTCCGGAGCTTCCACAGGGTCTGGAGAGAGGAGTGACATTTGCTGGACAGGGAAAGGGTGTAGCTGGTGTCCCAGTGAGGTGGTCACATCTGGGTGCTGACCGTGACCTCTGCGCTACAGCCTGGAGGTAGGGGGCCTAAGTGGCTGCTGCCATGCCCGCCCTGGTGTCCACAGAGGTCCCCCTTGGTTCCCTCTGGTCAGACTGCATGTGTCTGGCCCCTGCCAGCAGGCATGTGACCACAGGGAGATGTGGAGGCCTGCGTGCTGGCCGCTGCTCCTTCGGCAGCTCTGGCCCGCCGGGCTGGATGTTCAGCCCGTTTCCCATCCATCTCAGTTCCCCAGCCGGTTTTCCAAGCATCTACGGTTACTTTGGGCTGAATTCCCCAGATTCCAGCCCGTTCCCAGCCCCGCCTGCCCAGATGCCCGACCTGCAGGCCAGCCTGGCCTGGCCCATTGTGCCCGTGGGAGACCCGAGGGTCCGGCAGATTAGGGTGGCGGTGGGCGGGCCAGGATTGGGTGTCAGTGGCAGCACGTGCTGTGGGCTCGGCCACACGGGGATTTTCCCAGCTGGCTGGGGCGCTGGCTGGCTGGAAAAACACAGAACAGGCTTCTTGACAATGGGGTGTTGACTTTGGGGTGCCCCTGGCTATCTCCCCACGTCACGTTCTGCTGTCACTCAGTGCTCCCAGCTTGTTGTTTCCAGGTCAGCTGTGGCTGTGGTCCTTCCAGTCCGCTGCCCCTGCCTCTGGGGGCTTAAGACCCGACAGCTGATGGATCCACAGTGACAGTCTGAGGCCTTTAGTGATAGTGACCCCATGGCCCCAAAGCCCCCTTCCCAAGTATGCCCACAGACATCTTCCTGGGGAAAGTGGAGGGTCGGAGAGAGAGAGGAAGACCCTCAACCAGATGGATCGACACCACGACTTTAACAGTGAATCTCAGATGGTGAGGATGTGGCCGACCAAGGCAGGGCACGGAGCTGCTGAGCTGAGGGTTGGTGCGAGTCGGTGGATTCCAACAACAGCAAGAAGCAGCAAGCCCTCTGC
This sequence comes from Elephantulus edwardii, assembly GCF_000299155.1. Classification (NCBI taxonomy): domain Eukaryota; kingdom Metazoa; phylum Chordata; class Mammalia; order Macroscelidea; family Macroscelididae; genus Elephantulus; species Elephantulus edwardii. The sequence goes on from NW_006399814.1 coordinate 7,153,769, forward strand.
CCTTCAGTGGGGTCTGCACCCGGTAGGACAGAGGCCACAGAAGCGAACAGCCCTTTCTCCCCTGAAGCAACCGGTGGATTGAACCACTGCATTTCCATTCTCTGCCAACTGTTTGACCAGTGCACCAGCAGGCCGTCCGGGGAACAGGTGTGACAGAGACAACCGGTCGCTCGCACACGCGCTGGTTGGCAAGCATTTCTCGCGGTGTTGTCCACAATAGCCAAACAGTGGAAAAACCCCTGCCGCTGTGAGGCGCGGTGGTGACGCCTGGGAGAGTGCTCGGCCATGCGTGTGGAGGAATGCTGCTGCGTGGTGCACACCGGGGACCAGCGGGGACGTGCGGGAGGCAGTCCCTGAGGGCCACGCTGTAGGATTCCACTGACACGGAATATCTGGGATCGGCCAGTCCGTGAGACGGCGGATTAGTGGCTGCTGGGGAGGCGGGGGGAGGGGGCGGGAAGTGACTGCCAAGGGGGCCTGAGTCACCTTGGGGTGTCTGGAACTAGAGAGGTTTTGCTGGCACACTGTGAAGCTACCAAAGGCTGCTGGATTGTGAACTTTCGCTGACCACCTGCTTTGTGAGCTCACCACTCCGATAACGCCTCCCGTAGAGGGTCCTCAGGGGTAGGGTGGGTGGGGGGTGCACTGTATTTTCACTCAACTACTAACCTCAGATTCATCCCGGAGAGGGTTAAACCAGGCTGCTCCTTGGAGGCAAGGATTCTGGGGCTTCGTCTGACATACTTTGGACATGTTGTAAGGAGAGACAGGTCTTTGGAGAGGGACATCATGCTGGGTAGAGGGGAGGGACAGCACAGGAGGGGAAGACCCTCTATGAGGTAGATTGATTCAGTGACTGGGGTAATCGGGATGGGTGTGTCAGAAGCAATGAGATTGGCACAGGATAGAACACGGTTTAGGGCTGTTGTACATAGGGTCGCTATGAGTCACAAATGACCCGACGGCACATAACAACAACAACAACTAACCTCAGGGTTGGCAGTTCAAATCCACCCAGAGGCATGTGGAAGAAAGGCCTGGCTGCCAGCTGCTTGAAGGCTAATGCCTGTGACAATCCTGGGAAACAGCTTTTTCCGTGATACACGGGGTCCCCCTGGCTGGGAGTGGACCACATGACAAGACTGTGTCTTCTTTTTAGAGTGAGATGAGTGGGTGCCTACCTGGGGGGGGCTTCACTGTCAGGGGGGGCTTCGGCAGACCTGGGAGCAATGTTGCAATGAAACTCAGCAGGTGTTCATGTCTGAGTGTGTCCTCTTGAAACCCCAGCCTCGAGAGTGAAAAGTAACACCCAGAGCTGACTGCCCTGGCATTACTCTCCCATTTCACAGATTTTGCTCACTGAGGCTCAGAGAAGCAGAGTGCCTCCCGGTATTATAGATTACTTGGAGAGGAGCACAGCTTTTCAGACGAGCTGAGGTCCACAGGAATGAGGGAGCCTCAACTGTGGGAGCTGGGTGTGTGGCTGGGGGCCCCAGAGGCATTGCGTGTGGGTCCTGAGTCCTGGATGTGATTTGTCTGACCTGAAGGAGCTGTGGATGAAAGCCAGGACTCCCACAGCTCGGTTCTTGCTTTTGGTGGAACTTGCGACTTGAGATTTATGATCCTGTGGGGGTTACGGGGTCCTGGGACTGGGGTCCCATGGGAACCAGGATCCTGAAGGACTTTGGAGCCTTCGTGGTTTGTGACTGGGGACTTAGGATCCCCGAGCTTTAGCCCCACAGGATCTGTGAGTCGGAAGGATTCAGGATCCGGTGAGATCTGTGACCTTGTCAGACCTGACTCCGACATCAGCAAGTTCATGGTTTCTGTGACTCTGTGGGCCGGTAGCTCATGGAGTCTGAGATTCTGTGAGATTTACAACTCTGTTGTTTGTGTGACAAAGTTGTCGTTGTTGTTAGTCGACCAACATGCCTTGACAGGCAGAGCTGTGCCCCATGGGCATTTTCTGCCTCATCTTTGAAAAACCAGAATGCCCGATTCTTTTCTTCCACAGTCCCTGGTGGGTTCAAGCCACCGATTTCAAAACTGTTGGCGCCCTCAGAGTCCCGAGTCTGGTGAAACCTGGCTTGATTCTGAGGATGGGGCGTGTGTGACTGAGCACGAGCCCCACAGGGTGGATTTCCTGGATGGGTGGAGACAGGGCAGACCACCATCTCACCTGTGTCCCCTCTCTCATCCACAGAGCACTGTCCTCCGTGGTGGCCCTGGGGGCCAACATTATCTGCAACAAGATCCCTGGCTTGGCCCCACGGCAGCGCGCCATCTGCCAGAGCCGGCCGGACGCCATCATCGTGGTCGGGGAGGGGGCGCAGATGGGCATCAATGAGTGCCAGCACCAGTTCCGCTTTGCCCGCTGGAACTGCTCCGCCCTGGGTGAGAGGACCGTCTTCGGGCAGGAGCTCCGAGTAGGTAAGGGTTTGCGGGCTGCCGCTGGGCCCTGCATTATCCTGCACCGTATGGAGGGCTGGCCCCTGCCGAAGGCCTCCCCCTTGGCAGCAGGGTCTGGGAGTGGGCTCTGTGTGCTAAGTGTGGAGGGGGGCTGCGGGCTATGCAAGACTGAACGTGGAGGAAGTCCGTGGGCTATGGGGACTGAGCGTGGAGAAGGACTACAGTTTGAGCGTGGGCTGGGCGTGGAGGAAGTCTGCGGGCTGTGTGTGAGCTGTGTATCAGCTGAGGTGAAGGAGGGCCATGGGCTGTGCAGGACTGAGTGTGGAGGAAGACTGCAGGCTGTATCAGGTTGAGTGTGAAGGAGGGCCTCAGGCTGTGCCAGGGCTGAGCATGGAGGATGTCTACAATCTGAGTGTGGAGCATGGAGGAGTCTGAGTGTGGGATGAGCATGGAGGAGGGCCGCGGGCTGTGCAGGGCTGAGGGTGGAGGAGGGCCGTGGGCTTTGTGGGGCTGAGCGTGAAGAAGGGCCGCGGGCTGTGCAGGGCTGAGTGTGGAGGAGGTCTATAGTCTGAGTGTGGGATGAGCATGGAGGAGGGCCGC
>NW_006399814.1:7157383-7163854 GCF_000299155.1 Elephantulus edwardii
GAGGGCCGCGGGCTGTGCAGGGCTGAGGGTGGAGGAGGGCCGCGGGCTGTGCAGAGCTGAGGGTGGAGGAGGGCCGCGGGCTGTGCAGGGCTGAGCGTGGAGGAGGGCTGTGGGCTGTGCAGCCTGATATGTGGCATCATGACACCAGGGTTTCCTCCCAAGGGAGGGGAACCTCAAACTCATGAGAAGAGATGGTGATTTAGAGGTGAGGTGGTGATGTCCTGTCCTCTTAACTGTGTGAGGGGCTTCACTGTGCCCATTTCACACCCAGTAAGACTGAGGCTCAGAGACAGCCTTAGAGGAGAAAGTGTAGCTAGCTTTGAATTCGTATATGCTGCCTTTGGGTATAGGCAGATGATAGTTTTCTCCTTTGTCATTTAAGCACTGGAGTCCTCAGGTGGCATAAAGGGTGACACTTGGGCTACTAATTAGAAAGCTGGCAGTTCAAACTCTCCCTGTTGCAGCTTGGAAGCAAAGACTGGCAATCTGATCCTGCAAAGTCACAGTTTAAAAAGCCCTGCGCACAAGGGTTGCTGTAGGTCAGAAGGGATGTGACAGGAACTAAGAATGTGACCCACAAGCGAGCCATCAGGTGCGTGGTGTGCAGCAGTGAGGATGGGTACTGAATCGGCAGGAAATGGGCCCTGAACGCAGTACCAGGTATTGGGGTGGGGACCCGAAAATGCAGGCCCCACCTGCAGGCAAGATGGAGTGTTCTGATTCCATGGCCTGGGCCGCCCAGCGGAGCCACAGCTGCCGGGCCCCTAGCCAGCGTGGAGTTCTGCAGGGCTTGGAGCTGGGACGCGGGGCCGGGGGTGGCACGGGGAGAACCCCTGGGGCTTCCTTTGTGGTGAGCATCCCGTGGGTGGCACCTGGCACAGCCAGGAGGGTGGCACCGCCCCCTCCCTGGGGCCTGCCACCCAAGAGCAGGGCTTCTGCTGAGCCAGCCGGGACGGGGTGGGGGGGCTGCCCACCTTCTCCTTGGTGGGGAAGGTGTCATCTCAGGGCACCCTTTTGCCAGGTGCCTCACCTACCTGGTCCCCGTGGCAAAGCTGGGAAAACTGAGGCTGTGTGGTTGAGCTGGATTTGGGCATCTTAGAAAGGGGCCGGGCAGAGGGTGACTCGTCAAGGGAGCAGAGCTGGGACTTTCCTGAGACCAGGAGGCCCCGCTGTTGGGGGAAGGGGACAGTGGCTGTTCTGACCGCTCTGCTGAGCAGACCCCCAAGGGCCACAGCTGCACCATGTGCAGGGTATCCACTTCATCCTCATCACAGCCACTCCTCTGTCCCCGTGGCCACGGCAGCGCTTGACTCTGGTCCTCACCTTACAGGTGTCCTGAGGGGCCTCTAGCCCTCTCCCCAGCCTCATTTATCATGCGTGTCACTCCCTCACTCTAAAACCTGCAATAGCTCCCCATTGCCGCAAGGTCAACCCAGGCCCTCACCTTACCTTCCAAGGCCCCTCCCAGGCCTGCACTTCAGTGTCCTTGGGAGATTTGACCGCTGACACCTCTACCCCCTTCTCACCCTGGGCCCCTGCTGTCACCTCTGCCTGGAGAGCCTTCCCCTCTGCCATACACATGGTTCTTCTTGGGAGGTGACTTCACACTCTTCAGCTGTTCACTGACACAGCCAGGGCATAGCCACCTGGGGACCCACCCTCTTTGTCTCCCAGCCCACTTGGCCTGGGACGGCTCAATGCTGATCTAGAGGCCCTCTTGTGCATTTTGAAAGCCCAACTTGAGGTTTCCAAACCCTGCTGAACCCCCTCTGTCACTGCTACAGCATAAAGGACCCCTCATGGCTGGGTGGTGGCAGACTGAGTTCTTCCATGGTGACCAGATAGCATGCACCAGGCTTGGGGCTGAGCAGAGAGGCCACAGCAGAGCATGCTGGGCACCCCGAGCCCAGGATGGGAGCCAGGCCATGAGTTGGCAGGAGGCCGACGGCTCGTGGAAGCAGCCACAGTGATTGGTCCCGAGACAGGGCCTGGCCTGGGTGGGTGGGACTGGCCCCTGTAGACCTTGCCTGCGACCTTGGCCCGTGTCTAGCTTTGAGAGCTAAGAGAGAAATTTAAAGGGGCAAATCTGTGCCGTTCCAGTCCTTTTCCAGACTAGTGCCACCACTTGTATGCTGCTAGTGATGGGGAGCTCACTATTTAACAGTAGGCAGATGTTTTGTGATAGCCTTGTGCTGGCTTCACCCTGACACCCTGAGGCTCCCCACAGTGGGATCCCGCTCTACAGAAGTCCATCAGAAATATGAATGTCCTCAGGTGGCAAGAGTCTAACAGGACCCCAGCCAAGTCAAGACTGTGGGCGAGAACTTCCCTGAGGAGGTGGCGTGAATGCTGAGACTAAGGGGGCATCAGACCCTGAGCAGTTGATGTGGATGCTGGGACAGAGGGGCACCAGAAACCCAGGGCAGGTGAGAGCAGGAAAGGGGCTCCAGGTGGGTGGAACAGCATGTGCCAGGCCCAAAGGCCCAGAAGCATAGTTTCCAGAACATAGGGAGTTCAGTCCCAAGAGAGCACCATGGGGAGAGGAGGGGAGATGAGAGCCCTGGACACAGGTTGGAACCCTGGACATGAGGCCAAATGTGCCAAGCACACACGGGACTTCTCTTTGTATTTGGTCCCTCCAGCCCCGTGGGTTGGGGGTTGAGGCTGTATGTGTGCACAACCCCCACCCAACCTGTCCGATGGACCACTGCCTCCTGCCCCATGTGCTGCCCTCGGACATGACTGAGCACAGGGCCCCGGCCCCAGACCACTGAATGCCTTGTGGCCCATGGCTGTCCAGCTTCTATTGCAAAGAGATCTGAGCCTGGCTTACTCACCACTCCGCTCCCAGCAAAGAGGAAACAGGACCCGGGAGGTTGCTGATAAGCAGAGAGGTCAGAGGTCATCATGACTATCCAAGGGTGAGGACCCGAGGCCTTCTGCCCCCCCACTTGTGACTTTTGTGCCAGAACCTGGTCCCAGGAGCCAGCGCAGGCCAGGCCAGGGAGCAGCATGCCTGAAGCGTAAGGGAGATTGAGGGCTGTCCTGTCCACTGTGATGGCCAGGGGCCACCAGGAACCCACAGAGCCATGCTAGTGAGAGCCGGTGGCCACTTGGTGCCCACAGAGATATACTGATGAGACCCAGTGGGCACTGGTATCCATGGAACCAGGCTAGTGTCATGCTGGTGAGACGCAGTGAGCACCCACAGAGCCAGGCTAGTGAGACCCGGTGGGCTTGGTGGGTGAAAATGCAGGTCCAACTTCTCATCCACCCCTCAGTACTGATGGCGTGTTGGAATATATTGATTATACAAGCTAAAAGCAATAGGTAATTAACGTGGGCATCCACGTTGATCTTCACTCGCTGAGGCTACCAGAAAAATCAGGATTACAGGAATGACTCCATGGCCCTGGGTATGTGGCTGAGACAGAGCTGTGACCCTTCTGCTCCTCCCCGGACCCTGACCCTGTCCTCGTGGGGGCAGTCCCAAGAGCTAAGAGGCCAGCACAAGGCAAAGGCAGTGTGGTGTTAAGGTGTTCTCTGTCAGTCCCGTCGTCCATCTAAGTGTCGCACACTCCCTGAATACCAGGGTACTGGGGCACCAGGAAGACCACCCAGCCTACCTTTCTAGTCTGGCCAGCTCAGGGTCACTGCAGGTCCAGCCGGAGGCTGGCCGGGACATGGGGATTTGCATCATTCTTCTATCTACCTCAGGGAGCCGCTGAGGACCGCACTTGACCCCCACCTTATCCCAGGGCCCCCTTAGCGGCAGCCCTATTCCAGGACCCTGCTCAGCCTCCTGTCCTGTGCCGGGACTGCCTCGTACCGCCGCCTTGTCCCAGGACCCCACTCGGCTGCCACCCCATTCCAGGACCCTACTCAACCCCTGCCCTGGTGTAGGACCCCACTTGGCCCCATGCCTTACCCCAAGATCCTACTTGGCCCCTCACCCAGGCAGTGGATCAGACATCACCAGGCTTGAGCTCCAGGTGGCCAGGACTCTAGTGACCATAGATACGAGTGGACAGTTGAGCCTTAAGGGTCAAGCAGATGACCTTTCAGGGTCGGGGGATCACCTGAGCCCTCAGAGGGGAGATTAGAGGCTGCCAGGCCCATCCCTTGAGGTGGTCAGTGCTTTACCTCCTGCACTGGGGGCCAGCTCACTATCCAGGGACTAATCTAGTTGACCATGGACATGGCCTTGGAAGGGCCTGCCAGGTCACTGCTGATGAGCTGGGGGCTCAAGGCTGGGTGGGAATTTTCTGCCCTTCTGATGGGTCCCCTAGGAGACGAGATGCCCATGGTGGGTGGGGCTTCATGTAGGGGAGAGTCCGGCCTGGATCATCAGGGCAGAGCTAGGCGAGGACTTGAGGCCTCTCCTCAGAGCAGAGGCAGGAAGATCCTCCAGATGGGGTTTTTCCAGGGCAAGGACACTCTGAAGAGAGCAGAGACCACACAAGTGGGCCCATGAGTGTCCCCTCTGGGTGCTGGGGTCGTTTCTGTTCTAATCACTGTTCTGTTCTGAGCTCCCTCCTCCTTCGATTATCCAGGCTGAGGGTCTGAGACAGTGAGGCTGGGGTATGACCTGGAAGGTCAGCTCCAGGACCTCTTGTCTCTTGCTTCGCTGCGCCAGAGGGTCTAGGTGCTGGCAGCTCCTGGAGGCCCTGGGGGAAGAGACCCACAGGTAGGCAGGTGCTGAGGGAGGGCCTGGTCACGAAGGCCAGCCTGAATGCTGGACTCATTACGGGGCATTCTCAGAGGCAAGCCCTGCAGTGGTCACTCAGAGCCTTGGCAGACAGTGTGACGTGGAGACCCCACAGAAGGCCAGGTCCCACTCGGAGTCCAGCACTGGGAACATGGCCCTGGTTCTGGCCCAGGTTGCCCACTGACGTGTGTCTGCCCTGACATTGGTGTCCCCAGGCCTGCCGAGGGGGCTGGACGTGGCGGCGCTGCCCGGCTGGAGCCTGCGGCCTGTGGGGGCTGCCTGGCAGCGTGTGAGGCCTCCGCTGGGTGGGAACAAAGGCCGCGGGCGCGCGGGCGTGCCGGCGTGTTTGGACCTGGCGTGACTCTTTCCAGCACTCTGTTTATGACAACGGCAGGGAAGAGCTTAGTGTGGAGACACTGACTCAGTCGGAGCCTGGTGGGGGCCAGGGCAGGGCCAGAGAGATGGAAGGACGGAGAAGGACAGAGAGACACAGAAAGAGGGACAAAGAGATGGGACAGGGGGGCAGACAGGGAGGGAGGGCACGGAGACACAGAGAGATAAAAGACAGAGACACAGAGAGAAGGACAAAGAGACGGGACGGGCGCAGATAGAGAGAGATGGGGGACAGGAAGGACAGAAAGAGAGACGGGGACAAAGAGTGAGAGAAAGAAGGCAGAGACTTAGGTAGAGGGGCAAAGAGATGAGACGGGGACAGAGGGAGAGACACGGGGGACAGAGAGAGGAACAGGGGACATAGAGAAAAAAGGGAGAGACAGAGAAGAACAAAGAGATGGGACAAGGGGGTGGACAGAGAGACAGAGAGGAACAGGGGGACAGAGACAGAGAGGGGCAGGGGGACAGAGAGAGGGAGAGGACAGAGAGACACAGACACAGGGATAGCCAGAGACAGACAGAGAAAGACACAGGGGGACAGAGACAGAGAGGGGCAGGGGGACAGAGAGAGGGAGAGGACAGAGAGACACAGAGAAAGAGAGATATGGAAGAACAGAGAAGGACATGGGTGGGGACAGAGAGAGGAGGACAGAACAGCAGCAGGAGAATGGGGGGTATGGAGAGACAGATGCAGAGAGGGGGTACAGGGTGATAGGAGGGACTCAGAGAGGGAGATAAGAGAGGATCAGAGAAACAGTGGGCCAGAAAGAGTCAGAGAGAGGGACAGAATACTGGAGGGACAGAGAGGTAGAGCCAAGAGGAACCAAGAGCTGGACACAGAAATACAACAGGAGGACAAAGAGAGGGCAGAATGTGTGCATGCACGCACGCACACACACACACACACACACACACACACACACCTGCAAATGACATGCATATGCCCACACACACACAACCCCATGCACACGCACGCACACCCACCCTGGACATAGTGTGTGCACCCCACATACACGTACACACACATATGCACCTGCACACAGCATGCTTACCCTCACACACATGTGCATACATTCACATCCTCTGCACACGGCATGAACACTCCCCGCACATGCGCGCACACATGTACACCCCTGCACACAGTGTGCACATACCCCACATACGTGTGCATACACGTAAACCCCCGGCACAAAGCATGCACACAGCCACACATACGCGTGCACACAGGCACACCCCCTGCACACGGCATGTGCGCACACACACACGTGCATACACTCACATCCTCAGCAAATGGCATGAACACTCCCCACAAACATGTACACCCCTGCACACGGTGTGCGCACACCTCCACACATACATGCACACACATA
>NW_006399814.1:7164403-7172854 GCF_000299155.1 Elephantulus edwardii
TACCCCCTGCACACGGTGTACGCACACCCACACGTACATGCACAAGCACTTGTTGCTTGGTGCTGAGTCAGCTCTGCGTACAGCAGGGCGAAGCCCTGCCTGGTCCTTCACCATCCTCCCAACCTCCACTGTCCCTGAGCCCACTGGGTCACTCCGTCTCGCTGGGGGTCTTCCTGTCTGCTCCTCTGCCGAATCCTCACTGAAGGCTCTTGTCTTTGATCTTCGTCAGTAAACGCATCAAGTCTTTGTTGTTTCTGGTAGCAGGTGTGTGTCCGCTGCACTTAGATGCTGATGGGTCTTCCTCCAGTCCTTCTATGTAGTGTCCAGCTTCTCAGGCTATTGGCTCAGCATGTAATACCCATCACAGGGCACACGGCCACATAGCCTGCCCCCAGGTCCAGGTGTCAGGTGGTCAACGTGCTCTGAGTGGACAGTTAAAAGCCCTCCCTGTGCTCACCCAGGACGAGCAACTCTTGCCTCACCTCTCGCTCACCTACCCAGCAGGGTGCCGGCCTCACTCTCCTTCAGCAGCTACTGAAACTGAGGACCAGGGGACCAGCTCCCTAACTGGACTGGACCAGAGGTCCAACACCAGACCCTGCTCTGACCCCCAGCCAGGCCACAGGGGCCCAGTCAGCTGGGCACTAGGCCCCCCTCTCAGTAACAGCACAGGTCAGGGTTTGGGCCTGCCAGTCACTCATCAGTATCTCTCGATTCCCCTGATGTCCACCTTCCTACGTCCGCCCAGACCACACCTGAGCCTAGTCCTGCTCTGTGCCCTGGGCTGTGGTTCCACGAGGGTGCAGAGCCCATACTGGCTTAGGCAGAGAGGTGCCCCCAGCCCTGGTTCCAGGCGGCATTGGCAAATGGTTTCAGGACACCTAGGGAGCAGCTCAAGTTCAAGCTGAACCCAGGCAGAGCCAGAGGGCAGGTATGGACACCAGGGACCGAGCTGGATCCCAGGAGCCACCTGCACCGTGGCCAGACCAAGGACCCTCAAACCTGGACACAGGTTCAGCCCAGCCTGTCTGGTGGCCTAGGATGATGGGATCCCTGAGTGTCCCTTGTCTCATCATCCAGCAGCTCCACCTCTAAACTGGGCAGTTCTGGAGGTGACTCAAGGACCCCACCGTCTGAGCCCTGGCCCCAGCAGCCCTGCTCCGATCCATGCCATCTGACAAAACATCCCCCCACAATGTCCCTGCTAAAGAGGCTTGGAAATCCCATGCTAGGTCTGACTATCACACTGCCCCAGGGAAACTGAGGCCCAGGAGGGGAAGGGATGGTGCTAAGGTCCCAGCGGAGCCACAGTTCAAGGCCAGCCCCAGTGCTAGGAGGTCAGCAGGGCTGGACCTCCCTCTGGGGGCCTGACAGGCATCTAGCTGTATCTCGCCTCCTCCTGCTCCTCCGTGGATTCCTCCAGCTGCCCTGGTCTCTCCATTATCCCCCAAACCCACTCCTCTCCTGGCCTGCCCTCCTCAGTCAAACCCCAGCAGTGGCTCAGGGCCCAGGTTCAGACCCCTCTGAGTTTCTCTATCCCAAATGCCCTCCTGGACAGACCTGAAACCCACTGTCTCCTGCTTAGCCCATGTCCCCGCTTCTCCCCTCGACCACAGGCCTGCCTGTCGGCTTGTACTACCTGGACCTCACAACACCCGCACCCCAGCGAAACTGTGTTTCCTCACAGTCTGACATCCTCCTCCCACCTGGACAGCACCCTCTGTGGCTCCCCCAATGCCTGAAGTAAAGTCCACACTCCTCCCCATGGCACATGGCTCCCCAGACCTGACAGAGCATGACCCCAAGGGAGCACTACCCACGTTCTTGCCCTTTGCTGGAACAGACCACATAGACTCGTCACTCCCAGCGCCAAGCCTCAGCACTGCTGTTCCCACGGCCACAACACTGTTCCCTGGGCTGTTAGTGGTGGTGGTGGTGTTCTTTAGGTTTTTGATCTTTCTATAAAATAATCTTATTGTTGTGGTTGCGAGTACACACAGCAGTGCATGCACCAGCGCGGCCGTCTGTCCACGGACAATTCCAGGACATTGGCGATGTTCTTGGTGCTGTGCGGCCAGTCTCAGCTCCTTCTCCAAGCCGCTCCTCTGCTCTCATAAATTCACTGCCCCCTAAGGGTCTTTGCTAATCCCTCAAGTGTCTGTCGTCAGTTTGACCACATATTTTAAAAACCGTCCTAAACTCAAAAGTCCTTGCTGAATCTCCAGCAAGTTTCTGGGGCTGTAAATGGCACGGGAGGAGAGACAGCCCATCTCACACAGAGAAGCTGGAGGATTCGAACCACCAGAGAGGAGCTGCCTCCGGGTCAGCAGCACAGCTGCCTGTGGGTTCCCGTGATCTCGTAGAATGCTGCTCTTGTTAGGTGCTGTCAAGTCAAGTACACCGTAGTTGTTACTATGAACAACTGTGAGCCCTCTCCCGTGATCCTATATGCTGTCGTGTTGCTCGGTGCTGTTGAGTAGAGTACGCCTCATTGCGACAGATCTGAACCTTGTCCTCTCCTGTGATCACAGGGATTATTATTGTTAGGTGCTGTTGAGTCAAATATGACTCATAGTAACTGTACGAGCAACAGATCTGGCTCCTGTCCTGTTCTGCGCCCTCCTCACAATCTGGCACATGCAAGCCCATTGCTGCAGTCACTGTATCAGCCCACCTGGTCGCGGGTCCTCCTGTCCTTCACTGTCCCTCCACCTTTCCAAGCGTGATGTCCTTCTCCAAGGATGCCCAAAGTATGCAGGACGAAGCTTCACCATCCTCGCCTCCAAGGAGCACTCTGGCTGCAACTTTTCCAAAACATATCTGTTTGTTCTTTTCTCTCTCCACGGACATTCAGTGCTCCTCTCCCACACTACAGCTCAGAGGCATCAATTCTTTTGTCATCCTTACTCATTGTCCAGCTCTCAGCAGCAAGCGATTAAAAAGATTATGTTCTGAACCAGATGCACCTTAGTCCTGAAACCAACATCATTGCTCCTTAGTCATTTGGAGAATTCCCTGACTGCAGACTTTCCCAGTGCAATATGTTTCCTGAACTTCTGATTGCTGGGACCAAGTGGATCCAAGTAAGACGAGATTGTTGAGGGTTTCAATCTTTTCTCCATCCTAATTGATTTTCTACTCCCCACTCTTGATTTGAATGCAAGTTTACAGAGAAGGTTGGTATGCCAGCCAATGATTCACACACATTCTGTTTGGGTTTTGTTGTTGTTGTTGTTGTTTGGAGTCCCCCCCCCCCGCATTTTGTTTTATGTCATTAATAAAAAAATCTATATTGCATCCAGCCCTCCAATCTCCCCCTTACAAAGTTACGGAAGGCTTCTCCATTCTGTAGGGAGCTGGCCTCTGCCCCTGAGGTCAGGTCTGTGTGGCAATTCAAGTCCACGTTTAGCTCCAAGGGAGAAAGATAGACAGTCTCCTTGTGTGACTTACAGTTCAGGAACCCACGGAGGGCCAGGGATGAGTGACTTGTGCCTGAGGAACTGCACGGTTCTCGTCTTATGGGCGGTAATGACCATGAGGACACGCCTCTCTTTCTTGCTCCCCCGCGCCCCCCCCCCCGCTTACTGCACCCTCCAATGTTGCCTTTGTCACCTACCAAAGGCTTGTGACAGCCTGTCCAGAGAGCCTGTCCTGTCAGCCCTCCCGCCCCCCAGCAGCGTACGCTCACTGTCTCTCTCCACTCTGGCCGTCCCACCCCTGCTGTTGCCCCCTTGCCAGGCTTCAGAGTGGCATCCCTCTGACTCTGCTCTGTGCTGAGCAGCCCCGAGCGCCTGGAACTCCGTTGTTTGTGATCTTCTCTTTATTGTGCTGACTTGGAACTGAACTTGGTTCAATCCAGGTCTGCGCCACTTCGAAGTGGACGGGTGCGCTGGCTTTGACGTTCTCAGGGGTGTGCAAACATCAGGGAATGTTTTCCTCCCCTCAGGAAAACCCTCAGTGCACTGGCAGCCCCTCCCCGCATCCCCGCCAGCCCCACGGGCCCACCTGCCGCCTCTGCACAGGCGTCTGTTACGGGCCTTTCGCGCTGATGGACTCGTCCACACGCGGCCTTTGTGTCTGCATTCTTTCACTCAGCGTGTTTTCAAGGTTCATCGAGGCTGCAGTATGAACCGGGGCGTCATCCCTTGTTAGCGCTGAGTAACATTTTGTTTGCCCATTCACCCGAGGGTGGGCACGGGGGCCAGTCGCACGTTTTGGCTGACGTGGTAAAGCTGCAGTGGCCGTCGGGCGCGCATTGCTGCCTCTCGGTAGATACCTGGGAGTGGAATCGCTGAGTCATCTGGTGATTCTATGCCCACGGCCTGGGAGGCTGCCAGGGTGCCGGCCCAGTGACACCACAGCCTTGTGTTCCCACCAGCGCTGGCCGAGGGTTCGGGTTTCTCCACCTCCTCACCATGGTGGCTCCTGTACCTCTTTCTCTACTCTGGCCATCTTGAGGATATGAAGTGGCATCTCCTGTAGTGTCGATGGGCATTTATTTCCTCATTGACTGACTAGGTCCCTGGGTGGCACACTGTTATGATTCAAATTGTTGATGGTCCAGACTCACCCAGAGGCCCCATGGAAGGAAGGCCGGGTGACCAACCCCATGAAGAGAAAAGCCCGCATGGTCATGTCCTCTCACGTACTCTGGCCGTGGGGTCAGGAGAGGCCAGTCCTGGAGAAGGACCATTCTTGGTGAAGTAGAGGGTCATTGATAACCAGGGGAGGCCTCTACAGGGTGGACTGACGCAGTGGCTGTGGCCGTGGGCAGTAAGGTGAGCATGGCACAGGCAGGTGGGCACCTTCTTGTAGCACAAGGGATCATTGTGAGTAGGAGCTGGCTGGGTGACCCTAAAACCACCACCACCATTACTGGACATTTGGACCAAAGATTCTAAGACAGAAGTCCCATCTAATGGGGGGAATTGCAGAGCAGAATTTTAGCTTCTTGTAGAATGCAGACTCTCTGGATCCATAGAGACTGGATGAAGCCCTGAAACTATTACTCTGAGATAATCTCTATATTTTAAACAACACAAAAAATCCCCCAAAGTCTACTTAAAATCAAACATAGTTCCACCTCATTCAGAGAGACTGGACATGGGATCAAAGGGACAACAGCCACTGGAGAGCTGAGCGGGGAACCTAAGGGGTCAGGGAGTCAGGGAGTTTATGACAGTGGGGGAGGGACAGTTTGAAAAGCTAGGTGAGGACAGGGACACAGTGTGAACACCACAGAGGCATGGGAATGCGCCTGGAGGTGCTGCGGGGCCGGGGTGTGCTCTACAGTGTCTTCTCTGCACAACAAACATTAAATGGATCGTAACTTTTAAAGGATGCCGGCTGGGAAGTCCCAGGGAGCTGATCTCTGTGTGACACACGGGAATGCGTGAACTGGCATCGGTTCAGAGGCCCCCGGCCGGCGTCGGGGCGACGGCTGACCTCCTAGAGCACCATTGTACTTGTCTGTTGGCCATTTGACCGCTGGTGGCTTCATGTGTTACAGTTGCACTTTAAACCAAAAGGTTAGCAGTTCAGGCACACCACCTGCTCCTTGGGACAAAGCTGGGTCACCTCTGGGGAAGGTTTACAGCCCTGGAAGCCTTCAGGGCTGCTGTCCTCTGTCCTGAGGTCACCGGAAGGCAGCACCAGGCTCAGGGGGGATGAGTTGCTCGACTATTGCCTTTGGAAAAAGGTCTATTCAGATCCGTCCCTCTTTTTTTTCCCATGAGCTTCTCTTCTGCTTTTTCTTCTTGAGCTGTGAGGAATGTTGTCCTTTTTAGGAGAGGAGGGCAGGAGGGCGCGCTGGTCTCCAGGGCGGTACACACAGGTGCCCACACTCACGGGCAGGTGTGAGTACAGGTGTGCCCAGTGCACACATGCAGGCCCATGGGCGGTGCACACAACTTCCTGGGCATGGAGGGTCACGTGTTTGAACCCCAGTGAGTGGGGCAGGCCTGCCCCCAGCACAGCGTGAGGACTGGTCTACCTCAGTTTGAAGCAGTTGGCCTCCGTTTCAGGAGCTCTGCCAGTACCGTGGTTTAAGCACCCAGCTACTAACTAAAAAGTCAGCAGTTCAAACCCACCAGCCTCTCTGGGGAGAAAGGAGAAACGATCGGCTGCCATCAGCCTGGGCACCTATCCTAGGGCTTAGCTTTCTGATTTGAGACGAGCTAACCCAGGGTCTGCCCAGGATCGCTCCGGCACAGGACTAGCCCTGCCAGGTGTGGGGAATTTCGAGAACAGTATTGGGGTATAGGACATAATGAGCCAGGACCCTGGCCCTGCACCCCATAGTTCCACAGAGCACCCCACAGAGCTTTCCGGAACTGAGACTGCAACCGGGAGCCTGAAAAGGTGCAGGAATTTGGGGTGTGGGCAGATGCCTGAGGCGAAGAGAGGCTGATGCCTGCCAAGGCCCTGCACAGGGACCAGGGGTTCTCCCTGCACCAGGGCTGGGGGCGCTACCCCTCCCACAGGTGGGCCAGGCATCCCCCCTGGACATCTAGAGGAGTGGTGGAGAGGGCAGAGGGGGCAGGCCAGTGTACTGGAAACCCTCCCAGCAGCCGGGGGGCCACCATGGTGCAGAGCGGAATAGCAGAAGGACGCCTGTCTGTGCTTTATACTGTACAAAGGCATTTGACTGTGAATCATAACAAACTATGGCTAACTGAGAAGAATGGGAATCCCAGAGGACTTGACTGTGCTCGTGAGAAACGAAGAGGCTATTGTGCGAACAGAACAAGGGTTGAGAATCGAGAAACTGTGACAGTGAGACTTCTGTCCAGCCAGCCCTCACTGTCACCAGAGGCCAGTCCATGGGGTCTAGCA
Organism: Elephantulus edwardii; assembly: GCF_000299155.1. Classification (NCBI taxonomy): domain Eukaryota; kingdom Metazoa; phylum Chordata; class Mammalia; order Macroscelidea; family Macroscelididae; genus Elephantulus; species Elephantulus edwardii. The sequence continues at coordinate 7,171,238 of NW_006399814.1, forward strand.
GACAAGGGGTATGCACGCATTGGCCTGACCCTCTGCAGGCCCTGTGGGCTTGTGGGGAGACCATGACCTTCTGAGTCCCCCTCTGCTGGGATTGGGGTTTTGGGAAGCCCACCAAGTTGGTTCCCAGCCTATATGTGTGGGCCCATCTGCCGTGGAGAAGTGGGTGTGGTGGGGACTAGGAGACCTCCATCCCCGCCCCCAAGCCTCACCTTCTCTTTGCTGGGACAAGAGACCAGAGGGGAGAGGGCTTGGCTCACAAACAAACCCAGCCCTCACGGGAGTGGCTGATGAGTAATAGTGAGTAACCGGGTCTCCCAAGAGAGGCAGGAACCAGCGAGCCCAGAGCACAGGTTGGCTGGGAGGGAGGCCTAGGGCACATATCCCCAAACACACAGCACCAACCTCCAGGCTACCAGCTGCCCAGGACCTCAGGGCAGTGTCACCCCAAAATCCTGACTGGCTCTGTCAGAGGGGCTGGCATTTTAGGACAAGAAGGGCGCCGTTCCAGGATGTCCACATCTGTCCTCACACAGCAGGGCTGGATGTGCTGGGGACATGCTGGCCAGGCCTCCCAGCCCATCATGGGAGTGTCTGAGTTCTTGGAGCCCCTCCATTGGCCCAACGTGCCACACGTGTCCCCGGCTGGCTTCCCTGGCAGCAAGAGCATCATCAGTACCCTGACGTGGCCCTTTCCCTCCCATGGCCCACTGTCTTCTCCCTGACATGAGCCTGCCTGGGGCCTCTAGTGCCTTCTGCGGCCTCTTTGGGCTTCAGATGTCCCCTTCTCCAGGAAGTCCTCCCTGACTGTACTCTGCAGAGACCCCTTCTCCAGGGATCTCCCTGTCCTTGCTCACTGCCCCCTCCATCCTGAAGTTGTGCTGGGTCACGCTGACACTCAGGGGTGTTTTAATGAATGGTAACAAAACACGAATGAAAGAGAGAGAGACAGTGAGCACGTGAGAGAGAGGGTGAGGGAAAAGGAGTGAGGAGACAGAGAGAGAGACACAGAGACAGACAGACAGACAGACAGACACAGCCAACTTGTGATTGAGTGAATGAATGAGTGGAAGAGTAAATGAATCACTTAGGGAGTGACTGAATGGGTGAGTAAACTAACAAGTGAGCAGTGAGTGAGGGGGAGAGTGAATGAGAGGACAAGTGAATGAATGAATGAGTGAATGAATGAGGAAGTGTATGGTAATGAGGGTGAGTGAATGAGTGGACGATGTGTGAGGGGGTGAGGGGGCGAGGGAGCAAGTGGTGAGAAAGTGAGTGGATGAGTGAGACCAAGGGGATGGATGAGTGGGGAATGTGTGGGATGGTGAGTGAAGGAGGCACAAAACGAGGTGACAGAGCAGGGATCGGGACTAGAGGTGGGTCTGGGATAAAGCCCACCCTGGGAGGCTGCAGAGGGTGGACAGGAAGGGGAGGCTGCCCAGCTCATGCTTGACCATTGACACTGCGACGTGAGTGAGGATGGGCATTGAGCTGCTCAGTACCAGACGTCTGAGACTCCACTGCCCTCTGAGCTGAGCGAGAGACGGGCTGAGGGGGGAGAGGTGGGCTGAGGGGGAGAGACAGGCTGAGCGGGAGAGACGGGCAGAGGGGGGAGAGGCG
>NW_006399814.1:7173420-7184217 GCF_000299155.1 Elephantulus edwardii
GAGAGGTGGGTTGAGGGGGGAGAGGTGGGCTGAGGGGGAGAGGCGGGCTGAGGGTGAGGGCCTGAGAGAGTGAGGAGAGCCCCAGCTCAGTTAGGGACCCTGCAGTGGCAGCTTAGGCACAGAGTGGGGGCAGCCAGGGTGGGCGATGATACTGGGCCTTCGCGGGTCCTAAGGGGATTGCCAGGATCACAGGCCTCCCAGACACTGGTCTTGTTGGGGATGTTGGGGGCACTGATGCTGGACACCACCTCTTGGTTCTTCCAGAAGTTTCCAGGACATGGTTGTGCTGTTGACAGAGCCTTCGGCCTGCACACCTCATGGTCTTTACCCTAGAGGGAAGTCACCCCCCTACAGAGGACAGGGCCCCCTGAGGGCGGTGACCTCCCAGCCTGTTGACAGGTGGAGTGGTGGTTGCTGGAGCACACCAGCTGACCACAGGGTCTCCCTCAGGACTGAGCGGTGGGTGCTTCTGCCACATGAGGTGGGGCACAGCCATCTGGGTGGGTGGTGGGTCTGAAACTGGACTGGACTGTCTTAGGCTGTCAGTTCAAAGCGTCCTTGGTGCTTGTGCCAGGAGCTGAGGATGGGGAACCTGAGAGGGGGTGGGAGTCCTTTGAGACTGAGCCTGGGGCCACGGAGAGTCGAACACACAAGACCAGGCATCTGTCCCTGGGCAGCACTCACCACTAGCTGAGAGGATGGAGTCCGAAGCACTCAGATGGCCCTCAGTGCCAGGCCAGGCCTTCTGCTGCTGTGAGCTCAGCCAGCCTGAGGAGCCTGGAGCAGTTCCACTCTGCTCTGACTGCTGGAGTTGGGGTTGCTCCATGACAGTAGGAAGAAGGGGCTTTGGGTCACGTGGAGCAGGAAGTCCTCACCCTAAGGGCTAGCCCTGATGGAGGATTCCAGATCAGTGAACTCATTTGGGACCCAGGGTGTCAGGCCGTGAGAGGACCTGGAGGGCTGCCTGGAGGAGGCAGAACACTGGGAGGGAGGGGGCAGGCCTGGGGGAAGACTCTGCTCAGAGCTGCATCTCATCAGGACTGGCTGGTGTTTGGGGTAATTAGAGGCATGAGGGAGACAGGACTGTGCAGAGGAGGGCTCTGGAGCCAGGTGGGCCTCAGAAGGAGAGGGGTCATCAGGGGACCTGGTGGCAACTGAAGGTGGTCCTGGGGGAGGGCGCTGGCCCAGCTGTGGGCATTGGGCTGGGTTCTGCCCGACTGCGGGGTGTCCTGGCTCTGGGAAGGGCATCTGCACACTTCAGGGCCCCAGCTTCCAGCTCCGTGATTGGGGTCCCCACACATAGGAGCAGGGTCGGTGGTGGCTCCCCCACAGAGATCACCAGCCCAGCAGGGCGTCCTGTCACGGTCCTGTCACCTTGTCCCCGCAGGGAGCCGGGAGGCCGCCTTCACCTATGCCATCACAGCAGCGGGAGTGGCACATGCTGTCACCGCCGCCTGCAGTCAGGGCAACCTGAGCAACTGCGGCTGCGACCGGGAGAAGCAGGGCTACTACAACCAGGCGGAGGGCTGGAAGTGGGGCGGCTGCTCTGCCGACGTGCGCTACGGCATCGACTTCTCCCGGCGCTTCGTGGACGCCCGCGAGATCAAGAAGAACGCCCGTCGTCTCATGAATCTGCACAACAACGAGGCCGGCAGGAAGGTAGGGTCCTCCACACTCAGCCCCCGACGGGCCTGGACACTGGCCCGGAGCTCCCACTCCACAGCGGGGAAGGCTGAGGCTCTGAGCAGGGAATGGGCAACGAGGGTCCACACAGTGTGTTAACCAACACTGGCCTGGGGCCTGCGGGAGGGTGGAGGCCTCCAGGCCACAGTTCCACTTCTTCACTCCTGTGACCACACCTGGGAAGGCTTCCTGGAGGAGGTGGTTTTCATGTGAGACCTAGGATGGCTGGTTGCCAGGAGAGAGACCGGGAGGGCAGGACCGGGGAGGCAAAAGCTGCCCCCTTCCCCAGAAATAGAAATGAGGGTCCTCAAGCCATTTGTGGGGTGGGATGGAGCGTGGTGGCCCCCCCGGGGGCCACTCAGAAGGGACACAGTGGGAAGAAGTCACGTGAAGCCAGTCTGGCCCCGCCCACTCACCCGACGGGAGATGAGGCCCCAGATACTGGGCTGGGAGGAGCCGCTGGCCTGGCGGCGGCAAGATGGCCTGAGATAGGGCGTCAGCAGAGCAGAACGCCTCGCCAGGCTGCCCCCCACCCAGGTGGGGGGACTGCACTCTGGGCGCCAGGGCCTGGTCTCCCTGGGTGGGGGCAGGCACACCCTACCAGGTGAGGAGCTGACCATGCCAGGGAGGCATTCACTCAGTTAAGACCCATCTTGTCCCACCAGACTGTGCTGTCCCAGAGTGTGGGACAGACACCGCTGTGCCTGATCGAGTGTCCCCTGGGTCCCTATGACCCGGGTCCCTGCTCCAGGCTCGGAGGACACGGGGTGGAGGACAGAGCCCTAATGAGAGCCAGTGTGTGGGGAAAGGACACAGACTTCAGGAGAACCCAGGAGGGCTCCCCGCAGAAGGCGGTGAACTAGAGTCCTGAATGGAAGCCCCACTCCTTGAGCCTCGGTAGACGTCCTGTTCAGGGCCTTCCCCACACTCCCATTTTGCAGATGAGAACAGGGAGGGGGATAGGCTCTCACACCCCTATTTTGCAGATGAGAACAGCAAGGCCCCACACATCTAGTTGCTGTTGTGTGGGATGTGCCCACAAGGCCACGGGGAGAAGAGGAAGGTCAGGTCTGGTGGGGGGCACCGGCAGAGGTCACCGTGGGCAAGTCTGCAATGCTGTGTGACCTCATCGGGGGTGGTTGGGACAGAGAAGGGATAGACTGGCGAGTGGGCCATCCGGGAACAGCTGTGGAGGACAGGCTGGCTCGGGGCCTCTGGGGAGCTCAAGGCCAGGCCAGGCTGACTCAGTTGTAACCCAGCACTGGACCATGGGATGGAGACAGGGTCAGGAGAGGACCTGGGGCAGTCAGTGGCCCTGTTGGGGTAGGGGAAGGAGAGCCTGGAGTCTGTGGTTCTCAGCATCGTCTGGCTGGGAACTAGGTGGGGGGACGTCCTCTCTTCTGGGTTTGAGCTGGGAGACGTGTAGGGGGTGGGAGGGGAGAGGCATGAGGGAGCCAGCGCAGGTTGTTGAGGGAGGGGAGAGAAAGGCCACAGAGTAGAGTGGTCATAGGTGGGGCCTCAGGACATGCTGGAGGAGGCTCCAGTGTGGTCAGCAGCCAGATGCTGGCCAGTGCTTCCCCGTGTCCAAGAGCCCTGGGTAGCCTGTCTGCACATGGTCCAGGCACAGGATTGAGATGAGGGAGTGTGCTGGGCGGGGCGGGGTCCTCCTCACAGCGCTGGGATTGCTGCGGGGGCTGCTCTGGGAGGAGTCCATGGAAACCAGGTCAATGGTCACTTTCGAGTCAGGATCCCTGCCCATCACACCTGAACCAAGATCTCTGCCTGTCACACCTGAGTCAGGATCCCTGCCCGCCACACCTGACCATGCGAGTTCAGGTCCTCCTACCTTCACACCTGACCCAGGTCCCTTTCACAGTGTGTCCCCTCCAGCCCTCCCTGTCCAGACTCTTCTTCCTCAACCAGGTTGGCCATGTGGCCTGCAGTTTGGGTCAAACTTCTGACCTGATGTGCAGGACAGACAGTCGCTGTGCGTGTGTGCTGAGTGTCACTGTGGGTCTGAGGTGTGGTGGGTGGTCAGACTTTCAGGCCCCTCTGCGTGGTCTGTGGTCCTTACTGGGTAATGCAGGGACAGGAGGGGCCCAGGAGAGGCCATCAGGCGGGGGTGAGAGTTATGCACTTCCTCGCCTCCACCAGACTCAGTGACCAGTAAAGAAGGTGCCAGTCCCTCTGGGTGGTGGGCACTGAATCCTTGGTGGCTTGAGTGTGGAGCCCATAGCTGAGGACAACCCAGCACTGGGAGCTGGGCATGTGTATGTCTGACATAGCCCTCACTGACCTGTTCAAGGCCACCAAGGGGCTTGGGACTTGGGGGACACCAGCCTTATCTGTAACAGCGCTTTCCCCAGATAAAACACTAGGTCAACCCCACGACCAACTCAGTGCTCACTGAGTAGGGATGCCTGCCCTCCCAGGTGGTCCCCTGGGCAGAGGGGCTGCTCTGGTCATAGAGGGTGGTGGCCCCACCGTCCACTGGGCTCTTATCAGGAGGACATGGAGAAGGAAGTGATACATTCTTGAGTCCAGGCCTGAGGACCCAGCCAAGCGAGGATGAGGATGTGGCCCCGGGCTCTGAGAGCAAACAGGTAGTAGCATCAGCCAGGCCTAGCAGGCAGGTGAGGGGGCGGAGACTGTCTTGATGCAGGCTGTAGGGTGGGTGTGGGGAAGGCCAGCCATCCTGAGGGCCAGTGGAAAGCTGATGGGAGAGTGGGCCTGGCCCTCCTGGCTCCTACAGCCTCTACCCAGGCCCCCTGACAGGTCTCGAGCCCTGAGGTCTGTTGGAGGAGCAGCTGCTGGGCTGGAAGGAGCTGCCCCATGGGGGGAGTACGGCCATCTGATCAGCTCCTGGGGCTACTGTCAGATGGGATGGGCCACTGGGGCAGTGTGACCAGGACAAGTGCGGAGGGGACAGGATGGAGCAAAGGTGCACTGTGGTGGATGAGGAAAAGGGCGGTCAGACAAAGGCCTGGAGATGGGTGCTTGGGGGTGGGCAGGAGGGGTCTCCCCTAGGCCAGACCCCTCCCTTCTGCCCCTGCCTCAGGCCCTCAGAAGGACCCACCCCCCTTCTGCTCCTCCAAGTGCCTGGGCCTTCCCTCTCCCTCCCTCAAAGACATCATTCCCCGGCCAGCTCCCCCCAGCCATCTACACAGAAGCAGGGCTGTCTTTCCAAACTGTCCCTCCTCTTCTTAGCCCACGCCCTGCCCCGCCCCAGCCCCAGGGCTAGCCCCCAGGTCCCCTGGCCCACACCGGTGTCCAGCTGAGAGACTTGTTCCTGATAAGACCTGAACTGCTCTCCCTCTTTGTCTAATGAGCTTCTACTTGTATGTCAACACCTAGTTCAGAGGCCACCTCCTCTAAGAAGCCCCCTCAGATCTGGAAGGTAACCCGCTCCTCTGTCTCCCACATTGACTCAAGAGCCAGAGAGGCAGGGAGTCCCAGGCAGCGCAGTAGATGAAGTGCTGAGCCACTAACCCACAGGGGTTACTGATGGGGCTCCCCTAGAACCTTGAGAGAAAGGTCTGGGAATCTGCCTGTAACAATGAGAGCGACCGCAATGGAGCAGAGCTGTCCTCTGCACACGCAGTGTCTCCAGGTGTCAGGGCCAGCTGGAAGCAGCTGTTTGGGAGACCCCCCCCACACACTCTGCTCTGAGGCTCTGGGCTGCCGTAGGCTGGGCGGGTGAAAGGGCTGAAGGAGCCGTGTCCGGGAATTGTTTTCACGTGGTCACTCATTTCCTGAGGTCCCTCCATGCCCCACGGGTATCCTGGGGGATCAATCTGCCGAGACCAGCTTGCACTGCAAGCCAGAAACGGCTGGGCCTGACCCAGCTCCCTATGTGTTGGGGGCCAGTGACCCCTCCCGTCCTGGCAGTGGATGAGGAGATAGCCAGCCTGACTCATTGGCTGAATGTGTGTGTGGGGGGGGGGTCCCCGTGGTTCAGTGCTGGCCAGGATGCAGGGGTGCTGAACCCCTGAGGGTTAAGGCAAGGCTAGTGGGAACAACAGCTGACATAGGACTGTCGAGTCCCATCTTTAATCAGGCAAACTTGGCAGGCCCTTCGATCCAGGTAAATGAGTACCTGGGGTCAGGGCTGATGCTGGGAATTGGCCTTCCGGAGGAGGGGGCCTCCACGAGAAGGCAGCCTGTACCCACTCTGACCCTCAGAGAGTGGGGGCATGGCGGGCTGTGTGGCCTCAGCCTGTGGCTTCTCCGCCCAGCCCCCCCCCACCTGAGCAAGCCCCCCACCACGCCACCCTCTGTTGTCAATGCCAGCTCACAGTGACCCCACATGACCAGCCGAATTGCCCATGGGCTTCTCAGACCGACATCTCTACGGAAGCAGCCACTGGACGGATTCAAACCACCAGGCTTTGTTTCAGCAGCCAGGTTCTAACCACTGTACCACCAGGGCTTGTTACCCAAAACCTGCTGCTGGAGAGTCAGTTTGGACTCATGGGACCCTCCATCTGGGTTCATGTCTGGGAATCTTAGAATGGGAAGGGACAGCCCATCTTTCTGCCACCCACTGACTGGTGCATTCGAACCACCAACCTTTGTTTAATAGCCTGGTTCACTACTTGCTAGGCTGCTAGGACTCCTTCAAGGCTGAGTGTTGCTCTTATGTGCAGTTGAGGCGGAAGTGACTTGTAGATGACCCTTCAGTGAGTTTTCAGAGGCAGTAAATTGTACAGGGTGAGATTGCCCATCTTTCTCCAGCAGAGCCGCTGGTGGATTTGAACCACTTGCTTTGGGGTTGGCAGCACAGCTCCTTACACTAAACTACCAGAATTCCCTCAAGGCTGACCAGCAGCCACTGTTAAGCACCAAGTGACCACCAGGCCCAGTGAGGCGAGGGAGGAGCAGGAAGGGCGACCCCTTCAAGTGTGTGCTTTGTTGGGGCAGAGTGTTAGAGGGGGAGACTGTTTAAGCACGTGCTGCCAGCTGAAAGGTTACAGATTGATGTTTGTCACCAGGTGCCTCCAGAGAAAGGCCTGGCACTCTAGTGCTGAAAGATCAGCCTCTGAAAACCTGGTGGGGAGGGGGATACGGTGCTGCTGAGGGACGGTGAGCTAGTGGCCGCTGGCTTCTCAGCTGAGGCAGGTACACAGCAAGGGGCCCCCAGGGGGCAGTGCACACCCAGTGTGTGAGAGCCCGTTTGCACCTGGTGCTGGGGACAACCAGCCTCTGCTTCTCCGCCTGGTTGTTGCAGCTGGTGGTTGTGAGGACCCAACGAGAAGCATCCCACAGCCCTCCCCGTGTCCCACGCCAAAGATGCTGACAGCCAGTACCTCTATCTCACAGACAAGGCGACCAAGGTGGGAGAGGCGAGACGTGCACAGGGCCACATGGTCCTGGGTGCTGACTGGCAGGGGCAGTGGGAGTTCATCTGGCTGCCCATGCTGTCCACTCTGTCCCCACAGGTCCTGGAGGAGCGCATGAAGCTGGAATGCAAGTGCCACGGAGTGTCGGGCTCCTGCACCACCAAGACGTGCTGGACCACACTGCCCAAGTTCCGCGAGGTGGGCCACCTGCTCAAGGAGAAGTACAACGCAGCCGTGCAGGTGGAGGTGGTGCGCGCCAGCCGCCTGCGGCAGCCCACCTTCCTGCGCATCAAACAGCTGCGCAGCTACCAGAAGCCCATGGAGACGGACCTGGTGTACATCGAGAAGTCGCCCAACTACTGTGAGGAGGACGCGGCCACGGGCAGCGTGGGCACGCAGGGCCGCCTGTGCAACCGCACCTCGCCCGGTGCCGACGGCTGTGACACCATGTGCTGCGGTCGTGGCTACAACACGCACCAGTACACCAAGGTCTGGCAGTGCAACTGCAAGTTCCACTGGTGCTGCTTCGTCAAGTGCAACACGTGCAGCGAACGCACCGAGGTCTTCACCTGCAAGTGAGGGCCGGCCAGCAAGGCCACGGTGAGGCCACTGCCTGGCCACAGTGAGGTCATGGCAGGCAGCCACGGCGAGGCCACAGTGAGGCCACTGCATGGCCATGGTAAGGCCACAGTGAGGCCACGGCAAGGCCACTGCATGGCCACGGTAAGGCCACAGTGAGGCCAATGCGTGGCCACGGTGAGGCCAATGTGTGGCCACGGTGAGGCCACTCTGGGCAGCCACGGCAAGGCCACAGTAAGACCACAGAGGGCAGCCACAGTGAGGCCATGGCAGGTGACCATGGCGTGGCCACAATGAGGCCATGGCACAGTCACAGTGAGGCCATGGCAGGCAGGCATGTTGAGGCCATGGCAGGTGGCCACGCGGCATTTTGCACATCCCTCCTTGCCCTCCCCTGCCAGGGCTTCAGCCGGCAGTGGCCGAAGGCAGGCAGAGAAGGTGCAACCCTAGGAGCAGGAGAACACTACTGGGGCCTGTCATCTTCTCCCTGCCCCTACCTGCTGTTCCGGCCACCTCTTGAAGCAGAACATTGTCCAAGACCAGCCTTGCGTTGGTGCTCCCAGCTGGGCCAACGGACTCCTCCCTTCTTCCCGGGCATGTCAGTTCTCTGTCCTGCTATGACGCAGACACCGCGGTGGATGCTTTAGCACTCAGAGATGGGTTGTCTCACCGTTCCGGAGGCCAGAAGGCCGGTCCAGGCGCCAGCTCCCGGGGAAGGCTTTCTCTCTCAAGTCCCTGTCTCTTCAGCTTTGGTTCTCGAGCTGCTTCTGTGTCCCCATGTGGCTTGGTGTTAGTCTCCTTCACCTCTGCTTGCAAGCTTGCTAGTTTAATTCTCTTCTATCTCAAAAGAGATCAACTCAAAATTCACTAATCCTGTGTCATTAACAAAATGACAGCCCATCCCTGTGGGGTTCACGCCACAGATATTGTGGGGGCCAGCACTGATAGCCTGCCTTTGGGGGGACATGATTCAATCCACAAACTGGAAAAGCGAATCTCAAAGATAGACATGCCTTGCACGGCGACAGTGCTGAGACCGAGTGTCCCTCCCCGACTCAATGGCCTGGACACAGAGGCCCAGCTAGCCAGCCACACACAAGACCCCGGATGGGGCAGCCACTCGGCCGGGCTTTGGACAATGTTGATGTGATTATTTATGTTTTGTAGTATCCAGAGCGGCTCTGGGCATGACATGTGGCAATCCTGCCCCGTCCTCGGCCAGTGCCACTCCTGCCACCCTTGCTGCATCTCCTCTGGCTCTCTAGGCTGGCCCTTCCTGCCCACTGGGGGAGAGAAGGCCTGCGATGACCTCCAGAGCAGCCCTGCCCATGGTGCCCACACAGCCTGACTTTCAGTGCCCCCTGGGCGGGCAGCCTGGACCTGGGGTTGTGGATGAGCTGGGCAGGCTGAGTGCTGACCTGACCTCTGGGAGCACACTGAGAGGCAGGACAGAAGCCCCTGGCCCCTCTCTTCTCTATGAAAATCATATCTGCAAATCAAGTGTCACTGGGTCAGGTTCCAGGTGTGCTATGTCTCCTGTGCTGGTGCTGCCGGTTCCCCACCTGGCACCAGCCTGTCCTCCATAGCCACAGTGGGCCGAGGAAGCTTGGAGAGGTTTGCCTCACTGACATATGGGGAAACTGAGGCCCTGAGGTTGTGAGCAAAGGCTTCTGGCTGGGTGCTGGCCTTAGGACCCTGACAATATGTCTTGGGGAGTCCCAGGGAAGGATGAAAAGTCCCTTGTCACACAGTCCAGTCAGACCTGCACCTCTCTGAGGACTCCTGGGGGCCACCTTCCCAGCCTTAAATATTCTCTTTTCCTTCCTCCCTCCCCACATGCTGAGAAAACAGACCCCTTCCTATGCCAGGGTTGTGGGGGGGCTCAAGATCCTAATAAACATTCACTCCACAGCTGCCTTCCAGGGGAGTCGCACACCTACACCCCTTGGCCCTCCACTAGAAGATCATTCGGCTCCCAAACCTGGGAGTAGAGGAGCAGGCATGCTGCTGGGGGGCTCCCTCCCCGAGGAAACCACAGCACAGGGTGAGCCACTGGACAAGGCCAGAGACGGGGTCTGCAACCTGCTTCCAAAGCTCCCCCCACTGCCCACATCCCCCACGTGGGGTGTCTCCTCCAGTGAAGCCTGTGGATGTGTGTTCTGGCTTCTGATCAAGCCAGGATGTCCACCCCCCAGCTGCCACAAAATACCCACCCGCTCTGGCCTTGTCCACAAGGCCTAGCATCCCCTGCCAAGGAACCTGATTAACTTATATTGTTATATATCGTCGAAATGTCTATAGTGTCTTTTAAATTATTGTGACCTACACTGGGTACAGGAGGGGCAGGGGATGGCCGCGGCCGCTGTCCCCTGAACCAGCCCTCCTTCTGCTTGAATGACCCTCGGGGCTGCTCATGTCACCGAGTCCCTAGCACTGTCCCTCGGCCGCCAGGTGCACCACCCCAGCCCCGCCAACACCCTACCTTCCTCAAACAGCCTGTCTGAAATTGTGTCCTTCAGTCGGCGGTGGGGGGCCAGGAGTCAGGCCCCCTACTCAGGTCAGTGCTGTGTCACTCAAGTGTCCTTGAGAGAGGATGGAAGCTGAGGCACGGCCCTCCCTGCTGGGGATGCTCAGCTCAATAAAAGCTGGAATCAGAGACTGAGTGTGTCCCTGAAGGCCCTGGGGAAGTCGTCCACCCTGGATCTGGAAGGGGAAGGGTCATTCACCCTGGGCCTAGGAGGTGGAAGCTTGTTCACGCAGATGGGGTTAAAGGTGGAGGGGTCATTCACACTGTGACTATTGGTGAGGAATTGTTCACACTGAGCCGGGGAGGTGGGGGCTTGTTCACACTGGAGCTGAACTTGGAGGTGGGGTTTTATTCACACTAAGTATGGAAGTGGGAGTCATTCACTTTGGAGCTGGAGGCTTGTTCACACTGAGTCTTTAGATGGGGTCTTATTCACACTGGGTCTAGAGGTGAGAATGAAGGTTTGTTCATGCTGGGTCTTGAGATAGAGGTAAAGGCTTGTTCACACTGGTCTGGATGTGGAGATGGGGACTATTCACACTGAGTCTGGAGGTGGGAATGAGGACTTGTTCACACTGATTCTGGAGGTGGGAATGAGGACTTGTTCACACTGAGTCTGGAGGTAGAGGTAGGGCCTTGTTCACACTGGGTCTGGAGGTGGGAATGAGG
>NW_006399814.1:7184608-7204067 GCF_000299155.1 Elephantulus edwardii
GTGGGAATGAGGGCTTGTTCACACTGGGTCTGGAAATGAAAGTGGAGCTTGTTCACACTGAGTCTGGAGGTGGGAATGAGGGCTTGTTCACACTGAGTCTAGAGGTGGGAATGAGCGCTCATTCACACTGGGTCTGGAGGTAGGAATGAGGGCTTGTTCACACTGGTCTGGAGGTGGAGGTTTGGGCTTGTTCACACTGGGTCTGAAAGTGAAAGTGGAGCTTGTTCACACTGAGTCTGGAGGTGGAGGTGAGGAGTTGTTCACACTGGGAATGGAAGTTGAAGTGAGAAATTGTTCCTGTTGAGAACGGAGGTTCAGGCTTGCTCACACTGCTCTAGATTTGGAAGTGGGGGCCTGTTCATGTGGGGTCTAGAGGTGGATATTTTGTCCTCTGTGGGCCTATGGGGCTGATTGCTCTCCTGTGCTAACATTCTGTCCACTGAGGACAGGTCCTGAGCCTCTCAGCCTCCTTTGACATCCTCAGACTTCTCTGTGCTCTCTTGTCCCCACACTACACTACTGGCCCTGCATATCCCCTCATGGATGTCTGCCCGGCAGGTGCTGGAGCCCTGCCAGCTCCCAGGCATTTCCTGACTACTCCCCAGAGGCCACTAGAAGGCTGGGGGTGCCGAGGCATCAGAACTCTGCGCCTCGGCTGGTCACCAGGCCTGGTGCTCCCGAGGCCAGCCAAGCCAGCCGGCTGTGGTAACCTCTGCACAGGAGCGTGAATGGCATTCCAGCCTAAGGCTGGCAGGCATGCAGTGGGGCCGGTCTGACCACTGCCCGCTGTCCCCGGCAGCCTGGCATTGGGTGGAACCACTGATCAAACAGTCCCTGTCTCCTTTGTGCCCAGCCTGGCACCCACGGAGCCTGGCCCGGCCCCATGCCCCAGAGCAGGCCCACCAGGTGGCTTTTCGGAGGATGTGCCCCCTCGGAAAGAGAGGGCAGGAGAGGGGAGAGCACTGGTGTCTGGGCCTTGGCCCCTCCTGCCCAGGTGGCCTGCGGTCACTACTTTCCCAGATGAGCCTCAGTTTCCCATCTGGAGCCCAGAAGTGGGCAGTTTGGCCGGAGGCCTTAGTTCCCCTTGAAACAATAAGGAAACCCATGCTGGCTGCAGCTGAACGCTGGGGTCCGGCTACTCCCACTGGAGGAGGAATGAGGAAGCAGAGCAAGCCGGCCGTGGCCCCGGTGCCCAGACTGTTCTTGGGTCTTGGCTGCAGTTCAAGCCTGCCAGCCAGCCTAGACCCAGCCTCCAAGGGGCCCCCACCTTCTCGGGGCTTGGAGCCCACACTGCCCCCTGGACTCAGGTGCTCCCCGGCCCAGAGTCGGCCTCTGGCAGTGTTTCAGAGACAACCAATTGTGAGGAGCTGGTCCTTCCCCTCCTCCCCCCAGAGGTGCTTCTGCACACAGAACACACAGAAGCTGCCACCTCCCTCCGACCCCCCCACACAGAGGTGCTTCTGTGCACAGGAGCTGCCACCTAGCACTCAATCAGCCATCACCCTCTCGCTCTGCCGAGGGTGAGCAGACAGACAGCTGCACAATACCCCAAAGCAGAATGAATTTCTCCCACGGTGGGACTTGGAGGTGACAAGAGCTGAAAATTCTAAATGCACATCTACTGTCCATTCATTCACTCACACATGCAAGCCCTGGGCTGCTCTGGGGGTCGTGGTACATGCAGGCTCTGCACCAAGCCTACAACCTTTTGTCCCCTCCCCAGAAGGTGAGGTGCATGGTGGCTGAGGCAGCCTGGGAGCCGGGAGAGGGCTTTGTTGAGGGCTCCACACCTCAGGTCTCAGCTTTCCCTTCTGCAGAATGGGTATAAGAACAACAAGCTATGCCTGGAGCAGCCTGGTGCCCTCTGCCCACCAGATTGTCCCACCCCAGCTCTGCCCAAGCTGCCCTGCTGCCACTCACTTCTCTTTGGAAGACAAAGTTCCTGGGGGCTTCTAGCCTTTAGGAGCTCTGCCCGGTGGAGGAGCCGTCCCATAGGGGTGACCTCGGAGTTCTCCCCCCGTCTGCCTGTCTCCACAGTCCTTTGCCCCACACAGAGCCCCTAACCCTGCCAGTCTGCCCCTTCGTGAGTCCTGCCACTGTGCCAGGAGGCGGGGCCTCCAAGCCTGAGCACAAGGCCCCTTCCCCAAACCAATGAGCACTGGCTCCGTTGTCTAGATGGGGAAGCTGAGGCAGAGAAATAAAGGGGCTTGGCTAAGGGCACACAGCCAGTTTCATCTCTGGACCTCTAAGCTCATAGTGAGGGCTCCTTCTATCTCAGTCACTCACCTCCTCCCATATTTATGAGATTGAGGCTCTGGGACCTTGTCTGAGGCCACATAAGGTGACTGAAAAGGAGACAGCTAAGGTGGGGCTTGGAAAGATGATGACAAGTCACACTCCACCTTCACTTAGAACAAACAAGAAAGACTGGGTTCAAGAGCAGCAGGTGAGATCTGGATTAGACATTAGGGTGAACTTCCTAACTCCCACGGTTGCGAGTGAAGAGGGAGGGACTGTGGTGCTCCCTGGGGTGGGTGGGGCCACCAGTCAGAGGACCAGGGAGATCAGAGTGATGAGAAGCTAGGGAAGCGGAGTTACCCCACACTCCTGCAAACATAGAGCATCAGAGCTCTGAGCAGGCAGCCAGCGCCCCCTCTTGGGAGGCTCCCCAGGGGTGCTGGGAAGTTCAGCTGGATGTCTGCTCTGGGTCCTGCCTGTTGCATCTCCAGCCCCTTTCCTTTGTCTCTGACACCAGCTCCCCTTTTCTAGATTCTGCCTGTTCTTCTGACCCTTGTTCTGGAAGGACAAGGCTAGCCCGGTGCCCGGGACCTTCAGGAGCCAGATCCCAAGTCTTCAGCCTAGGAGCTGCAGGCCTTGCCCACAGGCCCTGGCCCAAGGTAGCACCTGGCAGAGGCCTGGGCCATGGCTGGACAAGAGGGGTAAACAGACAGGGGACTTAGGACCACCAGAGGCTCGTGTGAGTTGGGGTTGGAGCAGCAGGGCCTGGTCAGGACAGACAGGTCCTGCTCACCTCCGAGCCCAGCGGGACACTTGTCCCTGGAGCCTAAGGCTGCCTGCCCCTTCCCTGTGGCCATAGCCTCCGAGCCACTGTCTACAGTAGAGTTCAGAAATCCGAGCCCTTACGGAAGCCTCAGCCATGGACATTCAGACCGTGGATCAGCGTCCTCTTACTCCACCTGCAGGCAAATGGGCAGTGGCTGGCAGGATTGGCTGTAGGACAGTAGGACAAGTGTCCTTCCTGCGGCTTCGCTGTCTTCCTCAGGCAGGCCACTTGAGTGGCAAAGGATGTACATGACCTGAGCTTGCTGGTGGCCCCAGGACAAGGTTCCTTCCTGGACCATCCCAGGGATAGGGCTCTGCTGACAGTGCTGGGGTCTGCAGTTCAAAGCCCCTGTTCTGAACTTCCAGCAAATATGTACCCCACTCCACACTTTTCCTGGGGTGAGCTGAGGCACCGCTCCAGTCCCTGCGGCCTTAGGACTCTTAGGAGTCCTGCCTCTTGCTTGACTTTCACCAAGCCACTGGGCCATGCATCGTCCACTCACACTCGTTTCCTGTTCCCTCATCTCCCATCTCTGCCTGGTGCTACAGGGCCTGGGCCTGGATGAGGTGGGGGCCTGGGCCCAGAGCTGGGTCCAAAAGTGAGGTCTTCCTTGAATGGGGCCCCGGCCTGGCCAGGAGAAGGGGTAGTGGAATGATGAACATTTGTAACAGGTGACACTGTAGGATCTGGAACTGACTTTGGGGATACTGAAGTGGGTGAAAGCCCCTGGGACAGCTCACAGCTAAGCTGAATCGGGGGGACAAAATAGAACAATGTTAAGTCAAGAGGGAGGTAGAAGGGGTGAGGCTGGGGAAGGAATGGAGGTGAGGCTTTGTGGCATGGCCTACACTTAACTCAAAGAGCTAAGGAATATAAAGTTTGGGGGAGGGGACAGCAGACAGAGAAGAACTTGGAGCTCTGCCTTACAGTGGACAAAGTTCTGGAAGGTTCCAGAAGGTTCTAGAAAGTTCCAGGAGGTTCCAGAAGGACATAAGGGATCTTTGTACCAAGGCCGGAGTTTCCTAGCACATGTAAAAGCACTCACTGTCCCTCCCTATCATGGCTAACAGTCCTGTGCCCTGGAAAAAGCTGTGAGTGCCAACTGACCACCCTGGCACCCTAGAGGAAAAGTGTGTTGATTAAGAGCCAGCAGATGGGATTGTGGGGGCAAGCTGGGCCCCGGGGTCTCTGCTAAGGCTGCTTGTACCCCCCCACCCCCCAGCCCTCACTGTGTCTGAGTCTGTGGAGTCTAGAATACAGGAGTGCCTGGGCCGAGGCTGCCCGAAACACTGCTCAGCATTTTCCACCAGCCTCTTTGTCCTTCCCCAGGCCTGAGGGGCCTGCCCTGGATTCAGGCTCACCCTGGACACTCCCTGGACCTGCCCCTGGCCATGAAAAATCCCCAAGGGGTGACCAGTGCCCATACCCTGCCTGAGTTCTCAGGAGATGGATCGATCACATCTCAACAGCAAACATGAAGCAGAGGGCACCAGGTGGGTGCAGGACTGAGTCATCAGCCCTCTGCAGTACAGGGCTCGCCCATCGATCAAAGGGCTCGGCTCTGGGAAATCCACTGCCGTTGGGGCTACCAGGTCCCCACCTAGAAGATTGTGGGGACATCCCAGAGGAGCATAGAGGCCAGCCCAGGTACGCAGGGCCATGCTTCTGGGAGGGGTGAGCTCCCTGTCTGCAGAGGAGTCCAAGCAGTTTGGTCTCCATATGGTATGGATGGGAGCCTGGGCCCTTGGTCTGGCCTTCTGGTTCCATGATGCTCAGAGATGAATGTGTTTGCATATAGGATTTCAGGGGTCTTACTCAGGTTTGAGTGAGTCACTGTTCTGGGCCCGAGCTCTACTGGATGTGTGCTGCTGGCCTGGTGCCAGGCCTGCAAGGGAGTGTTAGTGCCCAGGGCTATGGAAGACCTGAAGGGGTGGTCAGCGCTGAACAAAGCTTTGAAGAAAGGTAGAGTTGGAAGTGAGGTGGGCAGCCAGTGTGGCTGGAACAGAGCTGAGGTGAAGGGTGGGGGTGGTCTAGGATGCAGGAGGAGGGCTGTGGGCATACTTCCTTTTATTCTTTTTAATTGTGGTGAAACACACATAACACTCCCACAACCACTACCATGAAAGTAGCAGACAAGAAATCAAAAGACATATTGCAGTGGTCAAATCGGCTATCAGATGTGCTTAAGAGCAAGGACGTCCCTGTAAAAACTAAGGTGCACCTGCCCCAAGCTTTGGTATTTTTAGCCACTTCCTATGCCTCTGAAAGTTGGACAAGGACTCAAGATTACCTAAGATGCTCTAGTGGCCCAGTGATGAGGAGTACCACTGCCGACCCAAAGGCACACGGCTCAGAGCCACCAGCTGCTCTGCGGAAAAAGGATGAGCTGCCTCCGCCCTTGCGATTTCTGCCTCTGAAACCTGCTGGAGGGTCAGCTATGAGTCGGTTCTCACTATCACACATGACAACAGCAACAAGGATTGGCACCCTGGCTGGTGGTGTCGGCAAGGAGTGCTGCCTACCCCGGGACGGACAGCAGGACAGATCAGCAGGTCTTGGAAGAGGGAAGGGCAGCCGGCAGGCTCTTGAGCAGCAGAAATGGAGAGACTTCATCTCTTGTCCCTTGGGCATCTTCTCAGAAGAGAAAGGACTTAGGAAAGGGCATCAGGCTTGGACAGGTAGGGGTCCGTGAAGGAGAGGATGCTGTGAAGGAGCTGCATTGTCCAGTGACGGCACAGGCGCATGGCGGAGGCGGAGGGCAAGGCACAGCACAGGTAAGGCTCGTGGAGTCGCCGAGTCAGGACCACCTCGGAGGCATGAAGCAATGTCAAGACGTGGCTGCCTCCACCAGGCTGGCCTCCGAGGGTCGGTGGGGCCAGAGCACTGCGATGAGTGGACCACTGCCACATCCTTTCGTTTGTTTTCCAGTGTCTAGAAAGTGACACTAGACCTGTGGTCTGTACATGTAGGGTGACGCGAGGCACCCACAGTCCTGCCTTTTGCAGGGGTGCCACAAACCTTCCATTTACGAAGTGTAGCACCTGCGAAGGGTGAGAAGGCAAAGCACAGGAGGAGGAGGGCCGTATGTGTGAGGGGACGTGGCTGAGTCAACGGCCCACCCCACCATGCTGGCTCTGAGGAGCGGACTGCCTGCACTTCACCAAGACCATCGGCTTCTGCCAGTCCAAGGTGCTGGCCCTGGCCTTGGACAGACTCTGTAGACAGTTCAGTGGTCAGTTAAAGTCATGGAGATGTGCCTGCCCCACCGTCCACATCTCAAACTTCCACAGGAACTTGGAAGCCCTGGACACAGCCCCCCATCCCCCAGGTTGGTAGGCAAGGTCTTGTCTCTGGACATTTCTTTCTCTGGAGACATCAGGTGAACAAAGACGCACCGCACCGTGTTTGTGTCCAGCATGAAGCTCTCAGCTCACGCACACTGCAGGTACCAGAATGCCACAGACCCCTTTCACTCATGAATGAATGGGGAGTGGGCAGCCTCCCGGTCCTTGCACCCCTCCTCGTTGCCCTGAGACCTGGGCTGCCTGCCCATCTGGGCATGGGCTGAGGACACCTGCCCACCTGCCTGGTGCTGGCAAGGTCTAGGATGGATAGCCTTAGTCATAGAATAATTTTTTAATGCCATTCATCCTCCTGCACCAGCAGGGAAGTCAGAACTTGGTGGGAGACCCAAGCACCAGGGCCTGGTCATGCACCCCTGGATTGGTTGGACACCAGGCAGGACAGGGGAGGAAGGGGATCTCCAGGATAATGGTCTATTTTAAGCCTGAAGCCAAAACTAACTCTAATGCTTACAACAAGAAGCACAAATATTTTATTTTCCTTTTAAAAATGCTCTGGCGGTGGGTTTGGGCCCCAAACATGCTCTGGTTGGGTCATGTTTGCTGCAGGAGCTGGCCTGGCTCTTAGTGCTGCCCAGTGCCACCTCCACAGTCCCCACCCAACATTACCCTCATCCTCCTCCCAACCAACAGGGCAGTAAGCTCCCAGGTCTCGAACCAGATGCCACCCCACCAGACAGCCCCTCCCCTCTGTCCCTTCAATGGAAATCCTAGCATGCAAACCTCCTGAGTGAGACCTCTTCCAGGAAGTCTCCCCAGCTTCACTCTCCTATAGCCATTGGACTGGCCTACCCCGAACCTGCTCTGGGAGACTTCTATTTGGGAGAGCTGTTCTGATTGGCCAGTGTGTGCTCCTGTGCTGGATCCAGAAGAAAGGACACCCCGAGGGGCCAGGGTCTCATAGTGAGGAGGCAGCAGGAAGTCTGCTGTCAAACCACAAGGTGGCAGACAGCATGAGCTTCAAGTCCAGGAGCAGTGGGCACTCAGGGACAGGGGACGGTATGTGAGTTTCCTGGGGCTGTTTACCATTAACTTGGGGGCTTAGTGTAATAGAAATTTTTCTCTGAATTTTCTGGAGGCCAACAAGTCCAAACTAATGTGAGCCAGACTGTGCTCAGAGGGTCTAGGGCAAGACCTTCTCTCTTCCTGCTTCTGTTGGTTATTGACCATCCTTGGCTGGTGGCTGTATCACTCCAAGCTTGAAGGCAGCAGCTGCCTTTCTACTCCATTTTCCTTTGCTTCTCTTCTGCGTTCCCAAGTCACATCTCCCTCTGCCATCTTCTTTTAAGGTTACACAGATGACATGTAAGACCCATCAAGATTCTTGATCACATCTGCAAAAACTCTTTTTTTCCACATAAGAAAATTCCTAGGCTCTAAGGACTAGGGCCTGATCTCTTTTTTAGGGCTATGATTCAGCCTATTGCAGCAGCTTTGGCTGTATCTCTCAAGGGACCCCCCCCCTCAGGTCCAGGCAGTGTTTATTTCTGTTATATATTATGTTCCTATGAATTGTAACACACTCAGTGGCTCCTAAAACAACCAGACAGAGTGCAGAGAATAAGGCTGCATCCATAATTTGGATTAGAGGGAGAAAACAGGGATCATTACCATACTACTGCCCACCAGATAGGACTGTTTACTGATTGGGTTAGGCCTCAGACCACACTGAGGCCAAGAGGACTTGGGTTCAAATTCTGATGTTCACACTCAAGGGTTGTATACATCCCAAAGAACTTGGTCCCTAAGCCTGGTTAGGGTCCTGGCAGCCAGTCCACACTTTTGAGAGGTCAGTGATAAGAGATGTTGGCATGGAACAGATTGGCCAGGGATAGAGCAGGGTTTAGGGCTATTGTACATAGAGTCGCTATGAGCCGCAGGTGACTTGATGGCACATAACAACAAACAACAACGAGAGCATGAACATGTACATGAATGTGTGAGCTAGTGAGGGAGGGAGGGAGTGAGTGATGGAGTGTCTAAATGAACGAATGAAGGAGCAAGTGGATGAATGAGTGAGTAAGTGAGGAGCCAAGCAGAGGCCACCTGGGCAGGAGGGAGTAGGAGGTAGAAGGTAGGCCCCCTGTGGCTGGGAGTCTGGAAACCCACCAGGTGGAGTTGGGGAGGGGCGGGCATTCCTGATCTCACCCCTGGCCAGCCACACTCGCCCCCTTGACACACACATGCCTGCTCCCCATCATGCTGGACCATGGCCTCCTGGTTGCTGGGCCCCTGAGCACCCAGCAGGGTCCCTGGACATGGAAGGGTCTGTTCCTCAGGCCAGAATGGTGCATGGTCAGTCCACAGGAACTCGGGACTCCCCCAGGGTGCCCTCACTCAGTCCTTGCTGCCTGAGAGCTCTGGTGCATCCTTCAAGAACAAGCTCCCTTGTCTCCTCCTCCAGGACGTCCTCCGTGCTGAGCAAATAGCCACAGGACCAGGATTCCAAGTCACTACCTGCTCCAGGGCCTGAGGCGCCAGCTGTCCAGTGCCCCCGACACAAGACAGGACATTAGTACATGGTCTAGTCCAAGGGAGACTTCTGCCCAGAACAGAGAGACCTCCATGTCAGACTTGATGGGACCTCACTCTTCATGTCCACTGTAGACCCCGGATGGATGATTTGCCCTCCCCAACCTCAGCTGCCTGGTCTGTGAAGTGGCAGTCATCTCATTTAGAGGGTTGTAATCCAGACACAGGCAGCAGTGATGGGGCAGTGAGACCCTCCTGGGGCCAGCCTGAGGACACAGGGGGGCCTTGCCTCAATTTGGGGCATTTGGAAGCCCCCAGCTCCACTGTAGACATCCTAGCTGCTCTGTCCCCACTCTGCTGGCCCTCAGCTTTGCCCACTGCCCACACCCATAGCTCAGCCTCTTGCTGGGGTTTTGGTCAGCCCAAGGCCATGCATGTCCTAGGGGAAACTGCTGTCCGTGATGGGCTGCAGACAGACGCCTCCCACTCAAGAGCCAGCCCTGGGCTCATGTCTAGGCTCTGCAACCACAGCTGCTGCCTGTAGGAAGGGATTGGACTCCCCTGTCCCTAGTCATCTTCTCCAGGAGGAAGGAGACATTCTCTGAGTTCCCTTAGAGGTAAGGGTGGTGAAACTTCATCTCACATACTTCAGGCATGTTGCCAGGAGAGGCTATTCCTTGGAGAGGGACAGGATGCTTGGAAAGATGGAGTGTTGGCAAAGGAGATAAAGACCCTCAGTGAAATGAATTGGCACGGTGATGGCAGCGATGAGCTCAGATGTGTCAGAGGTGAGGCTGGCACAGGACATGACAGGACACGGTTCAGGTTGTCACTCACAGGGTTATTATGAGTCGCAGTTGACTTGACGGAACTGAACAGCAACAACAATGTTAAGATGGGGTATGCAGAGGGCTGGGGGTGTGGACAATAGGACTAGGGACGGCCTTAGCCATCTCAGTCATCAGCAGGACCATCAGAGGTGTCTTTTGGACAAGGACCCTGGAGGTCCCCTCGGCCCAGGCCCTGGCCCTGTTCCTTCACTGGAGATGCTCAGAGCTCTGAGGCACCCAGCAACCCTGGGCAGCTGAACGGAGAGGAATAAGCACATTTGGGGTGGAGGTAATCCTGCCCAGACTGCCAGGACCCTGGGAGAAAGGTTCCTGGGCAGGCCTGGGGAGGCCAGGTGAGGGAGCTGGGGGATCTCATCCTGGGCGGAGAGCAGCCCTGAGTTCTCACTGATCTGTCCCACTCTGGGGATTGAGAACTGGGCTTCCTTTTGATTACAGCTCTGCAAAGGGCCCAGCACCCCGGGAAAGGAAGAGCGAAGATGTGGAATAATTAGCTGGACAAAGGCAAATCCTCTTAGCAGCCCTGCTGGCCCTGGGGTAATCGCCTCACCGGCCTCCCGCAGCTCCCTGACCCTGGGCCACACCTGCCTGGCCCTCTGTCGTGGGAACCCAGCGGGGTACCAGTCCCCTCTGACCCACCCTGCCCACTAGGCCCTCCCTTGTCAGCTTCACTCTGGGCCTGGCTCTCTGTGGCCCTGGACAGCACCTTCTCCTGTCTGCAGATCCCCCACCACTGGGTCTGGTCAGCTCTCTCTGGCTGCTAAGTACATGTGTCCACTTCCTGAAGCTCTTCCCTCAGCCAAGTGGGACTGAGTCCCCTCCAGCCCAAGCGCCACAGGTAGTGGACGTTAAAGACAGCTAGGGACGAGTCCCGTAGCCCCGCCTGGCTCACCTGGCCCTGCCGGGCCCTGGGGTCAGTCCCCTGCTTTCCCATGGCCTCCTCCATGGCGGGGGGAGCCAGCCCAGAGAACTCAAAGGGTATCCAGTGATAAGAATGTCACCGGAGCTGGTGTCATCCCCCTCCATGAGACCCACCTTTACTAGAGCATCAGAATCCTTGTTGTTGTTGTAGTTGTGAGGTGCCATCAAGCTGACTACGACTCCTACCGACCCTATGGACAGCAGACCTGAACCCCACATCCTCAGTCTGTGCATTCTGCCTGACATCCCGGAGCCCACTTTCAGTCACTGAGTCAGTCCATCTCTTGGGTTGCTGACCTCCGCTTTCCCCAGCGTGATGTCCTTTCCCAAGGAATAGCCTCTCCTAACAGCATGTCTGAAGTATATGAGACAAAGTTTGACTATGCTTGCCTCCTCCAAGGAACATCTGGGCTGCATACAGCTCCTTACCCCTAGGCTACCATACTTCCATGGCTGCATCATTAGCAGACTCTTATCTGGGAATAAATACTGTAACAACTTGACTGTAGCATTTTTAGGCTCTGAATATTATCAACAACACTGTAACATCTTCCTATTTGGAATGTTACATTACAGTTACAACCTTGTTAGTAACAGAGCAAGGGCCTTTCCAAGTTTTTCTCCACCTTTCCTCCACAGGGAGCAGGGAAGTCAGCCCCAGGGCTGCAGCTCTCTGGAGTCTGCACCCGCAAGCCACTCTGAGGGAGGAAGACAGATAGTCTCTTCCTGGATAATTCACAGCCTGATCTTCCTGCAGGGTCAGCCATGAGTCGGCCCCACGCAACGCAGTGAGCTTTGACTTTCTTTTAATTAGTATCTCATTCTCAAGAAAGTTCTTGCCCCTCTCTGATGGTTTGAATCCACTGGTGACTCCCAGGGAGAAAAACTGACAATCTCTTATGCCATTTCAGCCTTGGAGACCTGCTGGAGGTCCAACAACGAGTCAGCTCTGACTCATTTGTGACAGGCGTGATCTGTCAGAGCAAGGGCAATTTTATGGTCACCTGATCCGAAAGTGGAGAGGAAATGTTGGTATCTTTTGTTAGTGTGTTGGAGGAGATAATGTGTGGTAAGCGTACCAAGGAAAAGTGAGTTGGGATGTGTGTGTGCGTGCACACATTCGCTTTAAATGTCAGCAACTCATGAATAAACCCATTTCAGACGGTGATTGGTGATGAACACACTTTAGACAACAACTTGCTTTCCTTGGTTGTATGCAAAGACTTTATCCCTACTTTCCCTTTCCAGCTACTGTTTTGTTTTGTTTGTTTTTTTAAGTGAAACATGTTTTCAGATCAGAGGCTCCTTTAACAATAAACTGAGCGTCTTGAATGGGAGTATGACGGTGTGTATGGCACTGCCTTCCCCCTGGCCACCCCTTTGTTGTTTGTTCTAGAACTTTCAGTCTTTTAAAAAGAAAAATATTTTATAAAGTTAACTTTTAGAAATTGAATCTTAGGGAGCTCTGGTGGCCTAGTGGCAAGAAGCTGCACTGCAATCCCAGAGGTATGCGGTTCGAATCCTCAGATTCTCTGCTGGAGAAGGAGGAGCAATATCCTCCTGTACCAGTCAGATCTGATTTGACAGTACACACAAAAAATCATAAAATAAAATAAAGAACAAAAAAGGAAACAGCCTTAAATTTTTTTAAAGGGAGAAACAAGTATCTCTCAACTCATATGACAGCAATGTTTGCAGCAATATAATGCCGTCTTAAACCTGAGACTCTTATATAATCTCTGGTAACTGTGTTTAGAATGTGAAACTGTCTTATCGTAAATATAAATACATTCTATAGTTCTTAAAAAAAAGTTCTTGCTACAAGCCCACCAATCCTGATGACCACAATATGTAGCTGCAACACCAGAAACTGCGTCAAGGTCAAGGGCAGAAACAACAGCACATGCTTGTAGCTTCTCCAGACAAGCTGTGACTTGAGGCGTTCTGGAATTGGGTGACGATGACGTCTTGGACAGGAGCTCGGGGCAGATAGTCCAAGTCAGCAGAGCTGATCCCAAACATTTTATTGCCATACTTATCGACAGGGGTCTTTTTAGAAAAAGATTCCATTTCTGCTGATACACTGCAAAAAAATGTTAGTCACTTGGGTGTCACCTCACTTCTGATCGTGTCACCAGGTAGAATCTGTGCCCCGCTGGTGATGACATTGTCCTGACGAAGAAAAGGATAGAAAGGAGGGAGAAGGGAGTGGGGGGAGGGAGGGGGAGGAAGGAGAGTGGACAGGAGAGAGGGAGGAGGGAGGGGGAGTGGACAGGTGAGAGGGAGGAGGGAGGGAGCATGGACAGAAGAGAGTGAGGAGGAAGAAGAGGAGGGAGAGTGGAGAGGAAGAGGGAGAAGGAGGGAGAGTGAGGAGGGAGGGAGAGTGAACAGGTGAGAGGGAGGAGGGAGGGAGAGTGAGGAGGGAGGGAGAGCGAACAGGCAAGCGGGAGGAGGGAGGGGAGGAGGGGGAATGGACAGGCGAGAGTGAGATTGGAGGGGAGGAGGGGAGGAGGGAGAGTGGAGAGGGGAGGGGGCAGTAATCAGTGGAAAAGAAGGGAGGAGGGAGGATGGAAGTGGTAGATGAAGGGCAGGAGGAGGGACAGGGTGGGAGTCTGACTCTAGAACAATCTGGAGGTGCCACGGCTTCAGGATCCCCTGATTACTGACTAGCTGAGGGTCCTGGGCAGTGTGCTTGCCTGTCTACCACGTGTTCCCCTGTCCCAGTGTAGAAGGCCTCTCCAGACAGCGTCCTCTGGATGGACCAACCAGCTGTGCAAGAGTGAGGGCCCTGGGCCTGTGGCCAGGAGCTGGGGAGGTCAGGAGGCTGATAAAGGCCAACGGCGTGGGGAAGGTGGGGTGCAGGCATGGCCTGACCTGATGTCCTGGGATGGACAGTTCCCTACTGGCACACACTTAAAGAAGGGGCATCTGGCCAGGTCATCCTTGGCCCCAGGGCAGCCCTGGACCTGCGCCTGGCCCCTTGATGGGCAGTGAGTCACCCCTGGCCCAGAAGGACAGCTGTTTATTTTCCTTGCCGCTCAGGAAGGTGTGGTGGGCGGGGGCAGGGACCAGGCGACCCTGCCGGTTCCCACACACTGGCCCTGGCCGCCTGGGAGCCCCGCAGGCCGAGGTCTGGGGCTGGCCTCCTGCTGCACACCAGGGCGGCTGCCAAAGCCACAGCCGCAGGCCAGTTCCTGGAGTGGGATGTTGGGGTTTCCGAGGTCGGGAAGGAACTGGCAGCTTCGAGCTATGATGTCACCACCCTGGCCCAGGCGTCCACCACTCCTGGGAACCCCAGCATCCTGAGGCCTGGCCAGTGCAGAGGCCCAGAGGGGAGCAGGGATACACCCCCTCCAGAGGCTCAGGGTCCCCCGTGTCTCACTGCTCAGACTCTGGTAGCTGGTAGCTAGCCCTCCCCCCCATCCCCGGCATCCCTGGTGGGGACTGGATTGCCCCACTTCTGGGCCTGTGCATGGTGACCATCGAGGAGTGAGGCCATCATTCTGGAGGCTGTCACCCACTCTCTCAGGGGCCTGACCTTTCTCCTGGGCAGCCAGGTGAGGATAGGACGGGTGGGGTGAGTAACTCTCTAAAAGCCGAGCAGACAAGGGGAGCTATCCCCCCACTTTGCTGGGATTTCCAGTTTTCTTCTTCAAATACCATCTTGGGGGGATTTCTTAATGAGGTGTAATTGCAGGAAAATGAATGCAGAGGAAGGACAGATGTCCACCACAGAACTCCCCCAGGCTCTCAGGGCCACCCCTAGGCTGGCCTGCCCCTGGCCTCCCACCTGTGGACTTGATGATGCCCAGGGTCACAGGCTGACCTGGCCTGCCCCTCTCCCGGCCGCTTTGCCCAGCGAGGTTAGGTGCGGGCGTTACTCCTATCAGCTTCTCTGAGGCAGGCAGCCCAGAGCCATCCTAGGAGACACGCTGATTAGATGGAACCCAAAACTAGGGCCCTGAGACTGTCCCAGATTGGAACTCTAAGCTGTAAACGGGGCCTCCACACAGCCTTTGAAGGGACAGGGGAAGCTTGAGGACAGCGGGCAGGTCGTAAATCAGGGTGGAGGACAGTTCGGAAAGCAAAGTGAGGGTGGTGGCCAAGCTTGAAGAGCAAAGTCTGTCACTGACCAGCTGAGCAGATCCGCTGAAATGGAGCGTGTGAACCCCCACAAACACCTTCACAAGTCAACCTCATGGCCATCAAGTCGGAGCCCCCTCACAGCTGACCACCACAGGTCATCTTCACAGCTGACCCTCACGGTTGATCATCACAGCTGACCACCATGGCTGACCATCACAGCTGACCCTCACGGCTGTTCATCACAGCTGACCCCAACAGCTGACCATCACAGCTGACCACCAAGGCTGACCATCACAGCTGACCCCCACATCTGGTCATCACAACTGACCATTACCGCTCACCCTCCACTGCATCTCCGAGGCTGTAAACTACCCAGGAGGAGATTGTCCGTCTTTATCAACAGAGCTGCCGCCAGAGCCACCTAGCACCATAAAAATGACTTATTTCTTTCTCTCTCTCTCTGCAGACTTTGTCTACAGCTGGTGACTGTTCAGGGTCCCCTGTGACCATGTCTCACCTGTCATTCATTCCAGTGGTTCTGGGGGCCCTCTGCGGGCAGGTGGACAGGATGGTGGTCATCCTTATCGCGGGCTGTGAGGGGTCAGTGGTGGAGGGAACAGATGGGGAGTCGTATGGAGCTGTGGGGACATTACCCACTGGACAGTGTGTGACAGGTCAGTGGGGTTTCCATCACTGGAGGTGGACCTCTCTCCTAAAGCCAGCTCTCAGAAAGAGGGGACTCTTAATGGGTGCTCCTGGGGGGCCAGAGGGAGGAGGGGAGGGGAGAGGGAGGAGGCGGGGAGGGACAGTGCAGAACAGAGGGCAGACAGGGGTCAGGGGTCTTCTCTGAGTCTCTGTTACCTCCCTGCAAAGAGGGGACATGGACCCCAGCCCCTCCCAGAGTGAGTGAGGCCAAGTCAGCCAATGAGGCAAACCCTCTGTGAGCATAATAACCAGGCAGACCCCCAGTGCGCTGCTGGGCAGGGCCGCTGCCTGGGCTTGTGGACAGGGCAGGGGGCTCTAGGTCTCAGCCAGCCTGGCCCTTGGCCTTTGAGGGTGCACCCCTCCACACACTCCCCAGACACTTCCACAGGTGCCCCCTCCACTCTCCCTAGGCCACACGGTGTGTGGGGGACAGTCCACCCGATTCTTCTGCTTCCAGATCACATTCCCTCCCCCCCCCCCGCTGCTGCATGAGGGTCCTCACCCCCCAAGAACCAGAGCACAAGTCAGCTTATGGAGAGCTCAGTGAGAGAGGAGGCCAGGACACCTGGACGCCTGGACACTGGGCGCAGTCCCCTCACTGTCTCAGTGGGGCTGCGTCCTCTCGTAAGACCATTTTGCAGGTGAGGAAACTGAGGGACAGTCCTAGAGCAAGAGGAGAAGCCCATCCTGAATGTGGGGTTCACCCCTCACCCCCTGCTGCTGCCTTCTCCTCTCACCCCCACCTCCAACCTGTGCCCCTGTGCCCAGACAGGTGGGGGTGGGGGATGTGCACCAGAGACTCTGGGCACCCTGGTCCCTGACTGGCTTGGCCCATGTCGGCTCCCCTGCAGCTCTGTGATTTTTCACTGAGGACTCCTGGGCAGGCCCTGGGAACAGGGTACATTTTATATGGACTAGGGGTCATTATCTCACCCGCAAATAGGGAAACTGAGGTCCACAGAGGAGGGGCAGCAGCGATTGGGCATGTCTGAAGACCTGGTCAGAGCTGCCCATGCCTCTGCTGACCGATCTCTGCACACCCCAGACCTCTGACCGACCTCTAGAGAGGCACCCCGCTCTCAACAGCACCTCATGCCCCTCACTTCCACCCTGGCCTGGGCCCCCAGCCTCACCCCACCATCCCCATTCTGAACAGAGATCAGATCCAGTACCTTGCTCCCCAGGCAGTGGGAGCCATGGAAAGTTCTTGAGCTGAGCTGGGAGTGGCTGGGAAATGATCTCCTGGTGGGTCAGTCTGTGTCTGTGGTAGACAAACTCCTCTTGGGGTGTCTGTTTCCTTGAGTGGGAGAAGCATGCACCCCTCATGGGCTGGGCAAGGCTTACCCAGGCAAAGGATGAGTTTGAGGGTGTAGGGGGTGGGGCCTCCTTTTCTGGTGTGGGGTGTGTGTGTGTGTGTGTGTTGAGTCTCGGCTGCTGCGGACCAGCCCTTTGTTCTCACACCTGCAATGACAGCCAGTGGTCAGAAGAGCCTCCCCTCAGTCCCCTCACGCCACTGACACTAGGCTGAGCTCACCTCCATCAGACAGTCCTTGCCTCCTTCCTCCAAGTAGGAAAACTGGCCTAACCGGTTGCAGGTTGCAACAACCCTGGCTCACTGCTCACCCTCCCTGGTGACTTCCCTGCATTTCACAGGAAGCTAGCTACTGGCTGTCTCCGGCCCTCCAGCCCCAGGCAGCTGCACCCCCACAACCCCACTGGGCACTGGTCTTCCACTCTCCTGATGCACACATTGACAGGAAACCCCAGGCCACCCCCTTTCCTCCCAGGCCCAGCCCAGCCTCCACCTTCATTACATGAGAAGGTGGTTTCCAGGACCCCCACTTCAGTTTCTTCATGAAATGATAGTTTCCAGGACCACCACTTCAGATTCTTCATGAGAAGGTAGTTTCCAGGACCCCCACTTCAGGCTCCTCCAGAGAGTGTGAGTTCTCAGGCACCCACTTCAGGAGCTCAGGACTCTATGTGCTTTCAGTTAAACAACTATCTCTTCATGGTCTGCAGGAAGCAGTGCCTTCTCTCTGTGCCTCAGTTTCCTCATCTGTTAAGTGGAGCAAAGAGGAACCAGCTCTTCCTGGGATCCCCTCTGACAGCTGCAGGGCCAGTGACACCATTACAAAGGTGGGGTGTGGACCAGGTGACACTGTTAGACAGGGGCCACCAAAATGACTGGCTGTGAATTTTTTTTGTGCAGGGTCTCAGCAGAAATGTATTATTCTAAATAAAAATATCTGTGTTCAGTTACAACAACAAACACATTTTCCTCAGACCCCTTCATCGTTGCTGTGGGACTTCACAGCCACCCGCACGGGATTTAGGTGTGGACCTACAGACAGCATGGGAAAGCCTCTGATTCACCTGCTGGACCTTCTGATGCGCTCTGGTCAGACCTGTCATCATTGCCCAGTGACCACACTCTTTCAGATCACGTGGCATCAGGTGCTGGCTTCTGTGTACTGGCGGAGTCCTTGAGGGGCAGCATTCTCCTATATCTGTGACCTGGGACTGCCTGGTCATGCCCTCTGACCTCTGGCCTCATGGAGATAAGATCCCAGCCCCGCCCACAGCAGAGCCCAGCGTGGGAACCTGCCCCACTCCCAGCCTTGTGACCAAGTGTCCGCTGGGATCAGAGCCTTCTAATGGCTCCTCCAGTGAGGTCTCCAGAGGCCAGCATCAGAAGGGAGAAGCTAGCCCAGTGCTGCACCCCCCAACACTGTGCACCCCCCAGGCTCAGGAACCATTCGTCCAGACTTTGGGCCCCCCTAGCTGGTAGACTCCTGTTTGCCTTCCAGAGACAAAGTACCCAGGAGAGATAGCCCTCCTTCCTCCCCACCCCCTGGCCGGGGCAGGACCTGATGACAGTCCTGGAACCTGGGGGGCTTTCTGGAGGAGGGATGATGGAGCAACAGAAGGAACTCTGTTAGGGGGCTCTTGTAACCTGTAGGCGTGTGACTAGGTGTGTTGGGCTCTGAGCACAGTGACTGGCTGTTCCCCTTAAGGACCTGACATGGAGGGAGGGGAAGGGGTGTCACGCTACTGGAGATTTGGCTTTCAGTGGAGGTGTGAAGGTCAAAGGCCTCCAGGTGGGATGGAAACCCCAGGGGCTGTAAGTGGGGGAGATGGAGACTCCCAGGGCAGAATGGAGACTCCATAGTGGGGTGGGTGGGGTGGGCTATGGAGGCAGAAGAGGGTGGATGGAGGCCAGGGACTGTGGCAGAAGATGCCTGAGGTGGGTCATCCCTGGAGACCCCAAGGATGCATGGAGTCCCTGGAGGTGTAGAAGAGCTGGCTGATGACTTTACAAACCTAAAGGGAGCAGAAGGGGGAGCAGGGTGGTAGAAGTCACCAAAACTCTACAGTTGTTGAGATATTGATTCATGAACAACAGATTCATATTATTATGTTAGCAGACCTGGGAAACCATTCTAACTGGACCCTCTTTTAAAATAAAAACATTAACTTAGAATTGAAATAAAATTCATCTGTGCACAGCAAAGCATATTTTTAAAAGCAACCCTCTCTTCATTATTGGTAATCAGAATACTGAGAAATGTTATGTGCTTCCTACACAGTAGCTGTTCCGATCCAGCTCTGTCATATCTCTAAGCCAGGAATTAAAAAAAAATATTTTCTTCACACCACAACAAGATAAAGGTAAATAATCCAATAGAAAAAATGGGCACAGGATATGAGCAGACACTTCACCAAAGAAGACATTCAGATGGCTAACAAGCACATGAAGAAATGTTCAAAATCCCCAGCTCTAAGAGAGATGCAAATCAAAACAACTATGAGATATCATCTCACCCTAGTCAGAATAGTAAAAAGTAACAGAACAGCAAGCAACAAATGCTGGAGAGGCTGTGGAGAAACTGGAACCCTTATTCACTGTTGGTGGGAGTGTAACAATGGTACAACCACTGTGGAAGGCAGGATGGCGCTTTCTCAAAAAGTTACAAATAGAGATACCATTTGACCCAGCA
>NW_006399814.1:7207952-7210284 GCF_000299155.1 Elephantulus edwardii
CCTAACGGAAAGTTGGCAGGCTCTGACTAACTGGCCAGGTGTTAGAGCAGTCTCATCCTCCGGAGTTTAGTGCACCAGTTCTGCTCTGTGCTTTAGGGTCACTTTGAGTCAGAATCAAGCACATAACAGTGGTGAGATTTCTTTTTTAAAGTCCTAGTTTGTAACGGGCTTGCACTTGTATTACACAGTCCTATGAATTTTGAAAGATAAAAATTGTCATGTGTCTGCACACAGTGTCTGCAAAGCAGTCTCTCTGCCCTCAAGGGGTGCTGGTGACATGGTCTGGCAAGTGTCATGCCAGCGGTTCAAAAGACTGTAGTACACTTCTGCCAAGATTAGATTAAAAAGCCACCCAAGACCCCCATTGCCATCCGGCTGCCCTGCCTCACAGCCATCCGCCGTCAGGATTCTGAGGCTCCAGATCTTTCCTGGAGGAGACCCCCAGCCTTCTCTGAGAGTCAGAACCACCAGCCTTGCAATTAGCAGCCATACATTAATACACTACTTCACCAGGGCTCGGTAAAGATCAGGAAATCCTAGGGGGTCGTTCTAAGGGCTGGTGGCTGTTAGGTGCTGTGAGTCGAGCACAGTCCGTAGAGACCCTGTGAACGGCAGATCTGAACCCCGCTCTATCCTGCACCATCCTCACACTTCCTGACACTCTAGACCCCATTGTAGTGGTCGCCTTGTCAATCCATCTGGTTGAGGGTCTTCCTCTCCTTCCCATCATGTCTCTCTCCAAGAAATAACCTCCAAGCAACACGTCCAAAGTACGTGAGATGAAGCTTTGCCCTCTTCCTCCAAGGAGCACTCTGGCTGGACTTTCTCCAAGATGTGTCTGTTTTGTTGTTTCAGCAGTTCATGGGATATTCAGCACCCTTCTCCAACACCACACAGCTCAAAGGCATCAATTCTTCTATATCTTTATTATTGTCCAGCTCTCAGATACATAGGAAATTATTGAAAAAGACCATGGCCTGAGTCAGGTACACCTTAGTCCTCAAACAGAGTCATTGCTCCCCTGTAGCTCAGAGAGATCTTTGGCTGTAGCCTTCCCAGGGCCGTGTGTCTCCTGATCTCCTGACTGCTGGCACCCAGTGGGTTGCTTGTAGATTCAAGGAAGATCAAGTTGTCGACAGTGTTCTCCTCCCCTCCATCTATCATGATGTTGTCTATCTGTCCAGTGGTAGTATTTTATTTTCTGCATCAAGTATTCCAAGTCCTCCTCACTTTCAGGAAGCAAGGTTGTGTCGTTTGCATAATGTGGGTGGTTGATGAGTCTCCCTCTGATACTGATGCCACATTGTTCAGCCTAGAGTCCAGCTTCTCCAGTTATTCACTCAACATACGGATTGGGATTGACTAGATCTGGAGATAGGATATAATCCTGACACACCTCTCCTGAGTTTAAACCACACCCTTGCTCTGTTTGCACAAGACCCTCTTGGTCTAGGTATAGGCTTTGCATTAGCATAATTAAGAGTTCTGGGATTCCCCTTCTTCTCAATCCTGCTCATAGCTTGTTATGATCCACACAGTCAAACGACTTTGCATTGTCAGTAAAGCATGAATAGACATTTTTCTGGTATAAGTATTAAGAAATTATGCTGTGAACCCAAAGGCGTGTGGTTCAAATCCACGAGCTGCTCTGAGGGAGGATGGACAATTTCCTTTCCATGCGATTTACTGCCTCTGAAGACCTGCCGGAGGGTCAGCTGCGGTCAGGTCTGACTCGAAGGTTCACAGCAATGACAATGGCATTGCCGCACCTTGTCTTGAAGGGGGTGGGCTTCTGGCTTGGTTTCAAACATGCCCCAAATCCACCTTTTCACACCACCTCCTCCCCAGTCCCCGAGCCCGGCAAGCACTCGTCTTCTCAAAGCTTCTCTGCCTTCGCAGGACATGAGGGTGCAGAATCAGAGCACAGCATGTCCAGGGTCCTCTCACTGGCAGGAGGGAGGTAAGGTCCTCTCAGCCAGGGAGCTTGGCAGCCGGCTCCCTTTGTACCCTGGTAACAGCATGCTGTGTGGATGGGCCACCATGTCCACCCTCCTGGTGAAAGGCCATGTCGCTGCCTATGCGTTTTCACAGCTCCTGGGCAGGTGTCCAGGTAAGTGTACCTCCTCGGCTCACCCAGGTCACTCCTCAGGTCACCCTCAGGTTACTCCAGAGGTCACTCCCCAAATCACTCCCCAGGCCACTCCCCAGATCACAACCCAGGTCACTCCCCAGGCCACACCCCAGGAGGTCACATCCCAGGTCACACCCCAGGTCACACCCCAGGTCACTCCCCAGGTCACACCCCAGGTCACTCCCCAGGTCACTCCCCAGG
>NW_006399814.1:7210712-7213911 GCF_000299155.1 Elephantulus edwardii
CCCCAGGCCACTCCCCAGGTCACACCCCAGGTCACTCCCCAGGTCACTCCTCAGGTCAGTCCCCAGGTCACTCCCCAGGTCACACCCCAGGCCACTCCCCACATAGCTCCCCAGCAGCACGGTGGCTCAGGTATGTGGCAACCCTATGCTTTGCTTCATAAGAAACAATGGAAGGCAGGCTGGCACTTTCTCAGAGTTGGAAATAGAATAATCATTTGACTCCATTATCCCATGACTGGAAATATGCACTAAGGAAATGAGAGGTGAGCCATCCCAGAGGCACGTGGTTCGAATCCACCAGATGCTCTGCTGGAGAAGGAGGGAGAGTCTCCTCCTGTACCAGTCACATCTGATTTGATGGTACACTCACACACACATAAAAAATTAATAATAATAGTAATAATTTTAAAAAGAAATGAGAGGTGAGACACAAACAGACATGTGCACATCCATGTTTATTGTAGCATTATTCACAACTGCCCATCAACAAATGAATAGATAGAAAAAGGGAAACATTCCCACGATGGAATATTACACAGCACTGAAAAGCAGTGAGCTTGTAAAACCCTACACAACATAGATGAGTCTGGAAGCCATCGTTGCTGTGTGCCATCAAGTCAACTACTCTTAGTGACCCTATGGACAATAGCTCTGAACCTCGCCTTATCCTGAGCCAACCTCACTCTCTCTGACACATCTGAGCCCATTGCTCCGGTTGCTGTATAAATCCATCTCATCGGAAGTCTTCCTCTCCTGCACTGTCTCTCCACCCTTCCAAGCATGATGTCCTTCTCAAAGGACTGGACCCTCCTAGCAACATGTCCAAAGTATGTGAGACAGCTTCAAAATCCTTGCCTCCAAGAAGCAACCTGGTTTCATCCTCTCTAGGACAGACATGTTTACTCTCTTGATAGTCCATAGTATGTTCAATACTCTTCTCCAGCATCACAGTTCTAAAGTATAGATTCTTCTTCTTGTCCTCGAGTCATTGTTCAGCTCTCAGATTCATAGTAAGCAATTGAGAAGACCATGGCCTGGACTGAGTGTCCTTGAGTCCCTAGACTGACATCGTTGCTCTTCAGCACTCTGGAGAGGTCCCTGATAGCACAGTTTTCTAAAGCAACTTAAGAAAACTTTTTTAATTTTCTGACTATGGGCACTAAGAGTATTTATTGTGGATCTGAGCAAGATGAAATTGTTGAAGTGCCTCTGATTTAAAAAAAAAAAAGATGGAATTGTTGACAACCTCAATCTTTTCTTCACCCATCATGATGTTGACTATTGATCAAGTGGTCAGGATTTTTGTTTTCTTAATGCTGAAACGCAATCCATATTGAAGACTGCAGTCTTTGACCTTCTACAGAAAGCACTTCAAGTCCCCCTCTGTTTTGGAGAGCAAGTTTGTGTCATCTGTATATTGCAGGTTGTTGAGGAGTCTTCCTCCAATCCTGATGTCATATTCTTCTTCATAAAGTTTAGCCTCCTCAGTGATCTATTCCACATATAGATCAAAAAAATATGGAGAAAGAATGCATCCCTAACACACTCCTTTCTTGTTCCCTAGCACAACAGCTTCCTGGTCCTGGTACAGATGTCACATGAGTACAATCACGTGTTCTTGGATTCCTGTTCTTCTCAAGCTTAGCCACAATGTGTTCTGATCCACAGTCAAAACAAATACCTTCGCATAGTCGATAACATACAACTAGACATCATTCTGGTACTCTCTGCTTTCAGCCAAGCTCCATCTGACATTGCCAGACATTATGCTGAGTGAAGTATCTCAGTCACCAAATGACAAATACTGCATAACACCACTGTTATAAAATAAGATTGGCATGTGGGGGGCAGGGAGAACAGGAAGAGCGGATGCATAATGGGACCAATTTGCACTGGAACAGATGAGGAGAAGGACTGTAGAGGAAAGTACGATTAAGCATTGTAAGTATGACAGTTAACAATCTGAACAGGAGAAGCATTAGAAAGTAGATTGGGAGAGATGGGAGGAGGGAAAATGTTTATCAATGAATGAAAGAGTAACATTTTTGTAAACTTTCATTAAAGTGACATTAAAAAAAAAAAAGACAGACAAGCAGCAGCTGCTGGCCTGGTCCAGCGTGGCCGGATGGTTTCTTCGCCCCGGCGGCCCTGCCGAGGCCTCCTTTCACTCCGCAGCCCAGCGGCCTCCACTGTCGTGGGGTTTGGACGCGCGCCATCCTGGCCGTGTGGAGCGTGTCTCCTTGTTTTAATTGGATGTTTTGCTCCCATTCAGGTGCTCGTTTCTGCTCTGCTCTCTCCCCAGGTGAGAGGCCTGTTCAGATCTTTTGCCCATTTTGTAAATGGGGTGTTTGTTTTCTTATTATTGGGCTTTAAGAGACCTTTGTATATTTTGGCTACAAGTCCTTTATCAGATAAGTGGTTCGCAAATATTTTCTTCCAGTCTGTGGCTTGTCTTTTCATTCTTTTAATGCCTCATTATTTTGAAAGTTAACTTCTGTCCAATTTTGTGCAATTCCCGCCCCCCTTTGCCCCCGAAGTTGCACTTAATAGTCAGGGAAAAAATATGTAAACATGTTAATATTTTTAATGTATGCTCTCTCCAGGTCCTGTTTTTTCTGCAGATCATAACATGAGACAATCCTTCCAGGTGGTTCTTTTTTTAAATTTCCCCCCAGGTGATACTTGACTCCAATATTGAAATATGTGTTGAAATAATTCAGCAAATTATTCAGCTCAATTCTCTGCAGAAATGGTCTCTAGTAGGGTGTAAATTTTCTTTGCTTTTTGGTTGTTGTTGTTGTTGTGTACTGTTGAGTTGGATCTGACTGGCACAAGAGAAGATTGACACCCCCCCCCCAACAGAGAATCTGGTGGACTCGAACTGTGTACCTTTGGAATTGCAGAGCAGCTTCTTGCCACTAGGCCACTAGAGCTCCTGTAGGGTGCAAATTGTCAACAGATACTTGTACGGGGCTAAGCTTGTTCAAAGGAGGGCAGTGGCGGTCAATGGCAGAACCCTTACCTTCTTTTTTTTTTTTTTAGGAAAAAGAAGTTAATCTTTACTCACCCCCTCCCATACCTATCCATTCCTCATTTAAATCTTATTCTTGATTCTTGTAGATCTTTTTTCAATGGATATGTACACACAAAAAAAAAATCAACCAAACCCATTGTCATCAAGTGTATTTCTTTTTTTTTT
>NW_006399814.1:7214442-7216976 GCF_000299155.1 Elephantulus edwardii
GTTTTACAAACCCTCCCCCAGGTCCCCTCCACCATGCAGCCCTCGCTCTAGTCTCCTGTGATGACAGAAATACCCAGTTACATCTCTCTTTTAGACGAGAACCCTTACCTTCTATGCGTTCGACTCCTGGCCCAGGCACCTCTCGAGCACCCGTCTGGCAGGGGAAGCGTGTGTGCCGACGCTGAATGGGTCTGAGGGAGCCTGCAGACAAAGGAGGATCTGAAGGAGGATCTGAAGGAGGCTTCCTGAACTCCAGCCAGTGCACCCCGTGTGGATGAATGCCAATGGCCTGGCCCCTCGCGCGTGCAGTTAGGTGCTGCCTCAGGTGCCGTTCGAACAACGCGATCTTGTCAGATAGGTTATCTCTCCTTTTAAAATGATTCTTTACATGCAGATGCTACCAGGGACCTCTCCAAACTACTGAGGAGCCACAGTGTCTATTTGAGGACGAAGGTGCGCCTGACTCTTTTCCAGTCTTTGCTGTGTGCATCTGAGAATCGGACCACGAATAAGCATGACAGAAGAATTGGTGCCTTTGAGCTGTGATGTTGGAGAAGAGCACAGAATGTCCCATAGACACAGACAAGATCAAACAAATAGGTCTTGGACAAAGTGCGGCCAGAGTGCTCCTTGGAGGCACAGATGACAAAGCTTCATCTCATACGTTAGATGTTGTTAGTAGAGGCTGTTCCTTGGAGAAGGATATCGTGCTGAGAAAGGTGGAAGGTCCATGAAAGAGAGGCAGCCCCTCAAGGAGATGGACGGACACAGTGACACAGTGACTGCAGCAACGGGCTCAAGTGTGTGGTCAGAGACGATGAGACGGCAGTGGGGAGGACAAGGTCCAGGGCTGTTGTTCACAGGGTCACTGTGAGTCGATGGCACCTAACAACAACAACAATTACTAACGTGGGCCCCATCAGCACACACTTTTTAAGATATCCCACCTATCCCCATGGGCAAGGACACAGCGTAGAAGTCAGACTCGGAGCCCGCGGTTCATGCATGGCCCCTCACTTCCATGGGGGTGCACGCAGGTCTGCTCTTTGCTGTTGCGGTGCCCCTGGCGTTTCTAGCGACGCTGTTGTCTGGAGCTGCATGTGCTGCTTGGAGCTGAGTCTTAATAAATCACAAGTCTAGCGTAGGGACAAAGTGCTGGGGACAGAGAGGGGCTCGGTGTCCATCAGGTGACTCTCAGAGGCCGCCAGCCTCACAGGGGCAGTGGGGTAGCCCAGGGGCCTTGCCCACCCAGGGGCTTCACTCTGCCCCACCCCAGGCCTCTGATTCCTCCACCCAGAGCATTTCCCTGACACCCACTGCATGTTTCTTATCCCTGAAGCCCCACCCTGGGCTCCACTCCCCCCCTTCAGTCCCCTCCCCCCACCCTGGGCTCCATTCCCCTTGAGGCCTCTGTCCTCTCTGAACTACCACCCCATCCCTGGAGTATCTGCCCCTTCTTGGGGTCTCTAACCCACCCTCGGGGTCTCCACCTCTTAGCAGTTTCCAACCCTCTCCCTAGGGCCTCCAACCCTCTGGGGTCCCCACCTCCAGAGCCTCTAGCCCTTCCCTAGGGCCTCCATTGGAGATCCAGGCTTCTTCCTGGGGGCTTGCTGGACATGACAGGTCTATGTAACACCAGCCACTGGGTGTCTTCAGTGTGATAATGTTTTTTTACCACCAAAGCAGCCTCTTCTCATCTCGATGGCCTGCAAAGGGATGTGGAACAGTTCACATACAAAGAGGTGCTCAAAGGCCTGGTAATCTCCTGAAGAAGCCTCTGCTCCTGGAACCACAGTTCTCTTCCAACTCCCGGCCCCAGGGCTGAGGCAGTTGAAGTCACCAAAGCTTAGCTGTCACTGCAAAGGCAGACCCTTTGTCCTCCTGCTGGGCTGACCTCACGGTGCTGTCCACAGATGTCTGCTTCCCAAAGCTGAGCCTGTGGTGTCCATCAGGGAGGACACCTGATGGCCATTGCCATTAGCAATACCTGCCCATCTCAGAAGGGGGCTGCCTTCCAGTCCTCCCAGGGGGTGCAAGTGGGCCCAGCTCCCAAGAGGCCCAGGCCTGGCCAGGTGAGGGGATCACCTGGACACAGCTGAGGCCTAGACCCACGAGGCCACCTGAGGCCTCCCACTGGTCAGAGTCACCCACCAGGCCTGGGAGGGGCAGGTACCACTGTGAGAGTGGAGGCCCAGGGGCCCAGTGGTTAAGAAATGGGCTGTTAGCTAAAAGGACAGCAGTTCGAACCCACCATCTGCTCAGCAGAAAGATGCGGCCATTTGCTTCCATAAGACGACACCCTGTGGACCAGGGGACACTTCAGCTCTGTCCTCCAGGGTCACTACGGGTCAGAACGGATTCTACAGCACTGCACTTGGTTCTTGTTTTTTCAAGAACTGAGGGGACATCTTGTTCGAGGATTATCAGCAGCTGTGTGGAGTGTGGGGATCCAGGGATCTGACACAGGAGGGGCTAGGGGTGCACGGGGGCGACCTGGGGGGTGACACAGGAGGGTCTAGGGGTGCACGGGGGCG
>NW_006399814.1:7217313-7232720 GCF_000299155.1 Elephantulus edwardii
CCGGGGGGGTGACACAGGAGGGCCTAGGGGTGCACGGGGGCGGCCTGGGGGGTGACACAGGAGGGCCTAGGGGTGCACGGGGGCGACCTGGGGGGTGACACAGGAGGGCCTAGGGGTGCACGGGGGCGACCTGGGGGGTGACACAAGAGGGTCTAGGGGTGCACGGGGGCAACCTGGGGGGTGCTGCAGCCCAGAGCCTCCTGCCTGGCAGCTCGCCATGCCACACCCAGACTCACCCATCACACCTGGGGTCTGCAGATCAGGCCAGGAGTCAGGACGAGGGTGTGATCCTGGCAGGAAGGGCCTGAGGGTGGGAGGGTGGGAGAGCTCCACCTCCATCAGAGGCCCCCTGATCCAGGCAGAGAAGAGACTGAAGGGCGAAGGAGGAAGTGTGTGGTCTCCACTACCAGGTGACAGGGCAGGGCCCTGACCTTTTGAAGGAAAGGGGGTTTGCTGCCGGGTGGGATGAGGCAGGGAGGGTCCGGGTTGGGGGGCAGGGAGTGGGATACAAAGAGTTGTGCAAGGAAATCCTGGCTGGAGAACTGAACTTGACCTTGGCCCACACTGTGTTCTTGGATCTCACCCCCCCTCCCCCAGCACACGTGCAGGGATGTGACCCAGCGCTGCCCCCCAGGATCCTGCGTGGTGGAGGCTGGGAGGACGGGACAGGTGGAACGGGGCATCAATCTGTGGTTCTTAGGGTCACTGTGTAGCTCACTCAAGGAACCAAAGAACAACAAATATTTATGTTAAAAGAGGCGCCTGAGGATATAATGTATTGTGTTGCACTTCTAACCAGAGTCAGTGGTTCGAGCCCACCCGCTGCTCTGAAGGAGAAAGATGGGTAATTACCTCCCATAAAGATTTACATCCTCAGAAACCCCACAAAGGGCTGCTGTGCGTCAGAATCTGCTCAGCAGTGGTGGGTGTGGCTGGAGGAACGGTGGGTTACAAGCCAGCTGGCAAGCAAAGGTTGTCAGTTCAAACCCCCCAGCAGCTCCACAGAATTTTCTGCTCTGAAGATTCATATCCCGGAACCCAACGCAGGCTCACCTGGGGCAGAGTCGGCTTGACAGCAGTGGATTTGAATTTTATAATCTACATACGGAGAGGAGGAGCGGTAGCTCAGTGCTTAAAGCATCCAGCTGCTAACCAGCTGTTTGAACCCCCCAGCCACTCTGTGGGGGGAGCGATGAGGCTGTTGGTTTATTCCCAGTAAGATTATGACACTGTTCTGCTCTGCCCTCCAGGGTCCCTGTGGGTCGAAGCATCTCGGGGCAGTGGGCTTTCCTAAGTCTGTAACACCGCTTGTGGCTCTGCTGTTCTGAACCATGGAGTCAACACTGACCCATACCTGACCCCCTTGTGGGTTTTCATAGGCCGTTAATCGCATGGGAGGAGATTTCCCATCTTTCTCTCAGGGAGGAGTGTGTGGATTCGAACCTTGTGCCTTTGGGATTGCAGCGTCAAATCTGTGTAGTCAGTGAGGCAGTATCTGTGCAGGGCGAGGCAGAGCCCTGCTCTCTGGGGGAAGAGCACCCTGAAGAGAGGGCCCGTGGAGATGGCTGCAGATGAGGGGCCAAGAGACATGGCCCCCTGGCCGGCCCCCAGAACCAGGAAGCAGGCGGCCCGGGCCACGTGCCAATCATTTCTGTTTTTCAAACCACCAACCTCTGGTGCTTCTGTCCCAGCAGCACTAGGAGACCGAACCTGGGTTGATCACCAAGGAGCCAGCCTTCTGGGGCCTCGCCCCCTGCCACCCTCCCTCCACCGCAGCTGCTTGTAACACGCGCCCCAGCTTCTCTCTGCTCCCTCACACACGCTGCTTGCTGGGCACGGAGAGCCCTGGGCGTGTGCTCACACCTGCCCTCTGTGGGGACCAGGTCCTGTGACCTGACCTTGGCTCTGGACCCTGTGAGGTGGCACCACTTTTTGCAGATCTGGAGATCCAGCGTAAACACAGGGTGGGAGGGCTTGCCATGCTGGTTTGTAGGGATGGAGAGTGAGCCCCCCAACATGCACCATTGATAGGGGTCCTCACACCTGTGGGGGGACATTTCCACCCCACTGCTAGATGGGAGGGGCCTCACAGAGGCAGTCACTCGCCCAAGGGGCTCAGCGGGGCTTCAGAGGCCAAGGTCACTGTTTTTCCAGGGCTCCCGCCTGCCTCAGGCTGTGGGAACTTTCTCCCTGGAGTCCTGAGAGAGGAAGGGGGGGCCCATGAGCCCAGCTGACAGAGGAGAGAGGGCCACACGCTTTTTGTGGTCGAATTATCCGGACACTGAGCCGCCCCATCCGCCCGGCGGCTGTGAACCGGCCGGCTTTGTCCAGGCCTGAGAACGGCGCGGCGTGAAGCTTGGACAAAGCAGGCGCTGACGCGGCCTTTTCCACGGTCCGGCGGAGAGAGAAAGGCTGGACAATGGGCGGGCGGGCGGCGGGCCGGGCTGGGGGCCACCGAGCGCCCCCGGCCATGGCCATGGCAAGCCTCCAGGGTGGGAACGAGCCGGCAGGGCCAGGGGTGTTTCTGGAAGCTGCTCGCTGATGGCCCTGTCTGTCCAGAGTGGCCTTGTGGCCTCTGAGACTGACTGGCCTCATCGCCCTGCCCTGGTGCTGGTCTCTAAACTCCTGGCACCCCCCACCGTGTAGCTCTGGGGCCCAGGCATCCAGTGCCCGAATTTCTGGATGGACCCCAGGTCCCCCGGAGGACCCACAATGGGCGAATCACAAATGCTTGCTCAGGGCCTGGGGAGGCCAGGCACCAGGAGGCTGTTGTGGGGGGGGGATGCTGCTGTCCTCAGAGACTGCAGCCCAGAGCCAGAAGCCCCCAGGGCTGCCCAATGGGGCTCAGAGCTGCCCCAGGAGGAGCTGCAGCTGAAGACAGGGGTCCTCTCTCTACTGCCCCTCATTTGGTTAGCTGAGGGTGGAGGTGTGGGTAGTGAGCCCAGCAGGAAGCCAGACTCAAAGCGAGACCAACAGGGCTGATGAGGGTCGGAACACATGGAGGCCCTGCTGCCCTCCAGGACCCCCAGGCCCTCATTTGAGTCTGAGCTGTCCAGGTGCTGTCCCCCACCTGTCTCTCAGCTCCCAGGGCAGGGAGGCAGTCAGGAGGCGTCATGTCCCAACAGCAGGTTGGGGTGGGGGCTTCTTGGGAAGTAAGATGAACGGCTGAGGAGCCGTGTTCAACCCCTCAAGTGACCAAGGCATCCTAACCCACCTCACAGACCAGGTAGGGGTGCACCAAGGGGTGTCGAGGACAGAGAGAGTAGGGGGTGCTTATCCTGTCTGCACCTGGAGGGTAGTGCTGGGTGTTCCTGGGGAGCTGTGGGGGCTCCCAGACGTGGCATCTATGTAACAGAGAGGGGATGTCCAGGTGGTGCCAACCTGTGCTGCGTGGGGGCTCCCTTTCAAGCCGTGGAGCTCTATGGTGTAGGCATCCAGGCACGGTACAAGCATTCTGGGGGGTGGCTGTCCTGAGGTGATGTGGGGTGTCCTGGGGTGTCTGGGCGTGATAGGGGATGGATTGAGGTGGTGTGAAGTGTGCTGGGAGTGATGTGGGGTGTCTGAGGGTGATATGAGGTATCTCATGGGTGATGTGGGGTGTCGTGGGGTGTCATGGGGTGATGTGGAGTATCTGGAAGTCATATGGGAACTATTGGAGGGTGCAGAGTGTCCCAGGAGTGATGTGGAGTGTCCTGGGGCACAGTTCCTCCAGAATGTCAATGTCTCCTGACACTGAAGAGGCCGAGGCTCAGAGATGCATGGTCTTTCGCTCCTACGATATCCTTGGGGTGATGTGGGATGTCCCAGGGGTGACGTGGAGTCCTGGGCTTATATCCTAGGGTAATGTGGGGTGTTCCATGGATGACATAGGGCATCCTGGGGTTGTATGGGATGTCCCAGAGTGATGTGGGATGGTCTATGGTGAAGTGGGGTGTCCAGAAGTGATGTGGGATGTATTGGGATGGTAGGAGTGCCCCAGGAG
This sequence comes from Elephantulus edwardii, assembly GCF_000299155.1. NCBI lineage: Eukaryota > Metazoa > Chordata > Mammalia > Macroscelidea > Macroscelididae > Elephantulus > Elephantulus edwardii. The sequence continues at coordinate 7,221,296 of NW_006399814.1, forward strand.
TAATCTGGGGTGTTTTGTGTCCTGGGGGATACTTGCATCCAGAATGTCAATGTTTGTTTTACTCCTAGGATGCCACACACCATACTTGGGGTGATTTGGGATGTCTTGGGGTAATGTAGGGTGTTCTGGGTGATATGGGGTGTGCTAGGGTTGAATTAGGATGTCCTTGGGTATGATATGGGATGTTTTGTGGGAGATGTGAGGTATGTTGGGGTGATGTGAGTGCTCCAGGGGTGATGTGGGGTTTCCCATGGATGATATGGGGTGTCCTGTGGTGATGTAGGATATCCTGGAGGTAATGTGGGGTGTGTGGTGTCCCATGGTGGATTAAGGAATCTTAGGGCTGTTTTGAGGTGTCCCACGTGATGTGAAGCTATCCTGGGATGGGCTGGGATATCCTAGGGGTGGAACAGACATTGACATTCTGAGGGGGCACAGCTGAGGCCAGAATAGACCCAGGAATACCCCTCACCTGTTGTCACCATGTCATTGAATCTGAACTGCCACCCATGAGGTCCCATCTCCTGACACTGGAGACGTTGAGGCTCAGAGAGGCATGGTTGACCATTCGAGTCAGACCCTGGTGTCCTGAGCAGGCTGAGGTGGGCTGTACCCCAGACATCTGGGAGGGCCCTGTGGTGGACTCTATGCTGGCGTTTGGGGCCTCAGGCCCACTGGAAAGGTGTCTTGGCCTCAGTAAGGACTGGTATCGTCACCCTCTGGCTGAGCCACTGTCCCCAGACCAGAAGTTGGAGCTCCCAGCCTTGCCGTCCAGGCACGTCTGAGCTGCCCTGCTCCCATCTGGGTCCCATCAGCGTCACCCTCAGCCAAGAGTATGTGGCGTCTGTGGGGCACGGAAAGTGGCCACAGGGCCGCCCGCTGCTGGCAGCCTCGCTGGGCCAGCCCGGAGGGCCTTTGTGATGAGACAGCAACTCGGTCATCAGGTGGGGTGAGCCGCAGCCCCCTGCCGCCCGCACTCTTCCGGCCAGCTCCCCCAGGATGTGACTCAGGCCCGGTGGGTCTGCAGGCCCCAAGGGCTGCGGGTACCCAGAGGGTCAGGTGTGGCGTGCACGTGTGGTGTGAACATGTGTGTGTACATGTCATATGAGTGTGCGAGCCCACGTGCACTTGTAGTGTGTGTACACGTGTGTGTGCACCTCTGTTCTTCTGTGAGCACGTGTACATGTGTGAGTCACAGAAGCATGTGAGTTGTGTATGTGTTGCGTATGTAGAATACGTGTTTGTATGGGTTGTGCACATGGTTGTGTGTGGCATACATGTTATTCATGTGGTATGTGCCGTGCACGTGGTTCTGTATGTTGCACACATGTTTGCATGGGCTGTGTACATGTGTGGTGTGTGTTTATACATGTTGTGTACATGTTTTTGTGTATTGTGCTGGTGCGTAGGGTTGTGTCCATTTATTTGTGTATGCTGTGTGTGTTATGCAGGGGGTTGTGTACGTGTGTGTTGTGTATGTGTGTGTTGTGATGTGTGTATACGTTTCTGTGTGTTGTGTTGGTGTTATGTACGTGTGTGTTGTGGGCATTTGTGTGTTGTGTACATGATTGAGCAGGGTTGTGACACTTTAGGGGAAGGGTGGGTCCTTGGAAGACCCTGTGCTTGGGTTCTGACCCAACACGACAGGCGGCTGTGCTCCGAGCTCCACGTCTTTGGCTGTGAGGTGGTGACTGTGCCTCTTGGCCTGCAGACAGCTCTGAGCAGCATCAGTGTCACATAGCAGGGATCCAGGGGTGGTTACTTGCTGGTGGACAATCTGGCGGAGTTGGGGGGCTTCTCAGGAGACGGCGGGGAGCCCTGCTGAGCCCTGCTGAGGTCACTACCGGTCCATACCACCCCAGAGACTCACCAGCCCTCACAAACATCCCCTGAGAGCCAACTCAGGCCTGGACCCTGGGGCTGGAACTGGGGTCTTGAGATGACCTTGATCTTGGGAGCTTAGGCTTCTGAGGAGAAGGACACTGCCCTGTCTGAAGACCTGAACGCTGCCTGCTCCCTGCTGATCTGTATGGAGCACAACCAGGGAGGACTGCACGGAGATGGTGGCATCTGAGAGCAGAGAGCATGCTTTGGCCAGGTTGAAGGAGAAGGAAGAGCACAGACGTGTATAAGAGGCTAGAAGGGGACCAGGCATGTGTCCAAGTGTGGGACTGAGGCACCTGCAGGGCCCAGCGGGGTGGAGGGAAGCATGGTGGACAGCCCCTGGGGGAAGCCCGGACAGATGTGCTGGGGAAGGGGTGGAGAGTGGAGCCACCTGTATGTGTGTTGGACCCTCTCTGTCTCTCTCTGATGACGAAGCAGCAATGCTCCCCAGCTCTGCAGACAGCAGCCCTGAGCTCCGAGGGCAGCGGCAGTCAAGGTCTTGAATGGCACCCATGGGAGTGAATGAGCTGCCGTCCCACCTATGTGCCCGAGGCATCTGCTCCCCTGTCGGCCGTGAATAATGGGGGGGAGGGAGCAAATCCCCACAAAGTCTCTAATGCTTCAGAGGTAGCGAGTGTGGCCCAATGCTCGGTCAGCCGCTCACGGCCTTTGTTCTCCTGGCTGCTGGCCGCTGGTCTGGGGTCACGTGGTGTCCCCGCAGTCAGCAGAGCTGGGTTCTGCTGCCGTGGCAGGTCCTATTCAGCCAGGGGCCCCTCTCTGGACCTGCTGACCCCCAGGCCACCAGCTGCATTCACCCTCCCCCCTGCTCCAGCCACTTGCCCACTGAAGGCCCTCTCCTGCAGGTTGTCCCCTCTGTCCCTGACTGAGGTGAGAATGAGGACTCAGGGAGCAGTGTGGGACAGGAGGGTGCCAGCTGGTAGCAAGTCCAAGAGGAGAGGGGGCTATGGCATTGTCCCACCCGCTGTCAGCTTCCCTCGGCCCCCAGACAGGCTCCGTTTTCTGGGGACTAAACTTCTCCATAGGAACTGTGAAATGTTCAACTTGCACAGGACCCCCAAACCTATAGACTTTTCCAGATTGAATCCCCATCCACACAGACCCCCTCCAGATGGAACACCCCACCCATACAAATGGAACCCCAACCCACACAGACTCCTCTATACACAGACGCCTCTGGAAGGAACCCTCACGCACACAGTCCAGATAGAACCCCACCCACACAGACCCCTCTGGCAGGGACCCCCAACCACACAGACCCCTGCCTGGATAAGACTCCCATTCAAATGGGCCCCCCACCTGATGGGAACCCATTCGGACAGAACTCCTCACCCTGATAGTACCCCTAGCTGAAAAGGATTCCAACCTAGATGGGATTCCAGCCAGATAGGATTTTCACTCAGATGGGATTCCCCCACCCAGAGGGTACCACCCCCCTAGATGGGACTCCATCTGAAACTCTCCACTCTTGCCCTCTGGGAGAATGGGGCTTTCTGGTGTCACTGCCCTTCCTGGTCATCTGTCCATCTGTCCAGTAGTACAGAACACTGTGGGATGGGGTATGGCAGGACACCTGTGGGGTCCAGAGCTGCTGGGGGCAGTGGTCAGACCAAACCCCGAATGAAGTGTAGGATTGGGCAGATGGGGAAACTGAGGCAAAGGGGCTCCAGGGTGCAGCACCCTCACATGGGGAGGCAGAGAGGACTGGACTCTCACCCCGAGTCAGGCCAGGCCAGGCTCCTTCCAGGGCTCCCAGTGCTGCCTCAAAGTTCCAGAAATGACTGAAACCTCCGCGCAGAGTCATCAACAATGTGTCCGCAGGGTCCAGGAGGGACAGGCTGTGAGGAGGGGGGCCCAGCGTGTGCCCGCCAACAGCCCCATCTCCCCACTGCCCTGCCCATGGCCAGGCTGACTCTGCAGGGTGACAGGCAATGACAGGACAGCATGTGGACAGCTGGGGAGGGGTAGCCTTGAGACTGCTGTCTTTGGGGCACCATCCTATGATGACCATGAGAGGCCCCCAACCTTCCCAAGACCCTCCACCAGGAGCTGTGTGACCTCTACGCCATGGTGTTCTAGAGGAGGCAGAGGGGACATGCCTTGTCCACGGTCAGTTTGTGGCTTTTTCTCTCTTTTTTTTTTTTTTTACTTTTCCAGTGTATACTTTGCATCTCTCTGACACCTCCCATGGTTCCCTATTGCTCATTGGATAAAGACATGGTGAGTTAGTGTCTCTGCTCCTGCTGACCCTGAACAAGGGGGTTCCTGGGCCTGCCCCTACTGTCCTCTCCATGTGAAGCACTCCCGACTGGGTCCCCGAAGGTCAAGTTCAGTGATAGTTGTCACCAAGCTGCCCCAGCCACTACCCCTTTGTCCTCTCTCTGTGCCTCCTGTACAGACCTGTTTGTGTCTTTAATGGACTGACTGTTGGCTCTGTGAGGACAGAGGCTGCTCCTCAGCTGTCCCCACCAAACCAGGTGGGGGTCTTGTCTGAGGGGGGATCCCATCTGAGCAGGGGATACCATCTGGGGGGGTCTCACCCAAGTTGAGGTGCAGAGCAAGCAGGCCTGAGCTGTCAAGGAGGGTCTGTGCCAGGCAACCCAGGCATTCACGTCCACCAGGGAGCCAGCCCAGTGGAGGCAGTGAAAGGGAAGCAGTTCAGGGCATTAGGCTGAGGCCACTTCCAGCGGACATGGAGGGCAGTGTGGTCACAGCATCAGGTGCCCAGAGCCTTGGGGAGAGAGGGAGACAGGAGTGTAGGTGCAGTCAGACTGTGGTCCTGAGGGTGCCCATGGCCCAGTTGTTGCCTGGGGTTTGCTGTGCTGGGTACATGGAGACACGGGGACCAAGGGCTGATGCCCCCTCCCAGGCCAGCTGAAGGCCCTAGGGCCTAAGCACTGCCCAGGACAGCTGTACTGTTGGGGGCTGGCCACAGACAGGCATGCCGGTTTGCAGCTATGTCTTCACATAGGCCTAAAAGGGGGTCTTCAGAGCTCTCCCCCTTCCAGGTGTTCCTTTCCAGGCTGTCCCCCTCTCAAGCCTGCCACCCTCTCTGGACTGTCCCCTTCTCTGGGCTGTTCACTCTCTGAGTTACACAGCACTCAGCTGTCCTCCTTCCCAGATGACCTCTCTCCAAGTGTACCTCTCTGAGCTGTCCCCCTCCCAGCTGTCTCCACTTTGGACTCTTGCCCTCCAGCAGCCTGAGGCAGACAGCCTGAACACTGAGGTTCTGTTTTCCCTCCAGATGGGGTTCAGTCAGGGGGAAGAAGTCTGCACCCCCACAGAAGTGTCTTCTCATCTCCTCCCAAAAGTTAACAAAACCCTCCTCCTGCCTCCTGGAGCACAGGCTGGAGTGGACATTACACAACAAAAGTGTGAGTTGCTGGACTTGGAGGACTATGGAGGCTACCTGAAAGGGGAAACAGAAGTGACCCCTACCCTGCACTGCAATCACAGAGCTGCACAGTTTGAATCCACCAGATGCTCTGCTGGAGAAGGAGGGACAATCTCGTCCTGTACCAGTCAGATCCAGTTTGACAGTACACACACACACACACACACACACACACACACACACGAAGTGACCCTTACCCTCACCCTGAGGGAGGGGACAGTAGTCACCTCTTACCTCCACCTGAAGGAGAAGACAGTCGTCACCTCCTATCCCCACCTGAGGTAAGGGACAGTGGTCAACAGGTGAGAGAGAGGACTGCAGTTACCTCCTACCTCCACACTGAGGGAGGGGCAGTAGTCACCTCCCATGTCACTGGAGGGAGTGGCCAGGGGTCACCACCTACCCCCATCTGAGGGGGCAGGGGTGACCACCTACTCCCACGTGAGGGAGGTGTCAGCGGGACAGGGGTCTCTACCTTTCCCACTTGGGGAGGAGTTGGCAATCACCTTTATCTGAGGGATGTAAGACTGTCCAGAGCCCTCAGCAGTAACCCCACCGTGGCCTAGAGACAGGGATGTCACTTGCAGGAGGCCAAGCTGGGGTAACGGCCTGCCATCACTCCAGTCACTGAGGAAGAGCTGCTCCTCTGCTTCTGTGGGGCTTTCACCCCTCAAAAGCTGCTGGATCCCCAGCTTGTTCTGCCGGCCCATCCCCTGGCTGCACTTCCCTCTGGATGCAGGACAAGGATGTGTAGCGTGTCCATCTCTTTCTAAAGGCTACATTGTGCATTGAGAGTCCCTCTGTCCACAGGGCCAAGAATGTCTGGGTAGAACACAAACCAGAAAACAAACGGATTAAAGGGGGTGGGGAAGAACATGCCCTCTGACCCCTGTGTCCAGACCCAGGAGGCCCACAGCCTCATGGCGTGGGAAGGTCCGGACCAGAGCTGGGGTCTGGGTCCTGTGTTCATGGTCTGACAGAACCTCCTGACGCGGCTGAATCTCCATCTGAGTGGGCACCCCACCCAGAGAGGAGCATCTCAGAGTCCCCGTTCATTCCTCACCCCACCCCAAGGTGGCCAAAGAAGGAGAGGAGAGAGAGAGAAAGATAGGAAGGACCTTTAGAGGTGGGGAGGGAGGAGGAGGAGGGGAGAGAGGGAGGGAGAGAGGAGAAAAGAAGATGAGAAGGGAGAGAGTAAGGAGGGAAAGGGGGAAAGGGAGGGAGGGGGAGGAGAGGGAGGGAGGGAGAGGGGAGAGGGAGAAGAGAGAGGAGGGAGAGAGTGAGACAGAAAGAGAAAGGAGAGGGGAAGGACAGAAAGTGGAGGGGGGGAGGGAGGAAGAGGGGGATGGAGGAAAGAAGAAAGGAGGGAAGGAGACGAGAGAGGAAGAGAGGAGAGAGGAGGGAAGGAGAGGAGAAAGGGGAAGGAGGAAAGTAGAGAGGTGAGGTGGGAGTGAGACAGGAGAAGAGAAGGAAAGAGGAGGGGAAGGGAGAGGCGGAGAGGAACTGGAGAGGGGATGGGAGGGGAAGGAGAGGGGGGCAGAGAGGAGGAGAGGGAGAAGGAAAGGGGGAGAGGGAGAGAGAAGGGGCAGAGGGGAGAAGAGGGAAAGAAGAGTGGAGGGAGAGAGGAGGGACAGGAGGGAAAGGGGAGGGGAGTCAGAGAGGAGGGGAGGCAAAGGAGAGGTAGAGGAGGGGAGGGAGAGAGGAAGGAGAAGGGAGGGAGGAGGAGGAGAAAGAGAAAGGAGGAAGGGGGGAGAGAGGGATAGAGGAAGAGGAAGAGGGAGGGAAGCAGAGGTGGAGAGACAGCCCTGGAGGGTGGTAGCAGGGTGTGTTCATAGCCCCCCTTCCCTCATGGTCACTCAGTGTTGAGGGAGGTCTGCCCACCCCTCCCATGTGCCCCTGGGGTGCCACCCTCCCTCTCCCCCAGGGCAGTGAGTCCTGGGTCTGGGACCAGAACTGACAGGGAGGGGCTGGGGGCTGCTAGCTGTGGCCGTCCAGCAGCCCATGTCCACACGTGGATGCTGATCTGCCCACGGCACACTCCACACACTCAGGGGGACAGGGGCATCTGTGTCCTCATTGGACAGTTTCCGGACATTTTCTAGAAAGAGCAGTAACAGGGGCAACGGTAGTGGGGTGCCTGGGAGTGTGCCCTCTCCTTCCCAGCTGACCTGAGGGGTGCCCTGTGATTATCCTGTCTTCTTCCCTGCAGACCTGCTGGGGGCCACCTTGCAGCAGCCAGGGCCTCCCACAGTGTAGAAGCAGCAGGGCCACTGTGCAGCTGCTGGCTCCTGTCCCCCACACCTCGTTCCAGTGGGAACAGGGCCTGTTCCTCACAGGTCACCTGGCTGCCAGTGACTCATCTGAGGTTGCCCGTGCTAATTAGCGCTAATTGTGATCTGACAAGTGGCCAAGGAGGCCTGCTCTTCGAGGTGGGCGGGACGGGCAGGTGGGGACCTGGCACGTCTGGTTCTGAGGAAGGCTTTGTGTTTGTCTCTTCCTCTGATTTTGTTCTTGGGTAAAAACGTATACAGCAAAACATACGCCAGTGAGCCATTTCCACACTTCACTCAGTGCCTCTGACCACACACGGCCTGAGCTGTGTCCCTCTTGCTGTCTTCCCCTGTCCATCCACAATCATCCCGGAGCGTACCTCCCCATCCCCCTGGGTGCTGCTAGTTGCTGGGACTGAATTCTGACTCAGGGCCCTGTGTGTACAGAGAAGGGATCCATATGGTTTCCAAGCCTGTGACTTTTAGGAACATTTCACTAAGACTTTTCTCTGAGGCACCTTTGTTGCTGTTGTTGTTGTTGTTAGGTGCTGTAGAGTCGAGTCTGACTCATATCAACTCTGTGAACAGCAGATCTGAACCCTGTCCTGTCCTGTGCCGTCCTCACAATCTCTGACATACTCGCGCCATTGCTGCAGTCACTGTGTCAACCCACCCAGCTAAAGGCCTATCTCTCCATCACTGACCCTTTATCTTTCCAAGCATATCCCTCTGAAAGGAGTAGCCTCCCCTAGCAACATGCCCGAAGTATATGCAATGAAGCTTTATCATTATTTTTGCTTCCAAGGAGCGTCTACCAGCACTTTTTCCAAAATGCATTTGTTTTCTTGGCAGTCCATAGGATATTTGGTGCTCTCCAACACCACAGCTCAAAGGCATCAATTCTGTCATCCTTGTTCATTGTCCAGTTTTCAGATTATTAACAAGTGATTGGAAAGACTATGGCCTGAATCAGATGTACCTTAGTCCTCAAACTGACATCATTGCTCCCCAATAATTTGGAGCGGTCCCTGACTGCAGTCTTTCCCAGTACAATACATATCCTGGTTTTCTGGAACCAAGGTTGTTGATGGTGGATCCAAGAAAGGGGAAATCATTGACAGTTTCAATCTTTTCTCCATCTATCATGACATGATCTGCTGATGAGAATTTTAGTTTTCTTGATGTTGTGATGTAATCCATATTGAAGGCTGTGTTCTTTGATCCTCTGCAACGAGTGTCTCAAGTCCTCCTCACTTTCAGCAAGCAAGGCTGTGTCATCTGCATAACGCAGGTTATTGATAAGTCTCCCTCCAATCCTGATGCCTCAGTTTTCTTCATATAGCCCAGCTCCTCAAATACTTTGATCAGCAGACAGACTGAACAGGTATGGAGAGAGGGAGTAAAATGATGGAATTTCTATCTCCATTATGAGGCCCAGTTGGGTGGTTTCAAACAGCCGACTTTTCTACTAGCTACTGACTGCTTACCCGCCTGTGCCTCCCAGGGGTTCCTGCCTAGTGGCCTCTGGTTTCCTTGGCTTTGCCATCTCATGTGAGGGAGACTTTAAATACTTGCCCTTCGAATGCTGTTGTCAGGTGCTAGTGAGTTTACTGTGACTCAGAATGACCCAAGAACAACAGATCTGAACCCCATCCATCCCACCATCTGTCAAGCCCACTGTCACATCACTGTGTCAACCCGTCTCGTTGAGAGTCTTCCTCTTGTCCTCTGACCTTCCTCCTTTCCCAGCATGATGGCTTTTTTCAGCGACTCACTCTTCCTGACAACATACACAGCACCTCACCTTTCTTGCTTCTAAGGAGCAGCCTGGTCACACCTCCTCCAGGACAGACCTGCTTATTCTCTCGCAGCCCATGGGGTGATTCAAAAGCATCCAAGCTTCTTCTGTCTTCACGCTCTCGTGGTAGGAGGTGCACTGCCAACACAAAGGCAAGTGGTTCGGATCTACCAGCTGCTTCTCGGGAGAAAGATGGACAGTCTCCTCCCAGGTGACTTACAGCCTCTGAAAACCCACTGGAGGGTCAGTGTTGAATTGGGTCTCAAAGAGTCAGTGTCGTCGACTTCTTTCAAAGTCTGATTGCGAGATGATGTCCTCTGGAGACCAACCAGTTTCCCTCAGCAGCTGGCCCTACAGTGACAGCCGAGGGTCACAACGTCACCTCTCTTCACGAGGAACTGAGCCCTTCATGGAATGAAGCCCCGGGGGCAGCTTTATGGACAAGTGTCCAAACCTCTGCTGGGAGTCTGAGGAGTCACCATTTTGGGCGTTTCTGCTCAAACGTGTTGGCCATATTCAAAGAGGAGCAAAGACAAAGGCTGGGACCTCGAGTGGATTGTGAGGGAGGGACAGAACCAGACTGGTCCCTGTGGGTGTGAGCAAAGGCCCCACAGGTTTCAAAGACACAGGTGGGCTGAGCCCACATTGCCATGGGAACAGGGTCTGATGGAGGACAGAAGGCTGTATCTGCTCAGGACAGGTGGTCACAGCCCTGTCTCGACCGTCTCGACTGGTCTGGGGAAGAAGCTGAAGTTGTCTCAAAGAGGTCACCTGACCACCAGGTAGGGGCTCCCAGGTGAACAGACCCAGGTGTACAGTCCCTGTCATCTGCAAATCATAGCAACTCTTGTCTGACCCTCACATCCAGTCTTTGAGGTCAGTGCTCTGTTTGACAGAGGGAGAGGCAGAGCTGGTGACAGGCTCGCTGGGGGAAGGGGGACCTGGACATCTAGAGGCCAGCTGTCCCTCCATCTCCGTCCACTTCATCGTGCTGTCACCAGACTCCTGTCTCTTGGGGTTTGTTCCATCGGAAATTGTAATCGTCCTGCTTCTTCATTTGGGATATATGTGTGTCTGTGTCCCCAGCAGAGAGACTTAGGGTCATTCTCTCTCATCCAGGGTGAAACACACTATGAGTAGTGGTGGCGGGGATGTGGACCACACCACACTATCAGAGGGGGTAACAGCAGAATGGCCCTAGAGTCTGTGGTCCCACAGAAGGAAGGGCCAGCAAGGCCATGGCATCAATAGGATTGATGTGACTCGTTCCAATGGGCCATGACGACTTCCGCTGGGTGGAGGTGTGGAGTCTCCATCCTGGACAATGCAAGAAGGGAGGAACTTCAGGGAGACGGAGAAATTGTCCTAAGCATTTCTAGATGGAGATCAAAGACTGCAACCTTCATTGTGGAATACATCTCAACGTCAAGAAAACATTATCAAAACTGAGGTATAAGCAACAATGTTAGAGACAGAGAAAGCACTAAAGGTGTCAAGGGTATCATCTCCCTCAGACCCATAACCAGCACTCATGGAAGCAACAGTCAAGAAACAGAAGACAGAGCGCACAGGGCAAAGCCACTGCCAAGGACCTTTTTTTAAAAATTATTTTGTGATTTTAATGAACATTACAGAGAAGTTAGATTTTCATTCATTTATTGTTGCACATTTTACCCACTCCCCCACCCTTCCTCCTCCTTCACTTTTTAAAAAAGACATTTAGGTTGAACAACTATATACCTCCCCCTGCCTAGTCCTCTTTGCAAGGATACATTTTTTTAATCTGGGCTGTTATCATACGTATGTCTAATCATATGTTCTTTTTAGACAGGACTTTCTTTCATCTATTCCAGTGCAATGTTCAAGATCTATCCACTCTTATCCTATTCTCCTCCTAACCCCCTCCGCATGTCAGACCTGCTTTGTTACAGTGTTGCTGTGCAGTATTTGTCCTTTTGTGACCAAGATTTCACTCAGCATGATGGGTGCCAGAGTCCCCACTATGGAAGGCTGTTTGGCACTTTCTCAAAAAGTTGCAAATAGAAATATCATTTGACCCAG
>NW_006399814.1:7236265-7265242 GCF_000299155.1 Elephantulus edwardii
TCAAAGAAGAATCAGTGCCTTTGAATTGTGCTGGTGAAGCGTACCTTGTGTCAAGGACTGCAGGAGTCTTGAAAGACGTACAACCAGAACGCTCCTTAGAAATGAGAATGGAGGGACATCTCACACACTGTGGCCATGTTGTCCATGACCGGTCTCTGGAGAAAGACAGTATGCTAAATAGAGGAGAGGGTCAACAGAAATGAGACCCTTCTGTGAAACAGATTGACACAATGGCTATAACACTGCTCAGATCTAGTAACCACTATGAAGAGGGCACAGGGCAGGGCAGTGATCTCCTTTGTTCCTCACAGGGTCACTCTGCACTAGAATTGAGTGGACAGTACAAAGGACAAACATGTCTCGGAGCACTCCGTGGAGCCAAACGTGGCAAAGCTTTGTCTTTCATCCTTTGAGCATGTTGTTACAAGAGGCTGTTCCTTAGAGAGTGATATCGTGCTTGGAAAGGTGGGGAGGGTCGGTGAAGGAGAAGAAGACCTCCAATGCGATGCAGTGACAGAGGGACAGTGGCAATGGGCTCTAGTGTGTCAGAGATGATGAGGACAGCACAGGATAGGGCAGGGCTCAGGTCAGCTGTTCACAGGTTGCTATGAGCTGTACTCAACTTGATGGCACCTAATTACAACATGTTAAAAAACTAATTTTTTAAAAAAATTTCTAATTTTATAGTGGTTTGCTCACAAAGTTTATATACATTGTGTTTCACACTATTTCTCATTCCTATTGTATTATGTTTTACAGAATCAATCACCATTGGACCTTACCCATCATTACCAAATCTTTTCAGGTCCCCCTGGACCCTTCCCAGTTCCTTCATCCCCTCCTCCACCCTCCAAACTGTTCAACCCTGTGGTTTCGCCCCATCCATTCTCACCCCTCTGCTCCCACCTCTTCCCCACATGGATCTCCATACATGTTTTACTAGTTATCCTTCTATTATTACAATAATGGTCTTATGCAGTATTTGTCCTTATGAGACTGAATTAGTTCACTCAGTGTAATGCTCTTCAGTCTCTCCCAAGTTATGTAGCATTTTTCAAAATCATTGCTCCTGAATGCTGCATAGTATTCCATTGTGTGAATGTACCACAATTTCTCAATCCATTCCATTGAGGTTGGATATTTGACCTTTTTCCATGATGTGATGGTGAGTAATGCTGCTATGAACATTGGTGTACAGATCTCCATTTGTGTCTGGGTTCTAACTTCCTTGGGGTACATTCCTAGTAGTGGAATAGCTGAGTCATATGGAGTTTCTATGTTCAACTTTTTGAGGAGACTCCAAACTGTCTTCCAGAGTGGTTGTATCATTTTACAATCCCACCAATGAGAGTTCCCACCTCTCCACATCCTCTCCAACATTTATCACTTGCTGCCCTGCTGAACTTCGCCCCTGCTACTGGGGTGAGATGACATCTCATTGTGGTTTTGATTTGCATCTCTCTTATTGCTCAGTGATTTTAAACATTTCTTCATGTGTCTGTTGGCCATCTGAATATCTTCCTCTGTGAAAAGTCTTTCCATGTCTTTTGCCCATTTTGTAATTGAGCTATTAGTCTTTTTCTTCTGGAGGCCCAAGAGTTTTCTGTAAACTTTTGTTAGGTGACACTTCTTTGAGGTGGTATTGACAAATATTTGTTTGCAGTCAGTAGGTTTTCTTTTCACCCTGGTGAAAAACGTTTTTGATGAGCACAGAGATTTAATCTTTAGAAGGTCCCATTCATCAATTTTATCCTCTCTATATTCCATGGAATCTTTATAACATAGACGAGGCCTTCTAAGCTTGATTCCAGTTTATCTCTTATGAACTTTATAGTTTTGGGCTTTAATCCTGGTCTCTGATCCACCTTGAGTTCATTTTGGTGGATGGTGTGAGATATGGATTCTGTTTCAGCTTTCTGAAGTTAACAGTCTAGTTTTGATAGCATCATTTGTTGAACAGGTTGTCATTTTCCCATTTGATAGGTTTTATTTCCTTGTCAAATATCAGTTGACATTGGATAGATGAGTCCATTTCTGGGTTCTCAATTCTGTTCCATTGGTCTATGTGCCTGTCATTGTACTAGTACCATGCTGTTTGGGTTATTACTTCTGTATAGCAGGTTTTTAAGTCAAGGAGTGCTATACCTCTGACTTCATTTTTGTTTTTCAGAAGTGCTTTGCTTATTTGAAGTATATTTCCTCTCCAAATAAACTTGACGATTTCCCTTTCAACGTTCATGAAAAATGAATTTGGTATCTGTATTGGGATTACATTGAATATGTAGATTGTTTTTGGTAGGACTGTCATTTTCATAATATTGAGTCTTCCTATCCATGACATGAAACATTTATTCATGTCTTTTATTGTGTCTTGCAGAAAAGATCTGTGGTTTTCTTTGTATAAGTCTTTTGTATCTCTAGTTAGGTTCACTCCCAAGTACCTCAATTTGTGGTTGCTTATTGTAAATGGTATTGCTTTCTTGGTTTCCTTCTCTGGTTTCTCTTTGTTACTGTAGAAGAAACCCTCTGATTTTTGGATACTAATCTTATATCCTGCCACTCTACTAAATTGGTTTACTAGCTCTAATAGGGTTTTTTTTTTTAAGTCCTTGGGGTTTTCTATGTACACTATCATATCATCTGCATAAAGTGATAGTTCAACCATCTCTTTGCCAATTTGGATGCCTTTTCTTTCCTTCTCTTGTCATAGTGCCCTAGCAAGTACTTCTAATACCATATTGGCTGGGAGTGGTGACAATAGGCATCCTTGTCTGGTCCCTGTTCACAAAGAAAATGCTTTTATTCTTTCTCCATTGAGAATGATGTTGGCTCTTGGTTTTGCATATATACTTTTAACTATGTTTAGGAAATACCCTTCTATTCCTATTAAGCTGAGAGTCTTAATCAGCAAAGGGTGTTGGATTTTGCCAGATGCCTTTTCTGCATCAATTGCTAGGATCATATGGTTCTTGTTAATGTGGTGAATAATGCTGATTAGTTTTCTTATGCTGAATCATCCTTGCATACCTGTAAGAAACTTATTATTAAGATAAACTGCCAAATGGTGTTCGTACACCATTTGCCAAAGTGTTTGTACCATGTACAATTTCAGCTTGCTTGGTTCCACAATAAACAATCAAAAGATGAATTGCATTAGAAAAATCTGCTGTCAGGGACCTCTCCAGAGTGCTGAAGAGCAAGGATATCAGTCTGGAGACTATGGTGCACCTGATTCAGGCCATGGTCTTTGAAATTACTTCCTATACACCTGAGAGCTGGGCAATGACTAAGGATGACAGAAGAATTGATGCCTTTGAGTTGTGGTGCTGGAGAAGAGTCTTGAACATACCATTGACAGTCAAAGACAACTAACAGATCTGTGCTGGAGAGGGTGAAACCAAGCTGCTCCTTGGAGGTAAGAATTTTGAAGCTCTGTTGCACATATTTTGAGCAGCGCATAAGAACAACAACAACAACAGCCAGGAGAGACCAGTCCTTGGAGAAGGACATCATACTTGGAAAGGTCAAAGGACAGCACAAGAAAGGAAGACTTGGGATGATTGGATTGACACAATAACTGGGGTAATGAGGGTGGGTGTGTTAGAGAGAGATTGGCTCAGGGTAGAGCAGGGTGTAGGGCTATTGTGTGTACAGTCACTATGAGTCGTAGTCAATTTGACAGCATACAACAACAACAATAACATTCCCCAACAGCAGCGTAAAAGTTTTTAACTGCAAATCACATTTTCTTAAGACACATAGGGCTAATGAGGTTATATATCTTTCTGAGTAAGCTTTTGTGTCTTTCCAAGAATTGGATCATTTTATTTCTTTAGCTGTCAATTTTATAAGCAAAAAATCATTCATTCTATTATCCTTTCAATACCTGTGCTGTCTGTGGTGAGGTCATTATTTCGTTCCTGATTAGGAATTTGTATCTTAGTTTTTTTTCCTCATCAGCCTGACTCGAGGTTTAGGAATCTTCTTTAAGACCAATCCTTGGCTTCATGTCTCTCCTCTGCTGTTCTCTGTTCCCTGGGACATTTCATCTTCACCTTGTGTGTTTCTCAGAGACAAGGATGGTGAAGCGTGGGCCTGCATTCTTTGGGCTTGTTGTCAGCAGGGGCCAGGCTTGGGTCATGCTGGGAAAGGTGAAGGTCAGCAAAAGAGAGGAAAACCCTTAACGAGATGGACTGACACCGTGACTGTAACAATGGACTTGAGTACATCGGAGACGGTGCAGATGGGACAGGCTTCCGAGCTGTCACTCAGAAGGTCGTGGTGCGTCGCAGCGGCTCGACTGTACCCACCAGTAGCAACTTATTTTGGGCTTCACATGTTTTCGCTGTCATGTTCTTCTGGTACAAGCAGAGATTGCTCCCTGGTCACCTCCTTTCTCTTCTGGCAACATTTCACACACTCCACACTGTGTTTTCATTTCGTCCAGCTCCAAAGGCTTTGCAGTTTCACGTTTGATCTCTTCAACATGAAGACCAGGAGTGTGTGGCTTAATTACCAAATACTGGGTGTGCTCAAAGGATTTACATTCTAGATTTAATTCCAGTTCTAGATTTACATTCTAGATTTAATAATAGTCAGAGAAAAGACATTATATCATGTCATTTGTTTTCAGCTTATTTAGACTTCTTTTGTGGTAATGTGTGTCTGTCTGGTAAACATCCCATGTGCATTTGGAAAAGAAATGCTTATTCTCCTGATGGTTAGAGCATTCTAGAAGTCACAATTAGCCAACTTGGCTGATGATGATGATCTAACTCTCCTTATTCCCTTTCTGTTCATGTATTCTGTTACTTACTGAGAGAGAGGTGTCGAAATCTCTGGACTTAGCTACAGTCTGTTCCACTTTTCACTTCTATGGGGTTTGTGTCATGGAACTTGAAGCTCTGTTTTTGGGTAGATAAATACCAGGTATGCATGTCTGTCCTCATTCAGTCTGAGAGCAATCCTTGAGGTGGACAGACAGACAGTCTAGAGAGGAAGATCCCAAGGGCACCACGTTGGGAAGAGGGGTGAGGACACGACCCCACCTCCGGTGAGGATAATCACAGCTGTGGAGTGCGGACTGCAGTGGAAGCTGCACCCAGCTGAGCCTGGACTCGTGGCAATGACAGACTCGATGGCCACCACGCCTGTGGGTTCCATCAAGCACCCCCACTGGTGACCTCCGTCTGCCCACAGCGGCTATAACTGAGAGGCGGTATCTGTCTCCGCTTGGTGGAGTAAGTTGCTAAGGCTGACATGTGTCCAGGGAAGCGGCAATCTCTCACTGGCGCAGGCAGCACAGTGGACTCAACGGTGGACTGCGAGCAAGTGGTGGGGCGGCTGCACCCTCTCCAGCAGGGCCCCTGCTCGTGACGGGAGAGTTGGAGGTGGGTGTGGGACTAACGGGTCTGGCCAGACTCAAGGGCCACACACATGAGCACAGGAGAGCGGCCTCCAGCTCCTGACAGCTGCAGCACCAGCAAGCATGTGTGTGCTTGCACGATGCCCATGTGTGGACGTGCACGTCCATGTGTTCGTGCGTCTGTCTATGCATGCGTTTGTGTCTGCGTGGGCCCGTGTACGAGTGTAAACTGCGTACATTTCTATTTGCATCTGTGTGAATGTGTAGGCACCTCTGTGTACCTGGTGTGTGTGTGTGTCACACGTGCGTGCACGTGCATGTGTGTGAGCATGCTTCTCTGAGTGCCTGTATTTCTGTGTATGTTTCAAATCTGTGCACACGTTTGTACGCATGCGTTTGTGTGTATGTATGTGCATGTATGTGTCTGTATGTGGAGAGTGTGTACATACATGAGCGTGTCAGTCTGTACACGTGTTTGTGAGCAGGGACTTCTCAGGCCCCGAGTCTAAGGCTGAGATGAGGCTGCAGAACCACACTGGCCTCACAGGGTCACGAGACCGTGGCAGCGACCGTAGTGGCCGGAGTTAAGCCAGGGAGCTAATCCGGCTTTGATGCTGACCCTGAGGTCAGGACCACCTGCTCTGTCCCTGGACGAAGTGCCGCGAGCGTACCCAGGTCCACCTGATCGATGCCCTTCGAGGGGCACAGGGTGGGAGCCAGGCTGCCCCGGGCCCCGTGTGTCATGGTCCTCACTTCATGGGAGCAAAGATGTGCACCAGGCCCAGTCCCAGGTGTGGGGACATGCAGTGGACAGCAGGCGCGGAGGCCCAGTCCCGGGTGCGGGGACGTGCAGTGGATAGCAGGTGCGGATACCAGCAGCCCAGAGACTCACACAGCAGTGAGTTGGGGGTGGGGTGGAAGGGATCCACTCGGGGTTGAGGGGCTGCCACCCCGGGAAGGTGGCATTTAAACAAAGACAGAAGAGCAGAAGTGGTAGTCAGGCAGTCACAGAGAAGGACACACGTTTGTCAGTAGAGACCCCCAGGGACAGACAGCCTGGCAAAGGGAACTGCGTGACCACTGAGTGGCCCTGTCACTGTCCTACCCCAGATGCCCCAAGCAGTGGGGGAGGAGAGATCACAAAGGCCAGGATGAGGAGGGGGCTCCAGGCACAGTTGGGAGGCAGAGGTGGGCTTGCTGATGGTAAATGGGAAGCTGGAAGAGAGGGGGGTGTGAGGATGACCTGAGGTTCACAGCTGAGCAGCTGCAAGGGGCGTCCATCCTCAGACTTTCAGGAGAGTGTGGGAGCAGGAGGGGTGGGATCACTGTGGACATGTCCCCCAACCATATGGCCATGGAGTCGTGAAGGCAGGTGAACTGGGGCTGGGAGATCAAGAGAGTACTGAAGGTTACTGTAATGTCAGAGAATTACTGGTGCTTAGAGCTTTGACATCACCTGTGGCTGGCCAGAGCCTTGCTCTATCGTACTTCCTGGGGGCACTATACAAATTGGAATGGACTTGGTAGCAGGTTGATGTCCAAGGAAGGGCTGTAGATATTAGGAGACAGGTTTTCTGGGGAACAAGGACTAGACAGTGGACGTGTGGGGGCTAGTGGCAGGCAAGGGCTGGTCCTGAGGGAGGACTGACGTTCACTAAAAGAAAGTGAGGCCTTCAGCACCTGGGAAAGATAAGGGGAGGATGCATTTGGTGTGAAAGGCCAAAGGTGGACTGGGCTTTGCTTTCAAAGACAGCGGAGCTGGGGGCAAGAGCTTCCTAAGAAGGGAGAAATTATGAGTGTCGTGTGCTCCAGGTGCACCTGGAGAGAAAGTCTTGACGGCAGAGGAAGGAGGCCGTGAGATCAAGTGCTCACACAAGCTCGGAGGGGAACATACAAGTGGCTAGTTGGGGCAGACATCTTTTCTGACTCCTGTTTTAGTAACACGGGACAGAAGACCATGGATGATGAATTAATGGGGTTCCCTGCTGGGCCACAGGCTATGGGGAGCAGGCTCTCCAGGGACCTGCAACCTTGGAGCAAGAGGCTACACGGATCCAGCTCCCTCCTCTGAAAATGTATCAAGGATTATATAGAAGAATTCTGATCAAAAGGGGGGGAAATGTGGAACAGAACTCTAGAATCTCCAGGAATTCAGACTTTCTGGATCCATGGAGGCTGGATGATCTCTGGTGCTACTGCTTTGAGATCTTTATATTTTAAACAAGATGAAAATGTCCTAAAGTCTACTTACAACCAAACACAGTTTCAGCTCCACTCCCAGAGACTCCACTCAAAACCCATGGTATAGGCTAAAGTGGACAACAGCCACTGGAGAGGTGAGTGGGTGCCCTGAGGGACATGGAGTCTATGCGCTGGGTGGTAAATGTCACCCAGACAAGGGATTGTCTTTGGAGGAGCTGTGGGTGTCCTGCCGCGTCTTCTAAACGACAATAAGTCAGTGACTAAGAATGGGGTTGTAGTGACCCTGGGCTGGGATCCAGATGGCACACCCCGCCCCCCCCCCCGTGAGGGGGCAGGGCTGAGGGTGGGTTTGGGAGGTGGGTAAGGGGAGGGGAGCGTGAGATGAGGTGAGCTGAGGTGAGGGAGAAGGTCTGGCTGTTATGCGGGCTCCTGGGACTGGGAGGGGTCAGGTGGGGTACTGGCCTCAGACTGTGCTCTTGGACAAGAACTAAGCTGGGTCTCTGAGCCCCTCTGTGCCTCAGCTTTCTTGTCTGTAAAATGGAATCAGTCCCACAGACCCAGTGTTGCTGCGAGGATGGACTCCATGTAGGAGGGAGAGCTGTGGGTCAGGGAAGGGGGGAGGGAAGGCCAGGGAAGGGGGAGGGAGGGCCAGGGAAGGGGGGAGGGAGTGCCAAGGATCAGGGAGGGAGGGCCAGGATGGAGGAAAGAGGGTTGAGAAGGGGGAGGGAGGACCTGGAAGAAGGAGGAAGGGTTAGGAAGGGGGAGGGAGGGCCAAGGAAGGGGGAGGGAGGGCCAGAAAGGGGGAGGAAGGAGAAGCAAGGGTGGGGAAGGGGAAGGGAGGGCCGGCGGGAGGAGCTCGACTCAAGGCCTCTCACTCACAGATCTGCTGCTCACTGCACAGAGCAGATGGCAGCCCGAGGGCCAGCTGGCCGTCATGAGAACACAGACCCGCACAGGCTGGAACCCAGGCCCTGAAGCCTCCGAGGTGGAGGGCTCCTGACTCGGGTCCTCACACAGGGCTGCGAATCCCAGATGCCAGAGAGGCAGGGCCCCAGTGCAGACAAGGCTGAGTGCCAGCGTGAGTCATCGCAGCACCCAGGAAAATGCCCAAGTCATCCCAACGCCGGCTCTATCAGCCACTGCCATCACACAGCCCAGCCCAGAAACCAGAGGGGGCGCCGGCGGGGCAGCCCCGGGGACAGGGCCAAGGTGCCGGCTAGCAGCTGGGCCTGGTGTGTTCGACCTGTGCCCAGTGTGGCCAGCTGTTGGTGCTGCAGGCCCCAGCCTCTCTGGCCTCCTGGCAGCTTGAGTGCACATCCAGGGCCAGAGAGGAGGGTGATGGCAAGAGGCAGACAGAGACTATGCTCATGTGTGCTGTGACCTTGGCCTCTGGAATGGCCACCACTCCTGGAACACTCTGTTGGGCCCTTGTCCCCTCCCCAGCTGTTCCCGTATGACTCCCAGCCCCGCACAATGATCGGAGTGGTCACTCAAAACCAAACCCCAACCATCCCCTGCAGCTGTGTGGACGCTGGCTGGTGGCCCCCCATGAGGGACTGAGCACGGGGCTCTCAGCTGTGTCTGTACAGATCACCAGGACTTTCCTCTGCACCCCCGTTTCTAGGCGGAGGCTCCAGAGAGGGCACCCTCACCTCTCTCCCCACAGCCAAGAAAACAATGCTTTGGAGGGTTGCACTCATCCGTGGTCATTTGCACTTTATTTCATGATGAATAAATCTCCTGGCCATCTCATGACACGTGCGTGTCCAGGCTGACCAGAGGACTGGTGGGGTCAGCGCTCGCTCGTGTGCATGCACCCCGCCGGCACAGCGCCCACCAGTCCCTGGAGTGGTCACTGCGGGCAGTGCCCAGCCTGGCCGAGCCGGGACACCCAGATGGCTGGCCCACCCACGAGCCAGCAGCGCGGCGTGCTCTTAATCAGGAAGATATGTTTCTGGAATAAAAACCACATCAGCATTTTTATTTTCAAGTTCAGACAAGGCTTCTTTTTCACCCCCCCAATTTTCCCTTCGCATGGGCGAGGCTAATCCCGCTGCCTGGGCTGACATGCCTTTAAAGCCAGCTGGGCCTCTGGGGCGCACAGGCCCAGGAGGACAGGCCCTTCCTCCCGGGCCGGCCTTCCTCCCAGACCGGCCTTCCTCCAGATGGGCCTCCGGACTCAAGTTTGCAGACTCAGCCCTACAGCAACCCGCAATTACCAGCACAAAATTCTGAAAAATGAGCCCAAACCGAGGCGAACCTGTCTCTCTCTGCCATGTGTCCCCCACAGTGGGACCCTGGGGAGAGGTCCCACAGGGGGAATGATGACGCCCTGGAATTGCAGATGGACGTTGAGTGAGGGGGGCAAGGGACCAGCAGGCGCCGCCCCAGGCCGGCCAGGTGCGAAGGCGGCTCCGGACAAGCAAGACAAGGATGGGCGAGAAGAGCCTCACTCAGGCGGGCAAGGTTCACCATGGTTACAGAGTAAATATTACAGTCCCCCTCTCCCCCTTGTGCGTGTCTTTTTCAGAGTATATTCAAAGTAAAAGTCTCTGCTCCTGGGGCTGAACTTGGCTGGTTGAATAAAAGGTAAGTGTGTGTGCCTGCGTGCGTGCGTGCGTGTGTATGTGTGTGTACAATGGGGCGGTGGGCACCCCACGCAGTGAGCTGTCCAGCATCTGCTTGGGAGGGCCTCCAGGGAGCTCCTGACTCGCAGACAGAGAGGCCTGAGGGGGTCAGCAGGTGAGGACGAGGCGGGCAGGGCTGACAGGCAGGAGGCAGAGATTCTCAGGGGTCAGAGTGGCAGTGGGGTCTCCATCCCAGGGCTGGTCCAGCACCGGGGAATGTTGGGCAGCCTGTGATACCCTCCAGGGTGTGACAGCCACCTGCCCACACGGCCCCAAATGCCCCCTGGTGGGGGTAGAGGGGCACTGCCATCTGAAGAGAATGTGGAGACACTAAGCACTTGGGTCTGCGCGCGTGCGTGTGTGTGTGTGTGTGTGTGTGTGTACACACAGAGCAGGGAAGGACGGCGGGCAAGCTTGAGGGATGAAGAGGTGGCTGGTCACAGACGACCTTGATCACCACACCAGGGAGGAAGCCACGGGCGAGCTGTGGGTGGGGACACGAGATAGGGGTGCATTCTTCCAGAACAGGCTGCGAGTCACCTTTTGGAGGGTGACTCTCATCCCAAGATGGGAGAGAGGGGCCTTTGGGGGCACAGAAGGTTGAGTGCTGGGCCACTGGGAGGTTGGTGGTTCAAATCCACTCAGGGACGCTGCAGGTGACAGGGCTGTGATGTGCCCCCGATGGAGGAGCTCTATTAGGTATATGTGGGCTCCCAGGAGACGGACTGGACTTGATGGGCAGCTCAGGACAACAAGACGGAAGGTCAAGGCTGGAGCGAGCTTCCTGGGAAGACAAGCCCCGAGTCCTCAGTGCGCCTCCTTCGCGGACGTGGGCCTCTGGTCGACTCTTTACTGGAGTACCCACTGCAAGGATACACGCATTGGGTGCGAAGCTGCTCCTCCCAGCCCCTCCTGGCCCCTGGTGTAGGGTGTGCGGCCAGGTCCCCTTTCGCTACTGATACTCACCGTTTGTGACACTGTTCTTGAGCCTCCCAGCTAGAGGGTTGCTGGCTTTTTATCTCAGTTCCCCAAGAACTAGCGTTGGGTTTCACTGACTCCTCTGTCTTCGACTTCACTGTGACCACTGATACCCGTGAGTCCTAGTCGCTGATTGCCAGCTCCTGGAGAGGGCAGCTGCCGTCTCTCCCACGCTCCCGGAGCTGTAGGCCCCCCCCCCCCCCGCCGCGCCACCGGGCTGCGTTGTTTCCGCAGCATCATTTGACATTTGCCGTTACTTCCAACGCTCTTTGTTAGAGTCCAGCTCTTCAGAAGCACACTTTCAATTTCCAAACACTCGGATATTTTCCACTCTCTTTTGTTACAGAACTTGAGTGCTAAAACAACTATGAGGTATCATCTCACCCCAGTCAGAATAGCAAAATTTAACAGAACAGCAAACATCAAATGCTGGTGAGGTTGTGGAGAAACCAGAACCCTTATTCATTGTTGGTGGGAGTGTAAAATGGTGCAACCACTGTGGAAGGCGGTATGGCGCTTTCTCAAAAAGTTGCAAATAGAGATACCATTTGACCCAGCAATTCCACTACTGGGAATATACCCCAAAGACACCATAACCGCCACCCAAGCAGATATATGCACACCATGTTTATTGTTGTTTTGTTTACAATAGCAAAGAGCTGGAAACAACCTAAGTGCCCATCAACAAATGAATGGCTAGAGAAGCTGTGGTATATTCACACAATGGAATACTACGCTGCATTGAAAAACAAGGAACTCGGAAGCCACCGACTGGGAAAAAGTATTTGGTAAAGACATATCAGATAAGGGACTTATATCCAGAATTTAAAAAATACTTGAGCACCACAACAACATAAAGGTAAATAATCCAGTCGAAAAATGGGCACAGATATGAACAGACACTTCATCGAAGAAGACATTCAGATGGCTAACAAGCACATGAAGAAATGTTCAAAATCCCTAGCTCTAAGACAGATTAAAATCAAAACAACTACGAGATACCATCTCACTCCAGACAGAATAGCAAAATTTAACAGAACAGCAAACATCAAATGCTGGTGAGGTTGTGGAGAAACCAGAACCCTTATTCACTGTTGGTGGGAGTGTAAAATGGTGCAACCACTGTGGAAGGCGGTATGGCTCTTTCTCTAAAAGCTGCAAATAGAGATACCATTTGACCCAGCAATTCCACTACTGGGAATATACCCCAAAGAGACCATAACTGACATCCAAGCAGATATATGTACACCCATGTTTATTGCAGCTTTGTTCACAATAGCAAGGAATTGAAAACAACCTAAGTGCCCATCAACAAACGAATGGATAGAGAAGCTGTGGTATATTCACACAATGGAATACTACGCTGCAATGAAAAACAAGGAACTCATGCAATATTATTCAAAATGGGTGACCCTGGAGGACATTATGCTGA
This sequence comes from Elephantulus edwardii, assembly GCF_000299155.1. Taxonomy (NCBI): domain Eukaryota; kingdom Metazoa; phylum Chordata; class Mammalia; order Macroscelidea; family Macroscelididae; genus Elephantulus; species Elephantulus edwardii. The sequence goes on from NW_006399814.1 coordinate 7,248,870, forward strand.
GTGAAATATCTCAGTCACTAAAGGACAAATACTGCATGGTGACACTGTTGTAAAACAGGACTGACCTTGGGGTTGGGGAGAGACTGAGAAAGATGGGTTCAATAGTGTATACTGCATTGAAACAGAGGAGGGAGAAAATTATTTAAAAGGGATATGTGATTAGGTATTTTTGTCATGACAGGAGTCTAGAGCAAAGGCTGTATAGTGGAGTGGACCTGGGGGAGGGTTTTTAAAACAAGAAAGAATTTTCCTTTTATTTTTCCAAGAGGGTAGTGTACTAGGTTGGGAGGGGAGAAAAGTGCAACAGTGAATGAATGGAAATCTAAAGTCTCTGTAAATTTTTACTGAAATTAATAATAAATTTAAATTTTAAAAAAACCAACAAGAAACTCATGAAATATTATGCAAAATGGATGACCCTGGAGGACATTATGCTGAGTGAAATATCTCAGTCACAAAAGGACAAATATTTCATAGGGCCACTGTTGTAAAGTGGGACTGGCATTGGGTTGAGGGAAGACAGAAAAGGAGGGGAGGAATGAAGTTTACGGTATTGAAACAGGTGAGGGAGAGAACTGTTTAAAAGGGATATATAAATGGGTATTCTTATCATTACAGAAATCCAGAGTGAAGGCTGCACAGTGGAATGAACTTGGGGGGAGGGATTGCATGACAACGAAAGAGTTTTTCTTTTCCTTTTCAAGGAGAAGAGTGAATTGGGGGAAGAGGGTGGGTAAGGAGAAAAGGGCAACAATGAATGACTGGAAACCCTAAGTCTTTGTGAACTTTCATTAAAATTAATTTAAAAAATAAACTTGAGTGCTGCACAACTTCAAGCGCTGCTAACATGTTGGGAATGGCTACATGCCTCTGGAAACGTCATGAACTTTGATAAATGTCGATAGTTTTAGAAAGGCTTCAGGTCTCTTGTTCAGGGTCACTATGAGTCGTGCTCGACTTGACAGCAATCGGCACAACAGCAAGGCTAGCCTGGGACAGAGAGGAGTGTAACCCCGGTGGGTAGATACCGCTGTCAGGGGCCATCAGTACCACTCGCAGAGACCCTGTGAACTACAGATCCGAACCCGTGCTGCCCTGTGCCGCCCTCGTCTTCTCTAACCACTGGCACCCGCTGCTGCAGCCTGGTAGGGGGTCTTCCTCTCTTTCACCGAACCCCAACCTTCCCAGCATCATGTCCCTCTCTAAGGAATAACCTCTCCTAGCAACACGCCCGAAGTATGTGAGAGGAAGCTTCATCAGCACACGAGACGGATGACTCCGTAGTGAGGGGCCACCCGGCCAGTGTCACTGAATGAAGGGGAAACATGGAGAAGCACGTGGGGGACAGTCAACAAGGGGGACGCGGCTGCACACACAACCCCACAACGTCTCGACAGTGGACGCTGGTCTGCGAGTGCCGTGCAGGCAGATGAACAGGTATGGACACGTGGGAGGGACTAACAGAGACGTCAGCCTAACAGTTTGAAAGAAAAGTGCAATGAAAACGCAGATTTAAAAAAAAAAAAACACTAAATAAACATTCTTATGAAAGAAAAAAAAAAAAAAAAGCAAAAACCAAACACACAAAAAAAAAAAACCCAACAAAAAAAACCCAAAAAAACCAAACACACAAAACAACCCAACGCAGATTTCAGGAAGACAGGTCTCCACATTGTTTTCAAATCTTACAGGAAAACATGGTCACCTTTAAAATGGACGATGGTAAACCCCACAACCCTTATTTAGACTCTGTTAGATCAAGGGATGATGCGATCATTTTATTTTAAAGTAGTGTACCACCTCTTGAGAATGAGATTATCCACCACTCAGAAGGTCACTGCCCTTGAAGCTGAAGGGACCCGAGACTGACCCTCAGCTTATCTCCAGAGGTTCTGCGTCTCATGGGAGGACACTGTCCAACCTTCCTCCTGTGGAGCAGCTCATGGATTCGAACTGCCTGCCTTTGGGTTGGCAGCACAATTCCTTACACCCTAGGCCACCTGAGTTCTCCATTTGCCACTAGCATCTTCACTGTCACCTTGAAAGGTTAGTGTAGATTTTCTTGCAATTCCTTCGGGGAGCTGTGAATATCTGAAGACAACTGGTCTAAGGAATGAAAAGGCATCTGGGATGGGGGCATCTTCCCAAGACGTGTGAGAGCTGAGCCTGGTGAGAAGGGAACGTGTGTGTGTGTGTGTATGTGTACGCGCACACACACGAATGTTCACACCACAGCACTCGAGTGTGTGTTCAGTAGTAAATGTGTTGGGCTGTTGGGCTCTTTGTGTGTGTGTGTGCGCGCGTGCATGCACGCTGGGCACTGGAGTGACACGCCGGGCACTTAGGTCTGTGTTCAGCAGTAATGTATTGAGCTGTGGTGTGTTTGCACATGCTGGGTGTGTCCAGCAGTGAGGTACTGGGCTGTGTGTGGTGTGTGTACATGCCAGGGATTAGGGTGTACGTTCAGCAGGAATGTGTTGGCTTGTGGGTGTGTGTAGTGTTCACGCTGGGCACTGGGGTCTATGTTCAGCAGGAATGTCTTGGGCACGTTGGGAAGGGCATCCAAGACACTGCCTGGCAGGCAGACCCGAGGCTTTGTGAGAACCCCTTGGCGAGGAGAGGTGAATGCGTCACATGCGGAGCTGACGGCAGGTCTGGATTGCTGCGGCAAAACCATGCTCTCCAGGAGAGGAGACTTGGTTGAAGATTCAGTGGTGAGATGAGAGTGTGCCAGCGACGTCCCTGCAGATGCGGGAGAGGGCATCCCACACAGGAGAGAGACTGGCTCAGGGATGAGGGCGTCTGCTGTGGGACAGGTGAGGGCCGTCAAGGAGAGCGCCACGGTCGTTGAGGAGCAATGGGGGCCTCCTATCTGAAGTCCTGCCAAGGGGCAGGGCAGGGCCCAAAGTCTGAAGAGATGAAGGCTTTAGGCAGCTCCTGTGGAGTCTGAAGGGGGGGCTGGTGGTGTGCTGTGCCACGTGTGGTGTGTGAACACTCCGTGTGCTGTGACCAGGTGTGGTGTGTGGATGTGACGTGTGGAGACGGGCGAGGTGCAGCGTGTGAGCATTCCGTGTGCTGTGCCAGGTGTGTGCAGGGGTGGTGTGAGGAGGGGTGGGCAGATACAGCCTGTGAACACTCCGTGTGCTGTGACCAGGTGTGGTGTGTGGGCATTCTGTGTTCAGGTGTAATGTGCAGAGGTGCAGGGTGTGAGGCTTCCATGTGGAGGTGTGATGTGATGTGATGTGCGACGGTACGGTGTGTGAACATTCCAGCTCCCTCTTCTTTATGTCACTTAAAAACATTGACTTGTGCTGTCTATCAGAGCAGCAGAGAACTAACGACAGGCAGCATGAAATACAAATGTAGAATTGTTCCTGGTGAACTGAGACTTGCTGTCTCTGCACTCAGAAATGCTTTACACCTTATAGTCTGACTTATATGAACATAGCAACATGCAGGTTGTTGAGGTTTTCTTTTTTAAGTCGCTGACAGTAGGTTTTCAGAGGCCGTAAATTACACGCGAGGTGCCCATCTTTCTCCTGTGGAGCAGTGGGTGGATTTGAACCATGTGCCTTTGGTTAGCAGTGCAGCTCCTTCCCATGAAGCCAGCAGAGCTCCAAGCAGCACACTTTAAAGGGTAAGAGTTGGCAGGATTTTCCTTCTCTATCTTTGAACGTTTTTATATCCAAACGTTTTCCAAAGCATTCATGCCACTTATCTAAGAATGTGAGGGTACCAGACACTTTCATTCCCCAGCACCCGTCTGCTTTTTGTGTTTTGGGTAAGCATATCCTGTATTTAAATATAGATTTTATGTAAATTTTACTCTAATTGTATCATCAAGATCTGTCCACTTGAAGGGATACTTTTTCTTCTGTTTGGAATTCCCATTCAAATGCCTTAAACCCCACCCCCTCAAACTGTGTGCTCTGTGAACATTTTCATTGAACTTCAGGTGAAAAGCTTCACACAGCCAACGGGGCTTCTGTCAGCAGCTGCACACACCTGCTCCAGCACCCTTACTTCCTCCCTGGGCTCGCAAGCCTTCCTGCCTTCTCACCTTTGGCCCTGAGCAAAGGCTGCTTCCCTTTGGTCTCCCACAGTTCTGGGGAACATTCCTCTAGGCATTAGTTTATGTTATGGGCATGTTAACTGGCTGAAAGGGCCTTGTTAAGTCTCTACTTTCAAGTAGAGACAGAAGATAGTCTAAGAGTGAGCATCTCCAGGGTTCCTCCACTCGGCTCAGACCAGTACGCCTTGCTTGCTGCTACCTCACCAATTCCAAGGAGACTTCACTTGGATGGTTGGTAGTGGCAGCTGGGCTCTGCCTACTTCTGGCCCCAGGTTAGAGTGGCTGTCGTTCATGGGAGCCCCTAGTCCTTTAGACAATTTCCCAAGCCTCTGTTCTCTCCTCTTTATCTGAGGGAGGAAGAGATAAGTAATTGTTTATTGACTCATCACAAGCTTTTAGGAGCACAGATGCTCCCACACTAGGCTTCAGGCTACCTTACTGATCAGAAGTCCCCTGGGACTACAGCCCTGAGCACCCCACTACTCCAGTCCTCCTGTCTAGGGAACTGTGCCCCTCCATGCTCTATGACATATGAGTACACATGCAACATTTACAATTATATATGCTTAGTTATGCCAAGAAATCTGGAGGATAGCGACCTGGCCAACTGACTGGAAGAGATCAATGTTTGTTCCCATTCCCAAGAAAGGTGACCCAACAGAGTGTGGAAACTATCGAACAATATCATTAATATCACATGCAAGCAAGATTCTGCTGAAAATTATCCCAAAACGACAGGAGCAACATGTCAACAGAGAACTGTCAGACGTGCAGGCTGGATTTCGGAGAGGTCGTGGTACTAGGAATATTGTTGCTAATGTTAGATGGATCTTGGCAGAAAGCAGGAATACCAGAAGAATGTCTATCTGTGCTTAATTGACTATGCAAATCACAACATGCTATGGTTGACTCTGAGAAGAATAGGAATCCCAGAACATTTGATTGTGCTAATGTGGAACCTACTTAGATCAAGAGGCAGTTGTCAGAACAGAGCAAGGAGACACTAAATGGTTCAAAATCAGGAAAGGGGGCCGTTAGGGATGTATTCTGTCTCCACACCTTTTCAATCTGTATGCAGAACAGATCATCTGAGACGCTGGGCTGTACAAGGAGGAATATGGCATCAGGATTAGTGGAAAAATCATCCACAACCTGTGTTATGCAGATGACACAACCCTGTTTGCTGAAACTGAGGAGGACCTGAAGCGCTTGCTGCAGAAGGTCAAGGACTGCAGCCTCCTATATGGATTGAAGCTCAACATCAAGAAAACAAAAATTCTCACCACTGGGCCAATTGGCAGCATCATTATGAATGGTGAAGAGATTGTGATAGTTAACAGTTTTAGTTTACTTGGCTCCATAGTCAACATTCTTGGTACCAGCAAGCAGGAAATCAAGAGATGAATTACATTGGGAAAGTAAGCTGTCAGCAACCTCTCCAGAGTACTGAAGAGCAACAATGTCAGGCTGGAGACTAAGGTGCACCTGATCCAGGCTATCGTCTTTGCAATTGCATCCTATGCATCGGAGAGCTGGACAGTGACTAGGAATGATAGAAAGAGAATTGATGCCTTTGAGCTGTGGTGGTGGAGAAGTGTTGAATATACCATGGACTGCTAGGAAAACAAACAGGTTTGTCCTGGAGAAGGTGAAGCCAGAATGCTCCTTGGAGTCAAGGATTCTGAGGCTTCATCTGACATACTTTGGGTATGTTGCAAGGAGGGACTGGTCTTTGAAGAGGGACATCATGTTTGGCAGAGTGGAGGGACAGCACGGGAGAGGAAGACCCTCGATGAGACAGATCGATTCTGTGATTGGGGTTGTGGGAGTGTGTGTAGGAGATGGTTGGCACAGGACAGAGCAGGGTTTAGGGCTCTTGTACATAGGGCTGCTATGAGTTTGTAAGTGACTCGACGGCACATAACAACATGGAGAAATTGCTATTCCTCTGAGAACGGACAATGAATAAGGATGACAGAATTGATGCCTTCGAGCTGTAGTGGTGAAGGCGAGTGCTGAATATCCCCCGGGTGGCCAAAAGAACAGAGAGATATGTCTTGGAGCAGGTGCTGTCAGAGTGCTCCTTGGAGGCAAGGATGGTGAAGCTTCATCTCACATACTCTGGGCGTGTTGCTAGGAGAGGCTGTTCCTTGGAGAGGGACATCATGCTTGGAAATGTGGAGGGATAGTGAAAGAGGAAGACCTACAAGGAGATGGACTGACAAGTGACTGCAGCAGTGGACTCGTGGGTCAGAGGTGGTGAGGAAGGCACAGGATAGGACAGGGTTTGGATCTGTTGTTCACAGGGTCACTGAGCTGTGCTTGGCTTGATGGCACCTAACCACACATGTAGGTATTTTCACAGTCACACTTACACACGAGTGTACTCCAGTTGACCTGCTGCATTTACTTGTCTACTCAAAATGACCATCACTGTTGCCTGTTAAGAGCATTAATCTTGCAGATTCCGGTGTACCCCAGTACACTTTGGCTTCTTCACATGGTGTGAGCTTGGCCTGGACTGTGGGCTGCCTTCCTTCACTGTAAGGAAGCCTGGTGTACTTGCTCCTTACTGATCTTCTTGGTAATTTCCAGTACCACTAAATGACTTTTTGTGCATGTGTGCTGGTAACTCATTCTTACTCCTGTTAAGCTGAAAACCAACCCGAAGATCGTACCATCATCTTCTGGTTCCATAATCTCCATTGCAAAGCTAGCAAATGTCTTCATGGGTGTTTTGTTGAGGGTGATGAGTACGTGGCTCCCCCCCCTTGCCCCTTCCCCCCCTTCTTCCCCTCCCACTTCTAGATACATTTTTTTTTCTTTCGGTTTTTGCTTTGGTTTTCAAAATGTCTTGTTATGATTTTCTTTGCACTCTGGTTAGGGTTCACAGAGCTTCTTGGACACAAGGTCAGGATCTTCTTGGAAAATATCAGGTTATTGTATTTTAAAATAAGACTTGCTTCACAGTCTCTTTTTTCCTTCTGGGATCCCAATTACATGTATGTTAGACCTTCCATTGGTTTTCTATTGCTGCTCTAACAAATTACCACAGGGTCAGTGATATGAAAGAACAGATTTATTATCTGGTAGTCCACAAGTCAAGACACAGTCGATTAACCAGGCTAAAGGGAAGAGTGGAGTGCCTTTCTGGAAGCTTTAAGGAAGGATCTGCTACCATGCCTTTTCTGGTTTCTGTAGGAGACCAACAGTATTGGACTCATGGTCCACTCTTTCATCTTCAAAGTCAGCAGCAGGTAAAGTCCTTCTCTTGCCTTCATCTTTTTGGTTGTCTGCATGCAGAAAGAGCTTTCCAGTGTTAAGGATCCCTGGATGACCCGAAACTATCCTATTATCTCATACTCTGAACTTGAAACATAGTGGCAGTCTTATTTTGCCCCCAGGTAGAGACTATATGTAAAGGAGACTAAGGTGTTCCTGATCTGGGCCATGGTCTTTGCAATCACTTGCTATGCATCAGAAAGCTGGACAATGACTAGGAATGACAGAAGAATTGATGCCTTGGAGCTGTGGTGCTGCAGAAGAATACTGAACATACCATGGACTGCTAGGAGAACAAACAGGATTGTTCTAGAGAAGGCAAACGCAGGCTGCTCCTTGGAGACAAGGATTCTGAAGCTCTGTCTGCCATACTCTGGGCACGTTGCAAGGAGGAACCAGTCCTCAGAGAAAGATATGATGCTTGGGAGGGTGGAGGGACAGTGCAAGAGAGGAAGACTCTGGGTGAGATGGACTGAAACAGTGACTGGGGTAATGGGTGTAGGTGTGTCAGAGACAATAAGGTGGGCTCAGGATGGAGTGGAGTTCAGAGCTGTTGTACATACAGTCCCTAAGAGTTGCAAGCAACTTGGTGACACACAACAACAACAGAACACATTTACAAGTCCAGGGGGTCAAGATGTGGATGCCTTTGGAGGGGGCACTTTATTCTGTCTACCACAGACCGTTTCACAATGTTAGTATCCCCATCGCTGTCCAGTTGATTCCGATCCGGTGACCCTAACGGACAGTGTATAATTGTCCTATAGGCTTTTGAAGGCTTTAATTTCCGTGAAAGCAGACCACCAGATATTTCTCTAAAAAAAAGGCTTGTGGGTTTTAATCACTGACTTTTTGGTTAACAGTTGAACACTTCAAGGTTAGGCTTCCATTTTCATAGCATCCTATGATTCTCCAAATGCTCTGTGCATTTGTGCTTTATTTAGTTTGCAGATTCATCTAATCTGACATTTAAAAATGATTTTTTTCTTTCCCCCCTTTCACTGTATTTTTTTCATTAATCTTAATGAAAGTTTAGAGACTTTGTATTTCCATTCATTGTTGCACTTTTCTCCCTGCCCACCCCTCCCCCCAATTTGCTCTTCCCTTTGAAAACGAAAATTCTTTCATTGCTATACAATCCCTCCCCTCAGGTCCAGCCTTCATTCTGGACTGCGGTCATGACAATAATACCTAATCACACATCCCTTTTAAACAGTTCTCTCCCTCATCTGTTTCAATGCAGTATACATAACTTAGCCCCTCTTTCTCAGTTGGCCTTCAATCCCGATCTCAGTTCCATTTTACAACAGTGGCACTATGCGATATTTGTCCTTTTGTGACTGTAATATTTCACTCAGCATAATGTCCTCCAGGGTCACTCATTTTGCATACTTCATGAGTTCCTTGTTTTTCAATGCAGCATAGTATTCCATTGTGTGAATATACCAGAGCTTCTCTATCCATTAGTTTGTTGATGGTCACTTGGGTTGTTTCCAGCTCCTTGCTATTGTGAACAAAGCCGCGATAAACATGGGTGTACATATATCTGCTTGGGTGGCAGTTATGGTTTCTTTAGGGTATTAAAACATGAAAAAAATCAGATGTTTTCAATTTTCCGAGATTCTACTTGAATCTTTGTAAGTGAAAAATTCCCTGTTGAGAATTCCTCACTGTTTACTCTGCTCTTTTCCTTTGACTGTATTAATCATCACTATTGGACCAACAGCAGGAGAAGGATAGGCAACTTCCTCCTGTGTGATTCACTCCCTCCGAAAACCCACAGGAAGGTCAGCCAGGGGTCAGTCCCGACTCAACAGGACTCAAGAATTACAACAGCAAAATCAGACCCATAAGGAATATCATGACAGACGGAGAAAAGATTGAAGCTCTCAACTCTTCAATTTTATCTGGATCCACAATCACACCTATGACAGCGGAGTCAACAAACTGAAGGATGTGCTGCACTGGGGAACTCTTCTTCCAAGGAACTTTCCCAGGTGCTAAGGAGCAGTAATGTTAAAGACTGAGATGCACTTGACCCAAGCCGTGGTATTTTCAGTTGCTTCATATGCATCTGAAAGCTGGACAAGGAGTAAGGACGGCAAACAACGCACCAATGTCTTTGAGTGTGGTGTCAGCAGAGTTCTGAATACCCCACGGACGGCCAATAGAAGCAAGTCTGTCCTGGAGAAGTGCAACTAGGGAGCTTCTTAGAGGCAGGCACGCTGTCAGACAGGACATCTTGCCGGGAAAGGTGGAGGACCACAGAGAGAGGAGGACCTTCAGTGTGATGACACCGTGACCAGCAGAACGGCCTGGAGCTTCTCAGAGGTCATGAGAACGGTGAAGGATAGGGCAAGGTTCAGGTCTTCGGTTCACCAGGCCACTGTGAGTTCTTTCACTCAATAAACCCAAGTCTGCGGCCCCTCTAAACCTCCAGAGAATTGTCTCCCCCGCAATGGCCCTACACAGACAGGTACCCTTGGCATTCCCAAGGGGTAGGGACTCCACAGGTACCCTTGGCATTCCCAAGGGGCAGCATCCCTGAGAGGTGGGGACTTCACAGGTATCCTTGGCAACCCCGAGGGGCAGGGACTTCACAGGTACCCCTGGCATCCCTGAGGGGTAGCATCCCCAAGGGGCAGGGACTCCACAGGTACTAGGTGAGTCATTTTTAATAATCTTATAGCTTTCTTTCGCTTTTTAAAACATCTGAAAAAAATCTTTCGTCTTTTAAATGGAATATTTAGTCCACTTGGACATAATGCAGTTACTCCTGTATTTAGATTTAAACCTACCTTCTTGAGATTTGGTTTCCCTTTGTTCAACATCTTCATTTTAACGGCTTTCTTCACCACTGGTCTCATTCCCTGCCCACTCCATGAGCTTATCCTCCAGCTGGAGAAAGAATTCCAAAGGGACAAGCAGTTCCAATGCTGGATTCACTTTCTTAGACTCAGAAATCGAAATGTTGATCCTGCGCCTCTTTGCTCTCTTGGTAGCTCCCTGGTCGCTGCAACAGGCTGCAGTCCAAATTATCAGGTCCTCCCTGTGAGGAAGGCGGGTAGTCCCTTCCTGTGAACATTTACAGCCTCAGAAACGTGACGGCTCCCCATGAGCTGGGACTGCCTGGACAGCAGTGTGTTGTGCTGCCATCCTGAAGGCTGGCAGTTCTAATCCAGCAGCTGCTCTGTGGGAGGGAAGAGCAGTCTTCTCCGATGTGATTTACTGCCTCTGAAAACCCACTGCACAGTCAGCAGTGGGTCGGTTCCGACGCAACAGTACATAACAAAAACTACTCCAGTATAAATACTCCTCTGAGAAGAATCTTCAGCCTTTCCCTATCTTTGTTTCTTGAGCTCCCACAGCGCAGGTTTTCTTACTCATTCTGAATTTCCTTTTTTGTCCCTATTTTTCTGTTTAGTCTTATCACTGTTGAACTGTAAGGTCCTTAAAGGAGAGGACAACTTCTTTCATCTTTGTGTGTGAAGTTCGAGCATGTGGTTGTGACGTGCATGTAATACACTCACACAAGGTGTCTAACTGGCGGCTAACCTCGTTTTAAAGTCCCTGGCCCTATGTAGTGCCTGCACGTGAGCCTCCTCTCGGGAGAGCAGGGCAGGTACCCCTAGCCTGGCAGACCAGGAAGGGAATTCGAGCTCAGAGTGGTTAAACGCCCTCCTCAAGGGCACAGCTGGCGAGTGGAGATTACAACTTCACTTTCTCTGATGGCAGAGCGTGTGCCCTTGCCAGAGATCTCTTGCTCCCGGCCCAGAGACAACACAAGCATTTCTGCCACATTTATTTACATTCTTCGCTTCTGGGAAAAGAAGCCAGTCTTCCCCCTTAATCCTTCCCTTCCAAGTAACTATTCCAAGCGACCATATCTGTGATCTTGGGCATTAATGGTGACTCATCTCTGTTATTCCCGACATGGACTGTTACCAGACGCCCGTGAGGAGCTGTGAGGACTGAGTGCTGGGTGTTTGGTGTTGGCTAAGTGAGCACCTACGTTCCAGGATGCTGCACTGCGGTGACGGGAGGCAGCAGGGACAGGCAGCGTCTGCTGAGTTCCAGGTGCGCCCGTCACACAAAGCCTCTGTGAAGGTGGTGGCTGTGAGGTACCGTTAACGACCCTGTGAACAACAGAGCTGAACCCTGTCCTAGCCGGTGCCGTCCTCTCAATCTCTGACACACCTGAGTCTACTGCTGAAGTCACCGTGTCAATCCACCTGGTCAGGGTCCTCTCTTTCGCCGACCCTCCACCTTTCCAAGCATGATGTCCCTCTCCAAGGACCAGCCTCCTAGCAACACAACACAGCAATGTTAGTAACTAACAACTGGCGAACACCCACGCTTCAGATGTCCTGAGCAGATTTCTTCCTGTGCCTTCATTTACTATTGGTACCATTAGCCTCATTTTACTGGCAAAGAAATGGAGGCACAGAGCCCTTATATTATCTGCCTAGTCACATAGGTTAACAGTAGGGATTGGAACCCAGGGACCTGCTTCAGAGTCTGAACTACGGTTGTCGTTAGGTGCCATTGAGTCAGGCCGACTCACCCCTCAGCACCCCAAACATAATGAACCCACACCGGCCCTGCACTATCCCCCTTAACTCCCAAGCACGATGAACCCTGACTGGCCCTGCGCCATGCTCCCCGTCCCCCAAGCACGATGAACTCTGGCCGGCCCTGCACTTTTTCTCTCCCCCCACAGCCCCCAAGCACGATGCACCCTGGCCGGCCCTGCGCCATGCTCCCCGTCCCCCAAGCACGATGCACCCTGGCCGGCCCTGCGCCATGTCCCCCGCCCCCAAGCATGATGCACCCTGGCCGGCCCTGCACCACCCCCATTACACTGTACAGAGGATCCACCACGATGGAAACACATGACCTAAACTCTCTTGCTCAATGACCTAAGGTAAGCGAGTGACAACTCTGGACTCATTCATGCTTTTAAGGAAAGAACTCAGCTGTCAAAACCATAACGAAGGCAGTCCTCACTGTCAGGCCTCTGGCCATGAAGAGCAGCCCAGTGTGAGGGCTGAACCACCACTGGTCCACAGACACCACTGAGCCAGGAAGCCACACGAGCTGCACCCGCAGCTCAAGCTCACAAGGAAAAGCCGACACCAAAGAGCCAAACAGTAGTAATTTTAAAAAAAAACTGAAAGAAGATAAGGAGTTTGCTTCTCACAAAGAGGCGGGGAACAAACCAACACAGGCATCCCTTGCTTTAAACCCTTGGTCTTTACTGCGTCCAGGCATGGCGCAGACACCATCAGAACCTTGGACAGCACTCAGAAGCTGCGTCATTGGGTGGTTTTCTTCCAAAAGATCTGAATTGTCAGGGTCTCCCCCGTCTTCGAAGCATTTTTAAATAGTGTTAATTCTGCTCCACAAACCAGTTTCCTTTCTCTACAGAACTTCCTGATCATGGTGTACCATTTGAAGTTGGCAGTTCTGACACCTGTTTACTCATGAGCTGCTGGTGTGGAGTCCCTCTGCCTTGCAGTGACCTCATATATGAGACCAGAAGCTTGGTGCGTCCACGCCACCCTCCCGTTCTTCCAACCCAGTGCTGCAGCTGCGACCAATGAAAGAAAGAAGTCAGCCACCCACTGACACAAACACCAGATGTAGCTCCAGCCAAACTCTTTACAGGACTGTTGGAAGAACTACATTGATGAAACGTTAACCTTTGCCTTCAAACCTTACCACTGCTAGCTGAAAGCCAGCTGAATGATTTCTCTATATCCCATTTTTGCAAAATCAGATGTATTCTGTCGCTTTTTTGGCTCTGAAGTTACTGAACAAGAATGTACCTCAAGTATTAGCTTTGAAAAGAAAGTACTACAGATGTTAAGACGGACACACACAGTATCAGTGCATTTGTGTTACAATATCCCGTGGAGTCGGAACAGACTCATCGCTGACCCTCCAACGGGTTTTCAGAAGTTGTAAATCACATAGGAGGAGGCTGCCCACGTTTCTCCCATCGAGCAGTCAGCGGACTTGAACTGTGTGTCTTTGAATTGGCAGATTATTTCCTTACCTAAACCACCAACGAATTCTAAGAGCACAGAATTAAAATTAGGAAAATATCGATTTTTTGAAATGAATAGTTATTCAGCTCTGGTGGCCTAGTGGTAAGCAGCTATGCTGCAATCTCAAAGGCATGTGGTTCGAATCCACCAGGTGCCCCTCAGGAGGATAGGAAATCTCCCATGCTATTTACTGCCTCTGAAAATCTCCTGGAGGGTCAGCTAAGATTTGGTTCTGACTCGATGGCACCCAGTAACAATAATGCTTAAGGCATTCTGTGAATCCATGGGCTAAGTACCAAGCAGAAGGGCCTCTGTGTGCCATCCTTCAGGACAAGGCGGGCAAGGACATGCACATCCGGCCAGCACTGCTCCTGATGCAGTGATGTGGTCACAGATGACGTGGGGCTACTCCATCTCTCGTGTTCTGTGAGGTCGGCCTGGGTTTTATTTTCCCCCAAGTGATGGGTTGGGATGGTGATTTGGTCCTCTGGAGCACCTCACTTGGCTCTCAGAAGCTCCGAGGGTCCCAGCCAGGGACAGAGACACCGCTGTGCTCAAGAATTCATCTATCAGTCCCAAAGGCAGGCACAATGCGGCCGCCAACGTGTTTTCCCTGCGCAGGCCCCACACTTCCTATTTAGGACACACAGGACCATCCCCCACTCTGTCCACGCACAAGGACCCTTTCATGTATTGGTGGTGTTATTATATGGCTTCTACGACCATGTTTGTGTGACTCCACTGGTGTGCACACAGCCATTGAGAGAGGAAAAAAGGAGTGTCTACTGAAAACTTGTTAAAAGGAAGAGGGACCCCCACTGTTTCCCCCACCAGGCTTCCATCTGGAGAACGGGGCTTAACTCGTTGTGTCCCGGGAGAACCACGTCTTTGTGCACTCTGAGCTCTGCAGTGACTTCTCTCTGCTCAAGGCTGGAGAGATGTCACACAGACCACCGCCGTCCTGCAGATGGAAACCTCCTCTCTGGGGTTTCAGGGAACACTTTCCTTCCTGTCACCTGCACGCGGTCTCTACAACCCGGCTAGTGTGTGGTGGCAAAAAGCCCTGTATTGCAGGGTGATGGGTACTTGTAGAAAACTCCTGGTTAGGTGGTTTTCTTTAACAGAATGCTGCACGAGGTGAGCAAACTATCACTGGACATTTATTAGCCCGGTTGTCTCAAAAACTCACCACGTGCCCTGCTTGAGATGTGGGACTCACAGGGGCTTAGTGTCCCCCAAATGATGCCTGTGAATCCAGGGAAGCTGGAGTAGACGCTCAGTCCCGCACAGCAGCCTGTCCTCAGGTGGACGGGGCACTAAGTGCCTTTATATGAATGTCAAGGACTGCAGGATCTCACCGGGGACCGTACGGCACTGGAGGAGTTAACCACCTAGCTTGCTGGCTCCAGCCTTGCACTGCGACACATTCCAGAGGGGCTGGCTCAATGACAGCCCAGCCCAGTCCCCACCAGGAGAGGCAGGGGTCTCTATTCTTCAGCATTTCTCCAATTAATTAACTTGAAATGAGTATTGTCAATGTTTTGGAAAGGCAGAGGGTGGAAACAGACTGTTGGATAAATTGTGGTGAGAAAGGCCGTAGCACTGTCAGGTGCAGGCGGCCTCCTGAGGAGGAGGAACTAAAAAGGCGCGAGGCTGCTGCGGCCCAGGGACGGACAGCCCAGCAGACACCAGATCCTGGCCAGGCTGCCCCAGAGAAGACTTTATTATCTGCTGCCACTGAAGTACAATCTATTACTTAAACGCACCTTGTGTCTGCGTGGACAAAGACAGAAACAAGTCAGGGCTTTAAAGCAAAGAAACAATAGAACACTACCCACTACACTAAGAAGCCAAAGCACATTCAACACTACAATCGAAAAGATGACATGGTCTCAAATTTGCACTTAGAAATCTTCAAACACTTGGAACTTCTCAGACTGCAGAACAGGAAGAATTCATGAAACAGGATTCCAAAAATCCAGTGCCGGGCCGGGAGTTCACTCACTGGGAAAGAAAAAGAAAAAACTGTAGTTGCACTTTCATAAACCATCTATGTACAAGAATCATCAGGCAAAGAATTATCAAAACAGAGAACTCTGTCAATGATAAGAAGTAACAGAGATCTGAAAATCCCATGCCACATTATGGAAGTTTACTGGGTTTTTGTATTTTTGGTCACAATAAACAGTCATTTTATTTTTTTAAAGAAAACAGCAATTTTCTATTTCTCATTTCACCTTCTGGAAGAGGTGCTCTCCCCGGCTGATGTGAAGGGGCCCCTCCGAGGAGGGGATGTGGGGCTACCTGGCGTACTCACCGGCGTGGGGCCTCGCTGGTGGACTTCAGGATCAGCTTCTCACCCTGCTTTTCCACTTCAAATCCCATTTTCTTCAGGACGGACGCATCTGCCAGCCCCTGCTCCTCCATCTTTGCGATCAGGTCCTGGTTCTGGCTGTTGCCCTCTGTGAGGTTCCGCACCGCGTACACCACCCACTGGGTGAGGACTGGGTCGCAGTGAAGGAAAGGTCAGCACACGTGTGTGATCAGCTCGTACAGGCATCAGGCTAAGCTACCTGGGCAGGAGCAGGGAGTGCAGGAACGCCAAACCTGGCCAACTGACAGGGTTCTCTGGGGAACGGACTGAGCACGCCTCCCACCATGGTGCACAGGTGTGCCTACGAACAGGTGTGCAGAGACGCAGGTGCACCCAGCACGGAGGTGCTGCCACGGCACTCAGTCAGTAACTGATGATGTGAAGGCGCGCTCACACACACGCGCACACACATACACACTCTCTCTCTCTCACACACACACTGGACTATCTCTCTCACACACAGACACAGACACACACACTCTCTCTCTCACTGGACTATTCTCTCTCTCTCACACACACACACACACACACACACAGAATCTCTCACTGGACTATTCTCTCTCTCACACACACACTGGACTATTCTCTCTCTCTC